>NC_069499.1:1055007157-1055322990 GCF_027579735.1 Bombina bombina | reverse complement strand
ACATAAGGGCGTTCATTGTAGTAAAATGCTCGTGTAGAACTAGAATTTACATGTTTCAACACAGTTGAACATTTCCTACATTTATGAATCAGAAATACTATTGGCTTAAAAATAAATAAAGAAAATCAAAGTGAAAAAGAGATGGGCAAAAATGATTAAATATATCAGCTTTTACATAAAAATTTTGAAACAATGTGTTCTATTATAATTCTGCAATACTGTTTAACATACAGTCACTTTATCACTTCCTCTAACAGAACAGTTGTCCACTCACTTTAACATAGGGAAGATACATTCACTAAGATTTCATGAAGAGATAAGTTTAAAGAGGCATGGAAGGAATATTCAACTTTCAAAATCCTGATAGAGTTTACACTTAGAAAAAGTTCCAGTTTACTTATATTCTTAAACTTTTTAACCCTTTAAAATTTCATTTTTTTTTTTAAATTTGGCCCTTCCCAATGAGGGTATACTCCTAAATATGCTTAGGAGCATACATGTGTCATGTGCAGTATGTGGAAACAGTTTGTGTGACGACAGTATGCAAGCAGCCTGTAGAGGAAGCTACAACAGAAAGTGCTGAGTAGCAGCAGGGAGCACACACACAGTTTGGATTTCTCTTACCAGAAAGCTATCTGCACTTTCAGGTGGCGTTCAAACAGTTTATTTTTATTTTTAATTAAACAGTGCTTCTAGCTATACAGCTATCATATTCAATAGCTTAGTTTACCATAGTTTTTACTACAAAGTGGCTGAATCTACTGCACTCTAAATCGATGAAGAGTGAAAACTTTGAGTTGCCATAAAAACATCCAAAATATTCCTCATTGTTTAGCCCTTGTTTGCTGCTTCATCTGTAAAGGGGTGACTAATGTAAAAGAAAATGCTATATTTCATTATATTGCCAATTTTCTACTATGTATTTAATCATATAAAGGGTTTAACTCCATAGTTAAAGGGACAGTAAAGTCACAATTAGTCATTCATGATTTAGACAGAGCACACAATTTTAAAAAACTTTCCAAATTACTTCTATTATTTAATTTATCCAGGTAAGCTCAGGAGCAGCAAATAACCTAGGTTCTAGCTGCTGATTGGTGGCTGCATATATATATATATATATATATATATATATATACCGATTGTCATTGGCTCATCCATGACCTATATTTAACAAAGTCTAGCGGACCTGATCCGCCAGATCTCGCTGAATACGAAGAGCAACACGCTCTCTGTATTCAGCATTGCACCAGCAGCTCACAAGAGCTGCTGGTGTAACGCCGCCCCCTGCAGGCTCGCGGCCAATCAGCCGCCAGCAGGGAGGTGTCAATCAACCCGATCGTACTCGATCGGGTTGATTTCCGGTGATGTCTGTCCACCTGCTCAGAGCAAGCAGACAGGTTATGGAGCAGCAGTCTTTGTGACCGCTGCTTCATAACTGCTGTTTCTGGTGAGCCTGCAGGCTTGCCAGAAACACGGGGCATCAAGCTCCATTCAGAGCTTGATAGATAGGCCCCCATGTGTTCAGTTAGAAACCAGTAGTGCATTGCTGCTCTTTCAACAAATGATACCAAGAGAATGAAACAAATTTGATAATATAAGTAAACTGTAAAGTTGTTTAAAATTGTATGTTCTACCTAACTCATGAAAGATACATTTTGGGTTTCATGTCCCTTTAAAGTCACACACCTAGACACTGCCCTTACTGTGGACTCAATGAGAAGGACACAATGAGTCAGGAGCTGCGTATATGTCAACCAATAACCTGGTTGTTCTGCTCAGGAATGACACAGGAGCAAGGTAGCTGCTTGTTAATAATTATGTATTTAACTCCTTTGCAGAGGTTTAACAGTAAATCAAAGGAATTTGTTTACAAATAGAATATGGTAATGAACACATAGGCCAGATAACAAGTGGCGTGCATACTGATTTTTTTGCTTGCACTCTAACTGCGCTCAAAGTAAAGATTAGCGCAGTTGGGTTAGCGTACCTATTACAAGTTGAAAGTTAAAAGCACTAGAGCAAAAGTATGATGCGCTAACTTCAGGACTTCGGATATTGCGACCACACTAACATTATCTCCCATAGACTTCTTTGGGGCATGCTAAACCGATACCACATAAGACCAACAGCACTAAAGCTTAAGGTAGTTATGAATATTTTACATTCCATTCCATGTTCTACACATAGACAAAAAATTTTTTTATTTTTTAAACCTAATTGCTCTATAGATATGATTATTTTTTTGCAAAATATTTATCTTTACCTGAATATCTATAGGAATATATACAGGTGTGTATGTATGTATGTATGTATGTGTATATATATATATATATATATATATATATATATATATATATATATATATATATATATATATATATATATATATATACACTGTATATATGTTTAAAAATACAATGAAAATGTTCTTCTAAGTGAATAACTTTGGAAACTATTTATATTAAAAAAAACAGTAAAATACATTTTAGGATATTACATTGATTTTTCATGTTTCAAGGTATTTGACTGGAACAGGCTCAAAAGTGTGTGTGTGTGTGTGTGTATATATATATATATATATATATATATATATATATATATATATATATATATATATATATATATATATATATATATGTATCTAAACATATTTGCAAATATATACACATAAATAAACGTTATATATATATATATATATATATATATATATATATATATATATATATATATATATATATATATATATATATATATATATGGACTTTTTCTGTGTGTTTATATTAAAAAATATTATTTTTTGTAATTTTCCTTGTTTGGGCCTTGCACCCAGGCCTGACTGGGGTTAACTGCCTGTGGCTCTGGTGACAGTACAGCTTCCTGAGAGTGCTGGTTTGCACCCAGGGCTGTGCATGTTGCAGGGTCATGGGATGTGTACCCGGTCCGGCCTGAGAGTGCTGACCCCACCCCATGTTTTTTATATATATATATATATATATATATATATATATATATATATATATATATATATATATATATATATATATATATATATATATATATATATATATATATACGCGCACACACACATGTACTGTATATGACAAAAGACAGTAAAGAAAGAAAAGTAAGTGTATACTAGGCGCTGCACTAAAGCATATAAAAATTGTGCCTATGTGGATACTTATTCTGTAATGTATAATACAAGATGAATCGCACAACAATATATCTCTGTATACAACAACACTCAAAACCAATGTTAAATGATCACAGGGTCTGCTTAAAATCCCCCACGTAAGGAAGAAAATCTTACACAACCCAAAAATCAGTCCATAAAAATGGATAAAGGAATGTTCCAATAGTGGTTGTTTGTGGATATGGATGGCTGCTCCTTTAAAAGAGTCCCATCATGAACTCTGCGTAGAAAACTGTAAAAACAAAAATAGGAACAGGAGCGCACAAACGCATCTAAGTGCAGATTCAAAAGACACCTTTAATAATGTAGTGCCCTATTACAGAAACACACTCATAATTTATAAAATATAAAACAGCTCTGTGACAAGAGTTATTAAAACTGCAAACCCGCTCTGACGTCTTCTCCCCAGTAAAGAGTAGCCCAAGTCAGCGTATCCACCAATCACAAGAAGGGGTGTGTTTCCAGCCTGGCCAATTGTATGTCCTTAGACCCGTAAAAGTCCTTCCAAGTGGCTCAAAGTGGGAGGTGTGATTATACACCCATCGTAAGTGGTGCCTTTGTGACAAGCTGTGGATTTCTCTATGAGAAGTATTCAGTATGTCCGTAATTCACAGGATACAAAGCATGGGTACAAGACCTTCAAAATACAATAAAAATACCTAAAATCGGCCCTCAAGCCATGTTATGCTTGTTATAGATTACAAGCACACTACTGTAGCCTCACAGAGACCTTCTTGATTACTTCACTCAACGTACGTTTGGAACGAAACGTACGTCGAGTGAAGTAATTTAGAGCTGTTTTTTATTTTATAAATTGTGAGTGCATTTCTGTAATAGGGCACTACATTATTTCTGTAATAGGGCACTACATTATTAAAAGTGTCTCTTTAATCTGCACTTAGATGCGTTTGTGCACTCCTGTTCCTATTTTTGTTTTTACAATGTACTGTATATGCACACATACACATATTTAAATATATATATATATATAAATATACATAATAGCCCTTTCCAGTCAATTACCTCGCCACATACCATATCCCTTTTAACCTTTATAAAAAAAATATTAATGTTTATATACTTTTTTTTTATCAGAAAGTGTATATATGAAGGAATAGTTTATTTTGTGATGTTTATGATGTGTTTGGTCAAAAAAATGTTTTTAACCCTTACACTTTATGCTATGACTTCAGGAGTGATAATATATTTTTTTTTGCGCTCAAGTATAACTGTTTACTTTCAACTTGTAATATGCAGGTTCATTTGCTCAGTCGCTATATTGCTTGTAATCTAGCACATTATGGGCTCCATTTATGAAGCAGAGAGAGCTACTCCAGAGCACTTGAGGGGCAGGTTCGCATATGCGAGCCTGCTTCCCGCAATATAAGAAGCAGCGGTAATTAGAGGTGGAAAAGAGAAATCATAAAGAGCTTGCTCGCTCTTTGTGATTGACAGCCCGAGATTCGCATGATTGAAGGGTCTGACATTACACTCATCGAAGTGTGTAATGGTACATATGGGCCAGTGGACTTACAGATCCGCTGCCCGTATGCAGCAAAGGTGGGTAGACAGCTTTGCATGTTAAGAAGTTGTCCGCCCGCCTTTCAATACATTGGGCCCTTAGTTTACAGTCTGTGAGATAACAGATGGTTGTTACAACATAATTTAAAATATCAATTCTTTTTCTTCAAAATATCTTATTCCCTTCAAAGAATACAAAAAGTTGCAATCAAAAGACACTAATCATGCCCCCTGCAGAGTAAAACAAATTCTGCTGTTAAATTTAAATGAACTATGTATGTTGGACTATTTTGTACTGTCCAAATAGGTTTGCACCCTCCAAATAATACACAGGTGCTGGATGGACTATTGATTTAACCTTCTTTAAAATCCCAGGGATATTTGGAGTATATATCTAGAACACTTGTGCTCTTGTGAGATTTGTTGAGATTGAGCTTCTAAATCACTGTAAATAATGACTAAAACTAACTAATATACCTATTTTAAGGCTCATTTTAGGAATGATGATGGTCACTGCTTTTCTCTCGATGTGGCTGAGCAATACAGCATCCACCGCCATGATGCTGCCCATTGCTAATGCTATTCTGAAAAGTTTATTTGGTGAGAAAGATGGTGAAGAAGATAAAGGGATCAAAAGAAATGATGACAGCTCAGGTATGTAATAAATTAAACTTGGATTAGTTCTTACGGACAGTAAACACCTTGATATTTCAATATATCATTTTAAGTTATGTGTATTAAAACCAAAGTGCAATATTCTTTCATTATTTATTTTGCCCACTTTTCTTTAGCTTTGAAAATTGTGTATTTTTATTCCTCAGACTTGGAAATGCACACTGCAGACTTTTCAAGGCTAGCCCTGCTACATATATTTCCCTAACTGGCTTCATCTGATATCTGCAAATCATTGCAGTCTATACTAACATAATGAACATAGTTAGCCTTGTTTTCTGCAGAAGCAAGCCCAGATTGGCTCCTTCAAATAAGGCAAGTGGTGGGTGGAGTTTGGCTAATGAAAAACAATAATAGCAAACCAGATGTTAATTTATTTTAGAAATGCTTTCACTTGGCTGATATTTTATTTAATTGTAAGGTGACATATAATTAGAAGGTGTTTAGTCTCCCTTTAAAATATAATTAGGATTACCTAACACACGGCCAGATTACGAGTTTTGCGCTATTTCCACCGCTCACCTTTAATAACGCTGCTATTACAGGTTTGCAAAAACCCGGCGTTAGCAGGCAATATGGCAGCATTGAGCTCCATACCGCACACACAAATACCAGCGCTGCTTTGAGCTGGTTTTACGTGCTCGTGCACAATTTCCCTATAGACATCAATGGGGAGAGCCGGCTAAAAAAAAGCCTAACACCTGCAATAAAGGAGCGTAAAGCTCCGTAACGCAGCCCCATTGATTCCTATGGGGAAAGAAAAGTTATGTTTACACCTAACAATCTAACATAAACCCTGAGTCTAAACACACCTAATCTGCTGCCCCTGACATCGCCGACACCTACATTACACTTATTAATCAGCCAATAGGATTGAGCTTGCATTCTATTGGCTGATTGGAACAGCCAATAGAATGCAAGCTCAATCCTATTGGCTGATTGCATCAGCCAATATGATTTTTTCAACTTTAATTCCGATTGGCTTATAGAATTCTATCAGCCAATCTGACTTCAAAGGACGCCATCTTGGATGACGTCCCTTAAAGGAACCTTCATTCTTCAGTAGCCGTCGACAGAAGAGGATGCTCCGCGCCGGATGTCTTGAAGATGGAGCAGCTCTGTGTCGGAAGGAAGAAGATAGAAGATGCCGTCTAGATGAAGACTTCTGCCCGCCTGGAGGACCATTTCTTGCCGCTTGGATGAAGACTTCTCCTGGCTTGGTTGAGGACTTCTGCCCACTTGGATGAAGACTTCCCCCGGCTTCGTTGAGGACTTCTGCCCGCTTGGATGAAGACTTCTCCCGGCTTGATGAGGATGGATGTCCGGTCTTCAAAAACTGTAAGTGGATCTTAGGGGGTTAGTGTTAGTTTTTTTTTAGGGTTTATTGGGTGGGTTTTATTTTTAGCTTAGGGTTTGGGCAATGGAAAAGAGCTAAATGCCCTTTTAAGGGCAATGCCCATCCAAATGCCCTTTTCAGGGCAATGGGGAGCTTAGGTTTTTTAGATAGGATTTTATTTTGGGGTTTGGTTGTGTGGGTGGTGGGTTTTACTATTGGGCAGTTGTTTGTATTTTTTTTACAGATAAAAGAGCTGATTTCTTTGGGGCAATGCCCTGCAAAAGGCCCTTTTAAGGGCTATTGGCAGTTTAGTTTAGGCTAGGGTTTTTTTTATTTGGGGGGGCTTTTTATTTTAATAGGGCTATTAGATTAGGTGTAATTTGTTTAAATATTTGATAATTTCTTTTATTTTGTGTAATTTAGTGTTTATTTTTTATTTTTAATTTAGTTAATTGTATTTAATTAATGTAATTGATTTAATTGTAGTGTAATGTTAGGTGTTAGTGTAAGATAGGTTAGGTTTTATTTTACAGGTAAATTTGTATTTATTTTAACTAGGTAGCTAGTAAATAGTTAATAACTGTTTACTAACTAGTCTACCTAGTTAAAATAATTACAAACTTGCCTGTGAAATAAAACCTAAGCTAGCTACAATGTAACTATTAGTTAGATTTTAGCTAGCTTAGGGTTTATTTTACAGGTAAGTATTTAGTTTTAAATAGGAATTATTAAGTTAATGATAGTCATTTTTATTTAGATTTATTTTAGTTATATTAAAGTTAGGGGTGTTAGGGTTAGACTTAGGTTTAGAGGTTATTAACTTTAGTATAGTGGCGGCGGTGACGTTGGGGAAAGCAGATAAGGGGTTAATAATATTTAACTAGTGTTTGCGATGCGGGAGTGCGGCGATTTAGTGGTTAATATGTTTATTATAGTGGCGGCGATGTCCGGAGAGGCAGATTAGGGGTTAATAATTTTATTTTAGTGTTTGCGATGCGGGAGGGCCTCGGTTTAGGGGTTAATAGGTAATTTATGGGTGTTAGTGTACTTTGTGACACTTTAGTTGTGAGTTTTATGCTACAGATTTGTAACGTAAAACACATAACTACTGACTTTAGATGGCGGTACGAATCTTGACGGTATAGGCTGTACCGCTCAATTTTTGGCTTCCCAGGCAAAACTCGTAATACCGGTGCTTTGGAAGTCCCATTGCAAAAGGACTTTTTGAAAGGTGCGGTAGTTACGTTGAGTTACGGCCACAAAAGTGTGCGGTACACCTATACCTGCAAGACTCGTAATAGCAGCGGTAGTGAAAAATCAGCGTTATGAAGCTTTTTCACTCATAACGCAAAACTTGTAATCTAGCCAAAAGATTCTTTGTAAATTAATTAAAAGCAAATCAGAGGTCTTATCTGACTAAAGAAAATAACTAAGGGTCAATCACATTAAATCACTTCTATGCGGGAATACGTGAACATGCACACAATATTCTTTGTTTGGCTTTTTGCGCTCGTCAGGTTAGTGCGAGAGCGAAAACAGTTTACTTTCAACTCATAATACAAGCGCAACACAACTAGCACAAAAAGCTTACTTCTAGCGCAATTAACTCTGGAGCGGGAGCGTTCATTAGCGCTCCACTTGTAAGTTTTTCTGAAGGATTGTGATCTAAGTTTAAAAAAGTAGCTAAATATTTTTCAACCTCTGAGTATTATACATTGAAAAAAACACAAGTTGTAGTAACAGATTTTTTTGTAGTTTCTAACATGTGACTGCGATTTCTAATTTGAATTATTGCCTGTGATGAAATCTTTAAAGTTTAGGAAGCTGAGTTCAAAGTCTTTTGTTAGTTTACTCATTGCAGAAAAGTAAAGAAAATATTTAAGAATACCTAATTGAAGAGACTATGAACTCTGAACAGTGTACGGTTTTGTAATGTCTAAAGAAACACTTTGTAATTCCTTAGCTTATCTACTTTTAATGAAAAACCTAGCTCAAGGTTGCAGGTTTTAGACGCATGGGGGGTGGAAAACTATATTTAGTTATAGGAAGTAAACTGCAGATAAGAAAAGGCATTAAATGGACAGTAAACACCTTTGAAAACTGAGCAATTTCTAATTCTAAAAACTTGGAATACACCCTTATCAAGACTAACTCTGCTACATATCTGTTTCTTATTGGCTATATAATCTAACAACTGCAAAATCATTCACTTTATTCTAACTTTAGGACTTTGGCTAACCTTGTTGGCAACAAGCCAAAGCCCAGATTGGCTCATCCAAATAAGGCAAATTGTGGATGGAGTTTGGCTATAAGAAGTGCTAAAAGGATGTTAATTTGTTTTAAAAACATTAAGACTTGGCTGATATGTTATTCTATGGAAACACCACAGAGATGTCTTATAATTACAAGGTGATTACAGTCACTTTAGGATGCCTATAATCAGAACTTTGGAAGAAAAAATATTTTTTGTGGAAAACCTAAAACTTTAAAGGGACATAAAACCCAAAATGTTTCTTTATTGGTTTAGATAGATCACACAATTTTAAACAACTTTCCAATTTACTTCTTTTATCAAATTTCCTTTATTATCTTGTTATCCTCTGTTGAAGGAGCAGCAATGCACTACTGGGAGCTAGCTAAGCACATCAACGGCTAGATTTGGAGTTTGGCGGTAAAAGGGCTGTTAACGCTCCGCGGGTTTTTTTCTGGCCGCACCATAAATTTAACTCTGGTATCGAGAGTTCAAACAAATGCTGCGTTAGGCTCCAAAAAAGGAGCGTAGAGCATTTTTACCGCAAATGCAACTCTCGATACCAGAGTTGCTTACGGACGCGGCCGGCATCAAAAACGTGCTCGTGCACGATTCTCCCATAGGAAACAATGGGGCTGTTTGAGCTGAAAAAAAACCTAACACCTGCAAAAAAGCAGCGTTCAGCTCCTAACGCAGCCCCATTGTTTCCTATGGGGAAACACTTCCTACGTCTGCACCTAACACCCTAACATGTACCCCGAGTCTAAACACCCCTAGCCTTACACTTATTAACCCCTAATCTGCCGCCCCCGCTATCGCTGACCCCTGCATTACACTTTTAACCCCTAATCTGCCGCTCCGTAAACCGCCGCCACCTACGTTATCCCTATGTACCCCTAATCTGCTGCCCTAACATCGCCGACCCCTATGTTATATTTATTAACCCCTAATCTGCCCCCCACAACGTCGCCGACACCTGCCTACACTTATTAACCCCTAATCTGCCGAGCGGACCTGAGCGCTACTATAATAAAGTTATTAACCCCTAATCCGCCTCACTAACCCTATCATAAATAGTATTAACCCCTAATCTGCCCTCCCTAACATCGCCGACACCTACCTTCAATTATTAACCCCTAATCTGCCGACCGGAGCTCACCGCTATTCTAATAAATGTATTAACCCCTAAAGCTAAGTCTAACCCTAACACTAACACCCCCCTAAGTTAAATATAATTTTTATCTAACGAAATAAATTAACTCTTATTAAATAAATAATTCCTATTTAAAGCTAAATACTTACCTGTAAAATAAATCCTAATATAGCTACAATATAATTTATAATTATATTATAGCTATTTTAGGATTAATATTTATTTTACAGGCAACTTTGTAATTATTTTAACCAGGTACAATAGCTATTAAATAGTTAAGAACTATTTAATAGTTACCTAGTTAAAATAATAACAAATTTACCTGTAAAATAAATCCTAACCTAAGATATAATTAAACCTAACACTACCCTATCAATAAAATAATTAAATAAACTACCTACAATTACCTACAATTAACCTAACACTACACTATCAATAAATTAATTAAACACAATTGCTACAAATAAATACAATTAAATAAACTAGCTAAAGTACAAAAAATAAAAAAGAACTAAGTTACAGAAAATAATAAAATATTTACAAAGATAAGAAAAATATTACAACAATTTTAAACTAATTACACCTACTCTAAGCCCCCTAATAAAATAACAAAGCCCCCCAAAATAAAAAATTCCCTACCCTATTCTAAAATACAAATATTACAAGCTCTTTTACCTTACCAGCCCTGAACAGGGCCCTTTGCGGGGCATGCCCCAAGAATTTCAGCTCTTTTGCCTGTAAAAAAAAACATACAATACCCCCCCCCCCAACATTACAACCCACCACCCACATACCCCTAATCTAACCCAAACCCCCCTTAAATAAACCTAACACTACCCCCCTGATGATCTTCCTACCTTGTCTTCACCATGCCAGGTTCACCGATCCGTCCTGGCTCCAAGATCTTCATCCAACCCAAGCGGGGGCTAGACATCCACTGAAGAAGTCCAGAAGAGGGTCCAAAGTCTTCCTCCTATCCGGCAAGAAGAGGACATCCGGACCGGCAAACATCTTCTCCAAGCGGCATCTTCTATCTTCTTCCATCCGATGACGACCGGCTCCATCTTGAAGACCTCCAGCGCGGATCCATCCTCTTCTTCCGACGACTAGACGACGAATGACGGTTCCTTTAAGGGACGTCATCCAAGATGGCGTCCCTCGAATTCCGATTGGCTGATAGGATTCTATCAGCCAATCGGAATTAAGGTAGGAATTTTCTGATTGGCTGATGGAATCAGCCAATCAGAATCAAGTTCAATCCGATTGGCTGATCCAATCAGCCAATCAGATTGAGCTCGCATTCTATTGGCTGATCGGAACAGCCAATAGAATGCGAGCTCAATCTGATTGGCTGATTGGATCAGCCAATCGGATTGAACTATATTCTGATTGGCTGATTCCATCAGCCAATCAGAAAATTCCTACCTTAATTCCGATTGGCTGATAGAATCCTATCAGCCAATCGGAATTCGAGGGACGCCATCTTGGATGACGTCCCTTAAAGGAACCGTCATTCGTCGTCTAGTCGTCGGAAGAAGAGGATGGATCCGCGCTGGAGGTCTTCAAGATGGAGCCGGTCGTCATCGGATGGAAGAAGATAGAAGATGCCGCTTGGAGAAGATGTTTGCCGGTCCGGATGTCCTCTTCTTGCCGGATAGGAGGAAGACTTTGGACCCTCTTCTGGACTTCTTCAGTGGATGTCTAGCCCCCGCTTGGGTTGGATGAAGATCTTGGAGCCAGGACGGATCGGTGAACCTGGCATGGTGAAGACAAGGTAGGAAGATCATCAGGGGGGTAGTGTTAGGTTTATTTAAGGGGGGTTTGGGTTAGATTAGGGGTATGTGGGTGGTGGGTTGTAATGTTGGGGGGGGGTATTGTATGTTTTTTTTTACAGGCAAAAGAGCTGAAATTCTTGGGGCATGCCCCGCAAAGGGCCCTGTTCAGGGCTGGTAAGGTAAAAGAGCTTGTAATATTTGTATTTTAGAATAGGGTAGGGAATTTTTTATTTTGGGGGGCTTTGTTATTTTATTAGGGGGCTTAGAGTAGGTGTAATTAGTTTAAAATTGTTGTAATATTTTTCTTATCTTTGTAAATATTTTATTATTTTCTGTAACTTAGTTCTTTTTTATTTTTTGTACTTTAGATAGTTTATTTAATTTTATTTATTTGTAGCAATTGTGTTTAATTAATTTATTGATAGTGTAGTGTTAGGTTAATTGTAGGTAATTGTAGGTAGTTTATTTAATTATTTTATTGATAGGGTAGTGTTAGGTTTAATTATATCTTAGGTTAGGATTTATTTTACAGGTAAATTTGTTATTATTTTAACTAGGTAACTATTAAATAGTTCTTAACTATTTAATAGCTATTGTACCTGGTTAAAATAATTACAAAGTTGCCTGTAAAATAAATATTAATCCTAAAATAGCTATAATATAATTATAAATTATATTGTAGCTATATTAGGATTTATTTTACAGGTAAGTATTTAGCTTTAAATAGGAATTATTTATTTAATAAGAGTTAATTTATTTCGTTAGATAAAAATTATATTTAACTTAGGGGGGTGTTAGTGTTAGGGTTAGACTTAGCTTTAGGGGTTAATACATTTATTAGAATAGCGGTGAGCTCCGGTCGGCAGATTAGGGGTTAATAATTGAAGGTAGGTGTCGGCGATGTTAGGGAGGGCAGATTAGGGGTTAATACTATTTATGATAGGGTTAGTGAGGCGGATTAGGGGTTAATAACTTTATTATAGTAGCGCTCAGGTCCGCTCGGCAGATTAGGGGTTAATAAGTGTAGGTAGGTGTCGGCGACGTTGTGGGGGGCAGATTAGGGGTTAATAAATATAACATAGGGGTCGGCGATGTTAGGGGTAGCAGATTAGGGGTACATAGGGATAACGTAGGTGGCGGCGATTTGCGGTCGGAAGATTAGGGGTTAATTATTTTAAGTAGCTTGCGGCGACGTTGTGGGGGGCAAGTTAGGGGTTAATAGATATAATACAGGGGTCGGCGGTGTTAGGGGCAGCAGATTAGGGGTACATAAGTATAACGTAGGTGGCGGTCGGCAGATTAGGGGTTAAAATTTTTAATCGAGTGGCGGCGATGTGGGGGGAGCTCGGTTTAGGGGTACATAGGTAGTTTATGGGTGTTAGTGTACTTTAGGGTACAGTAGTTAAGAGCTTTATAAACCGGCGTTAGCCAGAAAGCTCTTAACTCCTGCTATTTTCAGGCGGCTGGAATCTTGTCGTTAGAGCTCTAACGCTCACTGCAGAAACGACTCTAAATACCAGCGTTAGAAAGATCCCATTGAAAAGATAGGCTACGCAAATGGCGTAGGGGGATCTGCGGTATGGAAAAGTCGCGGCTGTAAAGTGAGCGTTAGACCCTTTAATCACTGACTCCAAATACCAGCGGGCGCCCAAAACCAGCGTTAGGAGCCTCTAACGCTGGTTTTGACGGCTACCGCCGAACTCTAAATCTAGCCGCAAGTGAGCCAATAAGAAGAGGCATATACGTGCAGCCACCAACCAACACCTAGCTTCTAATAATGCTTTGCTGCTCCTGAGCCTATCAAGGTATCATTTTCATCAAATGATACCAAGAGAACAAAACAAATTAGAAAGTTCTGAATCATGAAAGAAACATTTTGGTTTCATGTCCCTTTAATGGATGTAAAACCACTTTGTTGCATTGTTATATTAAGAAAAACACTAAGCATTGGGTTAGACTTAATAAAAATAATTGCAATGTGTATTATTTCTCATTTTAAAATTATTTTATTTATTTTTTAAACTTTATTTTTGTAGGGCCCATTACTCCCTGTCACTGCCCCACAAGGTGACTGGGGTCTCTACAGAAAGGCATATATAGGTTGATGTCATAAATCTTGTAGAGTAAATTGAGCTGGCTTTCTCTAGCATTTACTGAACAATAACAGGAATCCAGTTTCTTGCCCATGATCAGAAGAGGACAGAATGCAATTAAGAGAGGCAGTAAGGTCAACATTTCATTATTCAGACAGAGCATGCAATTTTAATCAACTTTCCACTTTACTTATATTATTTCATCTTCTTCACTCTATTGAAATCCTTTGTTAAAAAAGCTTACCTAGGTAGGCTCAGGAGCAACAATTCACTACTGGGAGCTAGCTGTTGATTGGTCGCTGCACAATATGCCCTTTGTCATTGGGTCACCTGATGTGTTAAGCTATGTCCCAGTGGTGCATTGCTGCTCCTTCAATAATAGATACCAAGGGGTCGATTTATGAAGCAGCGGATGCTGCTTCCAACCCACTCCGCTTCAGTTCCGTCTGAAGTGGAAGTTTAGAAGCAGCGGTCCTAAGATCGCTGCTCCTTAACTCGTCCGCCACCTCTGAGGTGACAGACAGCAATCAGCCCTATTGAGTTGATTGACACCCCCTGCTAGTGGCCGATTGGCCACAAATCTGCAGAGGGCGGTATTGCACCAGCAGTTCACAAGAACTGCTGGTGCAATGATAAATGCCAACAGCGTATGCTATCGGCATTTATCGATGTGCGGCGGACATGATACGCTACATTGTATCAAGTCCATCCGCACAATAGTAAATTGACCCCCAAGAGAATGAAGCAAATTTGATGATAGAAGTAAATTGGAAAGATGTTTAAAATGATATGCTCTATCTGATTAGAAAATATTTGGGTTTTATGTCCCTTTCAGTTTTCAGCATGTCAACTCCCTTATGTCACTATAGGCTGTGGTTAAACTGAAAATTTCTAAGTGCTTATTTTGCCAGAAAACAAGTTTTAGCACATTATGTTTCTGTTTCTGTTAAGTTTGTTTTAAAGGAACAGTAAACACCAATTTTCATATAACTGCATGTGATAGGCACTACTATAAAGAAGAATATGCACAGATACTAATCTAGAAATCCAGTATAAAACCTTTTAAAAACTTATTTAGAAGCTCCCAGTTTAGCACTGCTGATGAGGTAGTCTGGGACACCCACTGAAAGGGACTGGGTAAACAAATAGAGCAGACACTCTCCATCTCCCCCCTTCCCTAGGAGTCTGAAAATTAGTACAATGTTCTTAAAAAATAAGCAAAACTTTACATTTTTATAAAAATACTACCAGATTGGCTATATAAACGGATCATCTACAAAAAATGTATGCAAAGAAAAATCTAGGGTGAGATCCAATATACGGCGCAGGTTTCAGTGCCGCCCGTAGTTTGACCTCGCACATCGAGCTATCACATATACGGCGCCGGCAGTTGCTAAAGTGCCGTAAGTCAGACAAACTAGCGATGTCCAGAAATAAGCGTAAGTACAAATTTCTGGAGTCGCCAGTGACTTACGGCACTTTAGAAACTGCTGACGCCTAAAAAAAATTAACTAAAGTATAAAATATCCCGGAACTGTCTAACACGCCTCCCAAAAATAGCCCGACACATATACCCCTCTATCCGCAATCCCCCCTCTCACTCCTAACAATAAATGTATTAACCCCTAAACCGCCGCTCCCGGACCCCGCCACCACCTATATTATATGTATTACCCCCTAATCTGATCCCCCTACACCGCCGTCACCTATTTTAAATATATATACCCCTAATCTGATCCCCCTACACCGCCGCCACCTATTTTAAATATATATACCCCTAATATGATCCCCCTACACCGCCGCCACCTATTTTAAATATATATACCCTTAATCTGATCCCCCTACACTGCTGCCACCTATTTTAAATATTAATTATTATTTAAATAAATATTAATATTATTCACTAAATAATTCCTATTTAAAACTAAATACTTACCTATAAAATAAACCCTAAGATAGCTACAATATAATTAGTAATTACATCCTAATCTAAGTTACCATTACAACTAACACTACACTATCAATAAATTAATTAAATAAACTACAATTATCTCAACTAAATACAATTAAATACACTAAACTATATTACAAAAACAAACAAACACTAAATTACAAACATAAACAATTACAAGATTACAAGAATGTTAAGCTAATTACATTAATCTAAACCCCGTAATAAAATAAAAAGCCCCCCAAAATAATAAAATTTCCCTACCCTAAACTAAATTACACAAGTAATCAGCTCTATTACCAGCCCTTAAAAGGGCCTTTTGTGGGGCATTGCCCCAAAGTGATCAGCTCTTTTACCTGTAAAAAAAAAGAACCCCCCCCATTACAACCCACCACCCACACACGCCTACTCTAAAACCCACCCGATCCCCCTTAAAAAAAAATATCTAACCCCCAAGTGGTCCTTACCTGTCCTGAAGACCGGCGGAGAAGGTCCTGTTCCAGGCGGAGAAGTCTTCTTCCAAGCGGCGACCTCTTCTTCTTCCAGGAACCAGCCGGCGCGGAGCGAAGGAGTTGAAGACCGATGACCGCGGAGCTGAAGACCGTCCACTCTGGAACTGAAGACCAGCAATGCTGGAACTGAAGATCGGCGATGCTGGAACTGAAGACCGGAGCCATGGAGCGTGGAGGATCCTCTTCATACGATCTCCACTGTAAACTAAATAGGAATTCAAGGTACGCGATTAAAAATGGCATCCCTTGAATTCCTATTGGCTGGTTTGAGCCTTCAAATTCAAATCAGCCAATCGGATGAGAGCTACTGTAATTCTATTGGCTGATTTGAATAGCCAATAGAATTACAGTAGCTCTTATTCTATTGGCTATTCACATCAGCCAATAGAATTACAGTAGCTCTCATCCAATTGGCTGATTTGAATTTGAAGGCTCAAATCAGCCAATAGGAATTCAAGGGACGCCATTTTTAATCGCGTACCTTGAATTCCTATTCAGTGTACAGAGGAGATCGTATGAAGATGATCCTCCACGCTCCATGGCTCCGGTCTTCAGTTCCAGCATCGCCGGTCTTCAGCTCCGTGGTCATCGGTCTTCAACTCCTTTGCTCCGCGCCGGCTGGTTCCTGGAAGAAGAGGTCGCCGCTTGGAAGAAGACTTCTCCGCCTGGAACAGGACCATCTCCGCCGGTCTTCAGGACAGGTAAGGACCACTTGGGGGTTAGACTTAGGTTTTTTTAAGGGGGGATCGGGTGGGTTTTAGAGTAGGGGTGTGTGGGTGGTGGGTTGTAATGGGGGGTTGTTCTTTTTTTTACAGGTAAAAGAGCTTATTACTTTGGGGCAATGCCCCGGCAAAGGCCCTTTTAAGGGCTGGTAATAGAGCTGATTACTTTTGTAATTTAGTTTAGGTTAGGGAAATTTTATTATTTTGGGGGGCTTTTTTATTTTATTAGGGGGCTTAGATTAGGTGTAATTAGCTTAAAATTCTTGTAATCTTTTTTTATTTTTTGTAATTTAGTGTTTGTTTGTTTTTTGTAATATAGTTTAGTGTATTTAATTGTATTTTAGTTGAGATAATTGTAGTTTATTTAATTTATTGATAGTGTAGTGTTAGGTGTAAATAAATATATAAATATAAACCCTAAAATAGCTACAATGTAATTATATTGTAGCTATCTTAGGGTTTATTTTATAGGTAAGTATTTAGTTTTAAATAGGAATTATTTAGTGAATAATATTAATATTATTTAGATTTATTTAAATAATAATTAAGTTAGGGGGTGTTAGGGTTAGACTTAGGTTTAGGGGGTAATATAGTTAATATAGGTGGCGGCGGTGTAGGGGGATCATATTAGGGGTATATATATTTAAAATAGGTGGCGGCGGTGTAGGGGGATCAGATTAGGGGTATATATATTTAAAATAGGTGGCGCCGGTGTAGGGGGGTCATATTAGGGGTATATATATTTAAAATAGGTGGCGGCGGTGTAGGGGGGTCAGATTAGGGGTTAATATAGTTATTATAGGTGGCAGCAGTGTAGGGGGGTCAGATTAGGGGGTAATACATATAATGTAGGTGGCGGCAGGGTCTGGGAGCGGCAGTTTATGGGTTAAATACTTTATTAGGTATTGCGGTGGGGGATTGCGGTTGACAGCTAGACATTGCGCATGCGTTGTGTTAGGTTTTATTTTGCAGGCAGTTTAGGGAGTTACGGGGCTCCAATACTCAGCGTAAGGCTTACTATGCCTGCATTTTGTGGCGAGGTGAAAATGGAGTAAGATTTCTCCATTTTCGCAACGTAAGTCCTTTGTCCTTTATATTGGATACCAAACTGCGTGGGTTTGGTATATCACTCTATGGGCCAAAAAACTACGGCCGAAGGGTGAAATATACGAGCGTAACTTCTAGGTTACGCCATATATAGGATACCAAACCAGCTCAATATTTGGCGTCGCCGGCTTTTGCGGGTGACGCTGCATATTGGATCAGGCCCCTAGTGTACAATGTCCCTTTAACAAATTTATTTTTATTAAAGGAGTACTGTTTCTTATCCCTATAAATATTCCTGCAATTATATACTGATAATAATACCATAATCATTATTTTACAGGAAAAAAATGTTTAGCCTTGGCAATTTTTATTTTCATCTGGAAAATCAGATAAATGTTTACTATTTTGCCATGTATTTATTTAGGCAAGATATATGCATGACACATAATAGATTTTAATAAAAATCTTCATAAAGTTTATTGTAAGACATGTTAAAGTGATGGTAAACTCTCCCAATTATATAAACAGATCTGGAATGTTAGTGATATTTTAGATGGAGTTTAATTTATCAGATGTAATGAAGATGCGCTATAACTTACTTTTTAATATACTAATTAAATTCAAATAACCCGCACTCCACCGCCTACATCAAAAGTACATTTTCTGTGAGCTAATAGTTACGGTTTGAATTGTTGTCCAATCAGCTCTCTAACTACAACAAAAGGCGCCCAAAGCGGAGAGTTCACGTGAACCAGTCTGCCCAGGATTGCAAAACGCTGGCCGTGTATTACATTTCACAAGCGTTTGATTGTGAAATGCCACCCCATGCTCTCGCTAGCCCAATGGCAGGCAAGTAGGGGTTGTCAATCACCCCGGGGTGAACGTACTCGGGGTGATTTAATCTGCCTGCTAATAGCTGGCATATTGGTTAGGAATCTGCTGTCTGATGACCGCTGCTTCCTAATTTTTGGCTGAAGGCTCACTAATGTGAGCGCCCAGCGATCAGCCCCCAGAGCTGCATACGCAGCCCATTAAATGGAGGGCCTAAATGTTGCTATAGAACAAAATTTACATGAAGGACTGGTAAAACCAACATCAGAATGTTATTATATTTGATATAAAAATGTTACTTTTAATAAAAAAGAATGCTAAAAATTGTTTGTGCAAAATCTAATGTTTAATGTTTCGTAGAGTGAAGAAAAGTGGTCAACATTTGTAAATGTAAAAAAAATGGCCCAGCAACATAATAATACAATGTATGGTATGCTAGGATCTGCATACAGCTTTTCTGAGAAATTATTAAGACAGTGTTCCTTAGATAGATGCAATAGAAAATCAGACATAATATATAGTCTAGTATTGCATTAAAGTGATGGTATATTTGCCCATTGTTTAAATAATAATTTAAATAAACATTACATTTTATTATAAGGTTTAATGATAAACAGTGGCGTCACTAGGGTTGGTGTCACCCGGTGCGGTAAGTCATGGTGTCACCCCCCCCCCCCAGAAAGCAGACACACACAAAAACACAGGCAAACACACATACAAACACTCAGACACACTTAAAAACATACTCAGATGCACACACAAACACTTGGAAACACACTCAGACACACACACAAAAACACACACACAAAAACACTGAGACACACAAAAACTCAGACACACACATACAAAATATGTAAACTGCACTGCATTAATTAGGAAGCTCATGCCTAGAGCTGCTCCCTGGCTCAGCAGAACATCAAATGAAAGATAAACAGAGCACTCTAAAATAAATCACTGAAGAAAAGGTTTAGGCACGCAAACTATGAAAATTCTGCTCTCTGACTCTGTTCCAAGTCTGTCAGTGCACAGCCCTGAGCCGCATGTCACTGAGCAGTGAGCACAGATAGGCAGGCAGGTTTAGGCTAGCAGCGCAACTTTGCAAGCCCCACGGCACACCCACAACATTCATAGTGAAATTGGGCAGGGGAGGAGCAAAGTACAAACAAGCAAAAGCAGCCGGGAAAACTATTTGTTGAAATTGCAGCACTGGCTCAAGGGGCAAAAAAATTGTGTGTCTACAACTTCCCCAGTCCCACTAATGTTCACAAATGCCAGCCTCTAATAAAATAATCTATGCATCTCAACATTGTATTTCTTTGAATTTCAATAAAATTTAAAAAAAAAAAAAAAAAAAAAAAAAATTTTTTTTTTTTTTTTGGTGTCACCCCCTGGAGGGTGTCACCCGGGTGCGGCCCGCCCCCCCCGCCCCCCCCTAGTGACGCCACTGATGATAAACTATTCGTTTTTATGCGCCCAAAATTATACATTAATGTTACATCCTTTTATTCTAGTACCTTCATCTGCCCATTATTAACCTAGCTTTTTTTTCTTTTTCTGAAGTTGAATGGCAGCCCATTATAATATGTGCTGTTTGGCACGTCAAGAAAAAGAAAAGAAAAAAAAAAGCCCATTGCAGAGCTGCTAATGCGTTCTGATCCCTTGCACACTGATAATCTGCTTAACTAGTCTCAGAAGCTCCCATTGCTGGTGTAATGATAATATAATAATGTATGTCTAATGATAATAATGTATGCCGAAAAGAGTGATTTCTGTTCCTTCTACTGTTAGGCGTTATATAACAAACAGCAAACCGCTTTCCTGACCAAGCACCAGTCTTCTCAGTGTCAGGTTGACGGCTGTTGTTTTGAATAAAACAAACTTTCCTCAAAGGCTGAGCCGCTTAGCTCAGCACACACCTTACAGATATACTGAACATTAACACAGTGTTTCAACAAGGGCCAGGTGTACGAGAGCAATGAGACTAAACTTAGTAGCTTAACTCTCTCTAGTACTTTAACTAGCTCCTATAAAACAAACAGCAATTTAGTACTAAGAAGTAACTGTAAATTTTTAACTTTGTTTTTCAAAGAAAGACATACATTTGTAAAGGTTTAGTCTCACAATCCATGCAAATATAAACTTAGATAAGTTTATTAAGTTACTTAATGCACATCTCCTGATAGCAGATGTATCCAGGGTAAAGGTAATCTAAGTCAGACAGTCCAGGTCAAGGCCTCACATGGAACAGCAGTACAAATCATTTAACAAACTCAGAATACACAAACAGGCTAAAGTCAAATAACAAGTCAGTCCAAACAAAAAGTTAAAGGGACAGTCTAGTAAATATTATACTCTCATGATTCATATAGGGCATGCAAGTTTAAACAACTTTCCAATTTACTTTTATCATCAAATATGCTTTATCTCTTGGTATTCTTTGTTGAAAGCTAAACCTAGGTAGGCTCATATGCTAATTATCTCAGTGCATTTTGACAGTTTTTTTTACAGTCAAACAGCTCTAGTTCATGTGGGCCATATAGATAACTTTGTGCTCACTTCTGTGGAGTTATTTAAGAGTCTGCACTGACTGGCTAAAATGCAAGTCTGTCAAAATAGCTGAAATAAGGTTGCAGTCTGGTGAGGCTTAGATACAAGGTAATCACATAGGTGAAAAGTTAATTCATATAACAGAGCTGGTTATATATGGCAAAACTTGAAAATAGGTAATAAAGAGATTATCTATTTTTTTAAACAATAAAAATTCTGGAGCAGGCTGTGCCTTTAATACAGAAGCATAGGCAGGGAAAGCAGAAATCAATCCAGAATATAAAAGTAGAAATTGCCAGAGCCAAGGTAAACTCAATACACAGGCAACCACATGCTACAAATCAGAGCTAATATATACTACTGCAATTAAGGCCTAATTGGTCTTCTAGGCCTCCCTAAAGGTGCAATACGCTTAAAGGGACAGTTTACTCAAAAATTTGCTTCCCTTTAATTTGTTCCCAATGATCCACTTTACCTGCTGGAGTGTATTCAATTGTTTACAAGTATTTCCTTTACCCTTATATTAGCATTTTAAATAGTTGATTTAGCCTGTGGCATCCCCACCTATTCTGAAAGTTTTGGGCCTTAGGTCCAAACTGTGTAATCGCAGCCAGCAGATGAAATTACACTCCCAGATGGGTATAGAAGAGATGAGGTAATAAAATGTTAATTTTCCATTGTTCTCTCCAAGTATTGGTCTTTGGTTTACGGACAGATATAAGATAAATAAGCATGTATATGTACACAATGTGATAAAGTAATGAGATCTGATTATACCTACAAGTTCCACCCATTTTATTAGGTTGTGGCTTCAAAACACAAAATCAGCTAATTCATATACACAAATAAGCCATAAATAGCAAATTGTAATACATTTTATACTCTGCAGTTTGTAAAAAAGTAATTGGAAACACATTAAAGGGACACTTAACACCTGCTTAAAATTTACTAAACTGTTTCTGAGGAATCAAAATAATCTAATACACTGTTCTAAATGATGTATATTCATCTTACTACAAGCTCTTCAAGAAGACTCTTCATATTTTCTATGTTTATCAACAGCTTGTATTTTCCTATCTATGGTGCCATCTTGTAACGTGCGTTCCACACAGGCACTGCAGTCACATGACACGTGTGCACGGCAGCTTCTTCTCTCACTGATGTAACTTATTGAAGGCAGCCAAGTCGTCAATGCTCATTCACTGTAATGCATTGCAGTATATGAGGACAAAGTTTAATTTTATATCTGTAATACAGTAACTGCTTCTTATTTTATAAAACATGTTTAACATTGTATATACCCTGAACAGATCTCCACAGTCTTTATTTTTCACAGTTAGTTCAGAAAATCTTAAGCAGGTGTTTAGTGTCCCTTTAAGGGAAAAACTAGTTTACAGTATTCTGTCCCTTTAAGAGTAGCAGGAACAGAAATCGCTCTTTTAGACATACACTTACCATGATAGTTGGCTACGTAGAGAGGAATCGCTCTGCTTTTTATTTTTAAAGTGTTTTTGATTATAAAAACGTCTTTGAAAATAGTTAAATTTACCATCACTTTAACTTGTCCAATAGCTATATAAAGTCAAGAACAAATGTTAGTGGGAAAATGTAGACTATGTCCATGTTCAGTCCTCAAGAGTTTCCTGTGCAGCTTCCATTGATCCTTTTGAAACAGCCCCAAACTCTTGCTTCTTTTATATCACATAATTATAACTTTGTAGGTGGTCTAATTAATTAAATCCAGAATCTTTCTGATTTTCAGCAACTTTGCAAGAAAAAGGCCTGCATCAAGTTCCAACAGAAATGCAGCTATTGACAGCCTATGAAGAGTAAGTTAATTACTGTTTGTATTTATAATTTTACCAACACAGATATATTTGTAATGAGAGCAAAACTAATGTAAAAAGCGAGTAATTTCTAACTTTATCACAGAATACTACATCATTATTTTGTAGATACACAAACACAATGATCCATATAATGACTGTGAGTAACTGGATGTCAAGTAGCTTTACAAATGTGTCTGTAGGAGGAAACAATGTTACTGGTAATTAAAATACTGAGCTACACAAATATGTACTCTATAAATACTTACATTTAGAATACATGGGTTTTCTTCTTAAAGGTAAAACATTCTCCACAAATGTACTGCTAGCTTGTAAGTTTAATATTTGCTGTAGTGAAGTTATTACCCTCCCACCTGACACCCCGCACCCCCTGATCCCTCATCGATCCATCCCAAACAGCTCTCTTTCCACCCCCACACTGGTCACCATCATCTTAGGTACTAGCAGACAGTATACCAGTATGCAGTTTAGGGCTTTTATTTATTATTTAAAAAATATATAAATATTTACTTTTTAATATTTCCATAATGTAGATGACTCTTCAACCTTCCACCTCCCTGGTCCCCCTCAAACAGCTCTCTAAAAATGAGGGGTTTGACTTTTTAGAGCACTTGGCTGACTTTTCACTTGGGTACAATTTATACAGTAAGAATGGATTGCACCTGAATGACATGGGTGCATGTGTGTTGGGGGAGAGGATGGTAGTAATAATGTAGAGACCCTGTGGATTGAAATAAAGAGTGAGGAAAAAACGTTACAAATATTACTAGGAACATGCTACAAGCCCCCCCCCCCCCCCCCAACATTAGTGACATGGAGAAAATGAAACTCAACTACTAAGGCAAATAGGAAAGGCTGCTAATAATACTAGTGCTGCAATTATGGAGGATTTTAACTACCCCCGACATAAACTGGGCCAATGAAACTACTAATACAGCTAAGAGAGATCGATTTTTAAATGTTTTTAGGGAAAACTTCATGTCACAGTTAATTGAGGAGCCAACTAGGAGTAAAGCTATATTGGATTTTGTACTATCAAACAATACAGATATAATATCAAACATAGAAGTCAAAGAACATTTGGGTAACAGTGATCATAACATGGTCACATTTAAAATCACTTTCCATAAGCAGTGTTATAAGGGTTCAACTAAAACTTTTAATTTTAAGAAAGCTAAATTCTCTTATACAAACACTGAGGATAAATGGATAACATTTAAAATTGTGTGTGTATATATATATATATATATATATATATATATATATATATATATATATATATATCAACACATACCACATGGTTATAACAGTAAAATAAATAAATCCAAGCCAAAGTGGATAAATAAAAATGTGTTAAGAGAAATTAGGAAAAAAAATGTGGGGCATTTAAATTATATAACGAAAATAGTACAGACTCAATATTCCAAATATATAAGGAATGTAATAAAGCATGCAAAAAAAGCATTCAAATTAGCCAACATTGAAAATTAAAGATTAATGGCAAAGTATTATAAGTCAAACCCTAAAAGTCTTTTCATTTTTTAAGTACATAAATGGCAAAAAAATCTAAGAAGGACAATATAGGTAAATTAAACTATGTGAAGGGTAGTGTGACAGGGAGAAGGCTGAGGTACTAAACCAGTTCTTTTCTTAAGTATACACAAGAGAGGAACCAATGGGAGATACTTTGAAACAAACTAGAACAGAAATTTGTCTCTTGTGATTGGCTAACTAGATGTGCTCAGCTAGCTGTCAGCAGTGCAATGCTTCTCCTTCAGCAAAGGATAAGAAGATAATGGAGCAAATTTGATAATAGAAGTAAATTGGAAAGTTGTTTAAAGGGACAGTCAAGTATAAATTAAACTTTCATTATTCAGATAGGACTTTAATTTTAATTGACTTTCCAATTTACTTTTATCATCAAATTTGCTTTTTTCTCTTGGTATTCTTAGTTTAAACTAAGCATAGGTAGGCTCATATGCTAATTTCTAAGCCTTTGAGGGCTGCCTCTTATCACATGCTTTTTAAATCTCTTTTCAACACAAAGAGACAGAAAGTACACGTGGGTAATATAGATAACACTGTGATCAGGCACAGGAGGTTATTTAAAGGGACAGTTTACCCAAAATGTGAAACAATTTTAAATATAACAGCATGAAAAGTTAAACATAGTAGTGCTGAATAATGTTTTGGAATCGTTGCCTGCTTTAATAAATAATTTTTTGAAATCTTCGTTTCTTAAGTACTAACCTAAGCCCATCATATTATTTTGTGGCCGAGCGGCCAGTTCGACTTTGCTCTTTTTGCGCAGCGCGCATGCGCTGCCCCTCACGTTGATGTCACCGCAAGTGTGAACTCGGGCTTGAGCTGCGTAAAAGAGCGTCCGTGTTCATATGTGAACACTTTTCTTTTTATCATCTAGAAGGAATGTAGGGACACATACTGGAGTTTTTTTATTAATACTATATAAAGCTGGCATTGATTAAATGGTTATCACAGAGTAACTGCTGGTGTTGTAGTTGTGAGGAGGTATTCTATACCATTAATAACACGTTAACCTCATCATATGGAGATGCTAAGCACAGTTGTCAGGTATCACAATTTTGCGAGTAGATATGTGCATATATTCAGCATTCATTAATCGTTAGATAAACAAAACTAGTACTAAATATTGCTGTGGTCTGGGCATTCGGCTCTTTCTGCTGCCAGATTCATTAGGAAAGAAGTGCAATACAAGAATATCTGTGCAAATCTGAATATCTGTGGTTGCACTTCTTTCTTAATAAATCCTGCGGCAGAAAGAGCCGAATTCCACAGACCAAAGCAATATTCAGTATTTGTTTATCTAATGATTAATGAATGCTGAATATATGTGATAACGCGACCGCAACATTGAGCACTCACTGATGGCAAGTGGGGCGCGCGTGAAGTGCATCTAATTAATTACGCAAATGGAATTGGTCAGGGGGCGGGATGAGAACACACTGTTGCCCATCCCTTTTACCCGGGCGTTCCGAGATCATCGAGAACAGCATCTCAGAAATAAAGTCAAAAGGTATAAAAATTTATTTTGACATATACAATTTAATTATCTATTGCTCTATATACATTTTGCAAATCGTGTTTCTGCTGCAAGATCATCAGCCTAACTTGAGTAAACTGGTCCTTTAAGATCTAGCACAAAACAATGCTAAATGCAAGACAATAGATAATAAACAGTCACAGTCATGTGATCAGGGGGCTGGAAGAAGGTTCCTAGATACAAGGTAATCACAAAGGTAAAAAGTATGATTATAAAAACTATTCTTTTTCCCCAATTGATGTATATCATGCAAAATCTACCATTATTTATAAAAACCCAAGATATAAAAAAATTCAATAGTGAATCAACTAATTTTATATGGAACAACAAAAGACATATGATATCTATAACTAAACTATCTCTTGGATCTGAGGAAGGTGGCTTATCTTTCCCAGATATTAAAAAATATAATATTGCTATATTAGCTCGATCAGCATTTGACTGGTTAACAGAAGCTAATCATCTTACACATCTCCAAACTGAAAAATATCTTTGTAAACCATATGCATTAAAAGCCTTGTTACATTGCCCTGTGTCTCAGTTGCCTAAGGAAATTAAAACTATGACTATAATACGTAACACACCATTGATGCTTGGCATAAATTAAACAAATTATTTAACATTAATTTTGAGATTTCCCCATTACTTCCAATAAAAGGTAACCCAAAATTTACTCCTGGGTTATCTAATGAAGTTTATAATGTCTGGGCACAGAAAGGTCTATTGAACGTATATCAATGTTTAAATAACCGCCTTCAAATAAGAACGTTTGAGGAACTTGCGAGTGTTTTTTCTTTGTCAAATAAAAACTTTTATGCCTATCTTCAGATTAGACATTTTATTACTGATAGTAAAATTTCAAACGCTGATACGGAAGGATGGGGTAAAATTGAACAATACTTCACTTATTACAAATCTGGTCATCACAGCATCTCTCTATTATACAAGATTATGCTTGCTAAACAGGGGCAATTGAGCATCAATAGCCTTTCTGAAAAATGGAATTTCCATTTTTCTGATATATCTGTAGACATACTATATACAGGCTTTAAATGGGTTAAAAAAGCTGCCATTTCTACAACTTGGAAAGAATCACATCTAAAGCTAATGAATAATGCATATCTCACACCTAGGAAAATGTCTAAATGGCATACAAAACATGTCTTTAAAAAGGGTATTAATTGTTCCAGATGCAATAACGCAAATGCAGACATAGTTTATTGTTTTTTGGGACTGTCCTAAAATTAAACAGTTCTGGTGTAAAGTTGAGTTTTGGATTAATAAGATGTTAGAAAACAGAATAAAATTTACATCCAGATATATTTTTTTCTTGCCCCTAAAGAAAATAGAAATAATAGCAACCATATCAATACAGTGATCATGTTAGGGCGTAATCTTATCCTTAAAAATTGGAAGAGCAACAAGGCTCCATCGATCCCGTCCTTTTTAAACTCAATACTTTCCCAGATATTTTTTGAACAAATGACCATATCACCTTTACACAAGAAAAAGATCACAGTTTTCTTTTCAACATGGTTAAGAGTTATACTATCTTATCCTCGAGATACACAATTTTCTCTTATCACTAGCCTGCGCAGAACAGAGTACTTTGAAACCCTAATTTTGTCAGGGGTATTCCCACCTGAATGGTACTGAGTTTCAGAGTAGCTTGGTTATGAGATAAGGAGATGGGGAATGGATAAACCATCTTGAGTGGGACGGCGGGGATTGGGGGAGGGTTGGATGCGGAGGGAGTAGAGAGTTAGAGCGGTGGGTGTTTTCTCTTTTATTTTATTTTTTTCTTTTTTTTTTCTTTTCCCTTTCTCTCATTTTTCTTCTTCTTTTTTCTCTCTTTCTTTGTATGAATTTAAATTGCCTTATATCTCAATTGGGATAAGGCAAAGGATCCTTAAAATCCAAAGGATAATGAGCACAAGTGTAATCTCTATAGATAGAACTAGAATTGTATGGAATATATGATAATGTATTTGTTTTCTAGTTCCCTTTTTGTTTACTACTGCAAGTGTACTTGTTTCCTTTCAATAAAAAAAAATTTGATTTAAAAACAAAAAAAACAAAGGTAAAAAGTACATTAATATAACTGTGTTGGTTTTGCAAAACTGGGGAATGAGTAATAAAGGGATTATCTATCTTTTAAAACAATAACAATTCTATGGTTGACTGTCCCTTTAAATTATATGTTCTATCCAAATCATGAAAGAAAATGTTGAGGTTTCCTTGTCCTTTAAGGCTCAGATGGAATTTATCCAAGGGTTTATACGGGAATGTAGCACTGTTATAGCGAAACCTCTTCTCTTAATTTTTCAATCCTCAGGCATAGAACCACAAGACTGGCATAAAGCTGATGTGGTGACACTTTTTTTAAAAAGGGAAGCAGGGCTGATCCAGTAAACCATAGACCGGTTAGTCTGACATCAATAGTGGGGAATATACTTGCAGGGATTATATGGGATTATATTGATGAGTATAATAATGTAAACAAGATTATGAGTTCAAATCAGCATGGTTTTATGATAAATTATTATTATTATTATCATCGGTTATTTGTAGAGCGCCAACAGATTCCGCAGCACTATAAACAAAGGGGGAGTACAACAAAACAATTATAGGGTAGAGGGCCCTGCCAAGAGTTGCACTGTTGTAGTCAGCTCTTAAGAAGGTGATCTACAAACAGCTGGACTTTTAGGCTTACATGCGAAGAGTGTTCAGGGGATTGCAGTGGAGGAGAGGAACTGGTATTAGGAAAGGTTAGCGTAGGTTGTATGCGTCCCTGAAGAGTAGAGTCTTTAGGGAGCACTTGAAGCTTTTAAAACTAGAAGAGAGTCTAGTGACATAAATAGATTATGTCAAATTAATCTAATTAGATTATACGAGGAAGCACGTAAAAATATAGATAAAGGGTAATCGATTGATATGATATACTTGAATTTTGCAAAGGTGTTCGATACAGTGCCACAAGAGAGATTAATGTACAAAATGAAGGGACTGGGAATAAATGAAAATGTCAGCTCATGGATAAATAATGGGATAAAAGACAGGGAGCAACGAGTAGTAGTAAATGGATCATACTCGGATTAGACAAAGGTAAATAGTGGAGTCCCACAGGGATCAGTACTGCAGTACTGGGTCCTGTTCTTTTTAATATTTTTATTAATGACTTGAAGCAAGGATTAAATAGCAACATCTATTTTTGCAGATGATACAAAGTTGTGTGAGGTCATTAGGTCAGTGCAGGATGATATTGCTTTACAGGGGGATCTACAAAAATTAGAAGAATGGGCAGATACATGGAAAAATTTGATTTAATACTGGAAAATACAAGGTTCAACATTTTGGAAGTAGAAATAAGCAGGCAACCTATTATTTCAATGGGACTAGACTTAGCTAAACAGAAAAGGAATGGCACTTGGGAGTAGTAATAGATAACAAGCTAAAGATGGGTTCACAATGCAGGGCAGTGGCATGTATTAAAAGAGGCATTGTTGCAAGGGAGGAAAGCATAATTCTGTCACTATATTAATCCCGGGTAAAACCTCACCTTGAGTGTGTAGTGCAGTTCTGGGGACCAATCTTAAAAAATAGATTGCAGACTTATAAAAAGTTCAGAGAAGGGCCACAAAGCTAATAAGGGGAGTGGATAATTTAAGATATGAAGAGAGGTTAGCCAAACTGAGTCTGTTTTCTCTAGAAAAAAAGGTGCTTGAGAGGTGACTTTATATAAATGTATTCAAGGCCCATATACAGAGATGGCCGAAGCTCAGTTTGTTCCAAGAATTCTTTTGTGACAATAGGTCACAATTTAAAGCTGGATGAAAGGAGATTTGATATCCAGCAATGTAAAGATTGTTTCACTCTTAGAGCAATCAAATTGTGGAACTCATTACCTAAGGAGGTAGTAAATGCTAATACCTTAGATACATTTAAAAATGGTTTAGATACATTTCTGGCAAGAAACAGAATTCAGTGATATGACTGATTGTTTTAAATGGGTCACCGTTTTTTAATGGGATTAATTTAAACCCAACTGGAGCTTTTATTTTAAGTTTATTACAGGGAGTGCAGAATTATTAGGCAAGTTGTATTTTTGAGGATTAATTTTATTATTTAACAACAACCATGTTTTCAATGAACCCAAAAAACTCATTAATATCAAAGCTGAATAGTTTTGGAAGTAGTTTTTAGTTTGTTTTTAGTTATAGCTATTTTAGGGGGATATATGTGTGTGCAGGTGACTATTACTGTGCATAATTATTAGGCAACTTAACAAAAAACAAATATATACCCATTTCAATTATTTATTTTTACCAGTGAAACCAATATAACATCTCAACATTCACAAATATACATTTCTGACATTCAAAAACAAAACAAAAACAAATCAGTGACCAATATAGCCACCTTTCTTTGCAAAGACACTCAAAAGCCTGCCATCCATGGATTCTGTCAGTGTTTTGATCTGTTCACCATCAACATTGCGTGCAGCAGCAACCACAGCCTCCCAGACACTGTTCAGAGAGGTGTACTGTTTTCCCTCCTTGTAAATCTCACATTTGATGATGGACCACAGGTTCTCAATGGGGTTCAGATCAGGTGAACAAGGAGGCCATGTCATTAGATTTTCTTCTTTTATACCCTTTCTTGCCAGCCACGCTGTGGAGTACTTGGACGCGTGTGATGGAGCATTGTCCTGCATGAAAATCATGTTTTTCTTGAAGGATGCAGACTTCTTCCTGTACCACTGCTTGAAGTAGGTGTCTTCCAGAAACTGGCAGTAGGACTGGGAGTTGAGCTTGACTCCATCCTCAACCCGAAAAGGCCCCACAAGCTCATCTTTGATGATACCAGCCCAAACCAGTACTCCACCTCCACCTTGCTGGCGTCTGAGTCGGACTGGAGCTCTCTGCCCTTTACCAATCCAGCCACAGGCCCATCCATCTGGCCCATCAAGACTCACTCTCATTTCATCAGTCCATAAAACCTTAGAAAAATCAGTCTTGAGATATTTCTTGGCCCAGTCTTGACGTTTCAGCTTGTGTGTCTTGTTCAGTGGTGGTCGTCTTTCAGCCTTTCTTACCTTGGCCATGTCTCTGAGTATTGCACACCTTGTGCTTTTGGGCACTCCAGTGATGTTGAAGCTCTGAAATATGGCCAAACTGGTGGCAAGTGGCATCTTGGCAGCTGCACGCTTGACTTTTCTCAGTTCATGGGCAGTTATTTTGCGCCTTGGTTTTTCCACACGCTTCTTGCGACCCTGTTGACTATTTTGAATGAAACGCTTGATTGTTCGATGATCACGCTTCAGAAGCTTTGCAATTTTAAGAGTGCTGCATCCCTCTGCAAGATATCTCACTATTTTTGACTTTTCTGAGCCTGTCAAGTCCTTCTTTTGACCCATTTTGCCAAAGGAAAGGAAGTTGCCTAATAATTATGCACACCTGATATAGGGTGTTGATGTCATTAGACCACACCCCTTCTCATTACAGAGATGCACATCACCTAATATGCTTAATTGGTAGTAGGCTTTCGAGCCTATACAGCTTGGAGTAAGACAACATGCATAAAGAGGATGATGTGGTCAAAATACTCATTTGCCTAATAATTCTGCACTCCCTGTAAGATTTGTATAGGATGAACTCGATGGACTTTTTTTCTGTCTTTTTTATCCTTATCTACTATATTACTATGCAAAACAACCATAAACCCATACACAGAGTTACACATTTGTAAAAAAAACACACTGATTATGAGTTATAAACTAATCATGAATAGCATTAGTGAATAGTCTACGTTATCTATGTAACTTAAAAAACAACTTATGGAACACACATATCTGCAACCATATAATGATTAAACGGTGTTTATCCTTCAAAACCTTGTTTGGGTGTCATTTTCCACCCTTTGCTGTTTTACTGTGATAAATTATGTTGGGGATTTAACATTAACATTTCTTTAAGTTGTATTATGCTCATAAGAAAAAAAAAAATCAACATAAAAAGTATTATACTTCCACAATGTTAGTGCCCTACTCATCAAACTCTAATTGCCCCTCTTTCACTACAGAATCATTAGATAACATTTATGTTAGATCCCTGACATAATTTATAGCTTTAAAAATATCTTAAGGCTTTATAGAGATAAGGAACTCTTTATGATGTGGTAGGCTCTTATGAGTTATGATACAAGGTTGTAAAGAGACAAGAACAACACTATTATATGATAGAGAAATAGGTTATAGCAGCTTACTAATAATGTTTCTAAAGCAAAATACATAGTAAAACTAAACAATGCATGCCCATCATGAAATTACAATAAAAATAATTAAGAGACTATATTCTTTATCCATCAAACTACTCATTATCTATAATAATTATCAATGCATTGTTTACTTTTTCTAAGATACAATCAAGTGATTAGGGTCTCTTTGATAGGCCATCTGGTAGATAATGATTGCCATTTATATGGAAATCACCTGCTATTGAGAAAGGTGTCTACTTCAAAGAATGCTTACAAAAACAACAATATAATATATATTAAAAATAATTACTACTCTAAATTAATCTAAAAAACATGTGATGACTCGAAGAATATGAATATCTAAAAACCAATAGGGAACATATATTTCAGATGATTCGGTTTTACTGGGAGGAATATATGAATAGACCAGACGTAGGGTAGAGGAAGGGGGCCTGGAGGGGTGGGAGGTATGTGTTTTTCCTTTTTTTTTTTTTTTTTTTTTTTAGGACACACTGATGTATAAATGTAAGTGGAACAAACTAGCTTTATACCATGTTTAAGAATATATACGACGTTTGTTCAAGTTTATGTGTAAATTTTGTAGGTTATTGTAATGTTGTAATGGTTTGTTGTGTATAATAAAAAAGATAAAAAAAAAAAAAAAAAAAAGATGTGATCATAAAAAACAAAAAAACAAAAAAAAAAAACAGTTTTTAATAGAAAGATATTGGCAGGCCCAAATAGAACAAGGCTTAGCTGTTAGTTTGTGCACTATTCCTATAAAACAATATGTAAAGGATATTCACTTTTCAGAATACCTTGTTGCTTAAATGGCACACACTGCTTAATGTTATCTTTGTGGCAATAATATATGAGAATATGGGACACTCTGGACACACTATAGATGGTGTTGTAATTTGACACTTATCAGCACAAAGCCTAACTCCAATTTTAATCATTATCATTTGTCATGTTATTAGATCATTTACAAATAGAGTAACATATGACATTCAACAAAAAGAAAATAAAATACTACAGAATAAAATTGTAATCTTGAACATCAACAATTGTGCTCTAAACCCACTTGTTTCAACACCCCTTTTCCTTTTGAGGTATGAGTGGTGTTTGTGTGGGTCCTGTATGCTGTCCCAATAAGAAATTGCCTAATTTTGATATCCACCATACAGTAATTTTTTTTCAGTGTCAGAGGATTGATATCACTCATTGAAAAAGGGCTTCCCTCTTTCCAAAACAGGGCCTTATGCCCTATGCATGTTTAAAATGTCTTTGGTGTTTTGTAGGGAAGGTAATAATCAGCATTATCACATCAAAAACAATTGAATGCTTTATTTAATTTGCATAAAATCCTGAAAGTCTGCAATAAATTACAGGTTCTGTATTTAATTTTACAAGAACATAACATATAGCACCACTCTGTGCTTTACTATTTCATTTCTATTATACTCAATTAAGTTAATCACCACTGGGGAAAAAAGAAAACGTAATAAATATGTAACTAACAACTAACTTCATGTATAAATATTTGTTTTGCTCAGCTATAAAAACAGGCTCAGAAGAAAATGGTCAGGTGTGGAACAATTTATTATTCTATGACTATAAAGAGTATTTGTATTTTGAAACCAGGAAGAAAATCCTTCTTAATGAGATTAGAAAAGAATGTGAAATGGTAATAAGGTACTTAAAAGAAAACTGGCATTTTTTACTTCAAATGTAAAATTATTCTTGATAATAACAACATGTTGTATAAAATAGTTATATAGAACTTTGAAAAGCTCCAGATTACTTAAAATGTATTTGACAACACCACCTCTTCAATATTTATAATATGTTTGCACATAGCTCAACAAGGTGACTGCCCTCAGTGTGATTGCCCAGGAATAGGCTACCTTGCATGTAAAGCAATACAAAGCCAAAGGTGCTGATATCAGACACTAACATGAAGTAATAAAGAATCAGTTTTAACAACAGTAATGGTTCAATCTTTATTTAAAACTTGAAAGTGTTTTCTTTTTAAATTTGATGCTAATTATAAGGACATTAAAGGGACACTGAACCCAGTTTTTTTCTTTCGTGATTCAGATAGAGCATGCAATTTTAAGCAACTTTCTAATTTACTCCTATTATCAATTTTTTCTTCGTTCACTTGCTATCTCTATTTGAAAAAGAAGGCATCTAAGCTTCTTTTTTGGTTCAGACTCTGGACATCACTTTTTTATTGGTGGATGAATCTATCCACCAATCAGCAAGAATAACCCAGGTTATTCACCAAAAATGGGCCGGCATCTAAACTTACATGCTTGCATTTCAAATAAAGATACCAAGAGAATGAAGAAAATGTGATAATAGGAGTAAATTAGAAAGTTGCTTAAAATTGCATGCTCTATCTGAATCACGAAAGAAAAAAATTGGGTTCAGTTTCCCTTTAAAGGGATATGAAACCTAAAGATTTTCTTTCATGATTCAGATAGCGCATGCAATTTTAAACAATTTTCTAATTTACTTCTTTACTTTATCCAAAATGTACAGTAAAGCAATCGTGAACGCCTATGTATTCTAATAAACCTTTCTGATGTGTTTCTTTTTATAGCAAGGATATACCAGTGAAGACAGACATTACTATTGAGATGCACCCAGATATGAAGGAAGAGAAAGCAAGACAGACTCGAGTTTGGAAAGCTTTTCTTATATCAATCCCATACTCTGCCAGTATTGGAGGAACAGCTACTTTAACTGGAACAGCACCCAACCTTATTCTCCTTGGACAGCTCAAGAGGTACATTTTGTAAATGGAATTTTTGTACTAATTATAATTATTAGAAAGTGCATGAATTGTTAAAAAAAATATATACTTTAAAAAAAATGTAACTACAAGGCATATTTAAATTATTTATCATATATACTTTTATTTATTTATTTTTAGTCAACTACATTATTTGTTCTTTTGATACCTTCCAATATTGGCATTTTAGGATTAAAAATCTTCAAGTTAAAATTCCTACAAATAGCAAATTAAATAAGTGTGAATATAATAGTCAGATGATTCTGTTAAGGCTCATATGTCAGAAACAATAAATAGATTATGTATCCTATTCTGTGTTTTATTTTATTATACATAAACATATTAATTGCATTGACTGTCTTATATTGTATTACTGTATTCTTATTTTTTATCACTTAAAGGGACATAAAACAAGTTGGGATAGAGCCAAAATAATATAATATGTACTTTAATTACTTTACCTGCAAATTTATACTGCAGTGCCTCACCATTAACCCTTTCTTTTCAGCTTCTGAATTGTACAGCTCTAACTCTCCCCACACAATTCCTTGTATGGCTGCATCTATGTTTATTGTTGTTTTGGTAGAAGGCAAAAGTGAATAGGGATGCATGACTAAAAGCTGTGAACTCAGTTGAAATACAATGCCTGTGTCTAAACACTGATAAGAGGGGTGGAGTTGGCTGCTCCAGGTAGCTTAGCTATGTAATTCATTTTGCTTATTTTTGAAAATGATTTTGAAATACTTGCCAGCAATTTTTAAACAATTTTTTAATGCAAATTATTTTAAATTAATTAGCCCTTTTAGGATATGCACAGATCTCAACCTGTTTTATGGCACTTTAATTTATTAAAGCATTATTGATTTATAGAGAAGGCATATTAACATTGCAAATAAATTCAGTGGAATTCTTACATTCTCCGTATATTTTTCTTTTCTCGCTTTCACTAACAGCAATTATTTTAAAGTGTAATAGCTTTATTGTCTTTATTAATTTTGGTAACTTTGTGACATAGGTATTTCAAATATAAAAATATTATCCTTTTTCTTTTTTTAAAAAAGAATGTCCAATAAGATAAAATATTATTCTACAAAGGTATCTTGATGAGTTTATATTTTCATATTAGAGGTAGTGCAGAGGTGTATCTATCTATCTATCTATCTATCTATCTATCTATCTATCTATCTATCATCTATCTATCATCTGTCTGTATGTCTTTCTGTCTGTCTGTCGATCGACCTATCTATATCTATCTATTTATATCTATTTATATATATATATAATGTGTGTGTGCTTTTTATGCTAACATGCTAACTAAAATGTTTTTTAAAGTTTCTTTCCAGGGTGTGATGTAGTGAACTTTGGTTCCTGGTTTGTCTTTGCATTTCCATTAATGATTTTATTCCTTATTTTTGGATGGCTTTGGATCTCAATTATGCATGGAGCAATTAGCTTCAGGTACTTCAGAATTTTGTATATGTTTTATGATAATATTAGTAATTACATGTGATCGGTGGAGGACATACTAAAACCTAGTTGTAATGCAATCAATGTAGAATAAACACTTTAGTACTCTGGATTATAATTTAACATCTCTCTGAATAAAATCTGAGCTGATTTATTATTTATCGAAAAGTAAAAGGAATGCCCAGCACTTACTGCAATCAGGTGCACGCTACAGAGGTCCTGCACATACCCCTCAGATCATTTCCAAATGTTTAAAAAGTAGCAGCACCACTTGGTATAATGTTTACCTCTGTTTATTGGGACATCAAATAAATATCTTAGCACAACGTTCCCAATAAACAGAGTTGAACATTATACCAAGTGGTGCTGCTACTTTTTGAACATTTGGAACTGATTTATTATTTGCCAGAGTATAATTAGGATGAGATAATGGCATAAATTAAGTTATTAAGGTAAAAATGCAGTTTATTAACAATAATGAACCTATAACTAAAATGTTCATAACAAGTATTCATCAATAACAAAACAACAGTAATCAGAAATAATTTCTATTGATTTATTTTTTTATTGCTGTGATTTGAAGAAATTTATTTTTTTGTTTTTATTCTTTGTTATCTAAACAAATATGTACTTCTATAAAACAAAATCATAAATCATGTAATAATACACATTTAGAAGAATTAAAGGGGAAGGGTAGTCAACATTTAAATTGTCATGATTCAGATAGGACATGCAATTTTAAACAACTTTCCAATTTACTTTTTATCATCAAATTTGCTTTGTTCTTTCGGTATCCTTTGTTGAAACCTAGATAGGCTCATATGTTAATTATTAAGCCCTTGAAGGCCGCCTCTTATCTCAGTTCATTTTGAAAGTTTTTCAAAACTAGATAGTACTATTTCATGTGTGCCATATAGTTATGTCTATTTCCACTCCTCCTATACCATGTGACAGCCATCAACCAATCACAAATGCATATACATATATTCTGTGAATTATTGCACATGCTCAGTAGGAGTTGGTGGCTCAAAAAGTGTAAATATAAAAATAATGTGCATTATTTGTTAATGGAAGTAAATTGGAAAATTGTTTAAAATTACATGCTCCATCTGAATCATAAAAAAGTTTAATTTTGACTTGTGTCCCTTTAAGAATAAAAGTACATTTTCCAGTAAGTGAAGAATATTGGAATGTGAAATATGTACAGTAAATATACAGTAGAACACATAAATACATAGATTCATATAAATTATATGAGAAACTAGCACGATATGTAACATTGCTTGGTATCTTTCTCTTGGGACAGTTGTGAGTCTTATTTGTGGACATTGACAAGGAAAGTTATCATGTATAATCTTGTGTTCTGATTATAAATTGACTAGGGATGGGCAAATGTCTTGCAACATTCAAAAAATGAAACAAATTTTAACAGATTCATTGGTTTGTTTGCATTTAGAATAATTGTACAACATTCTAATGTTTGTTTAATGTAATAGTATGTCTAATGCTATCTTTAAATGTATTATTCAAATTATGCTATATTCGAAATAGAAATAATTGAATCCATATATTTTTAATAGTATTTCTTACTCTCTCTTAAAGGGACATTGCGGTCAAAATTTAAATGCACATACTGTAGATGAATTACATCTTTGTATAGAAACACATTTGCAATATACATGCTTAGGCAAGTATGCTTCTAGTAAAAGTTATCACTGTTTTAGAGTTAACATTTTTCTCTGCACGTGCATGCGAAGCATAGCTAGATATTCTCAGTGCACCAGCATTTTAAAAACTGCAGCTGATCAGAGCACTAGTAGGGCTTGTATCATGTCTGCAATTAACAAATTGAGTCATTATCAAATGATACAAGCACCCTGGGTTCTCTGAGCAAGTGCTGTGTTTAAAATGCTGGTGCACGGTGCATACTTAAATACGCATTTGAATCAGGTATAGCTTTTATTAAAAACATTTTTGCTAATAAATGTATATTACAAAAATGCTTCTATTGAAAACTGAAATTCATCCATGTGGATTCCAATTTTGGCTGAAATGTCTCTTAAAAATGTAATATTTGAATTATGCAATTTTTGAAACAGAAACATTTGAATCAATATATTTGTATCTATTATTTATCAATTTACTAAATTCCCTACCACATGAACTATTGAACTTTTGAATAGCATTAGGTAAATCAAATGTTACATTTGAAATTTTGAATGTGGATATTCGATCTAATTTTAAACATTCGAAAATGAAAGTAACTTACGAAAACCGGTAATAACATTTATACCAATTTTTAATGGATTTTAATTCTTATCAACATTCGATTGTCCAAAACGAATGTTCACAGGACTATTCATTCTACCAAGTGAATTGCACTTTCATCCCATCCCTAACATAGACCCTATATGTCATGATAAATAACATCTGGTCCCATTTTAAATTATGTCTATCGACTTGTGCTCTTTGATGTTTGATATTTTCATAATGTCTACCTTATTTACCTGTTTGTTTTTATGAAAGGTTTTGCCTTAGAGGTTGCAAATTAAAATTATTTTAGGAGTATTATCTTAGTAGAGTATGAAAACTGATAAATCATGCACCATTCTCAGCACGTGATACCCAATACATGTCAGATATTCTTTTCATAGTTTGATAAATTGGCCAATGTATTCAAATAATATACTGTATTCTAGTTATTCTCAGCAGGTAACTGTGACAGCCGCAGTTATATGTGTCACAAGTAATAGCTAAAACATTAGTAAAAGCTTGGTGATAAATAAAAATATTAGATAATATTCAAGCAGATGTATTTAGTATTTCATTTAGCTGTACAGGTAGAATATACTTACATTTTCATATATTTTGTTTATTATTTACAATAAAGCCACTAAAGTAAAAATAAAAGTTTAATGATTCGGATAAAATATGCAATTTAAAAAAAACACAACAACTTTCCGATATACTTCCATTATTAAAATGTGCAGATCATTATTTTTCTGCGCACTTTCTGAGGCCCTGGTTCCTATGGAGCATGTGCAAAGGTGCACAGTATTTACATATATCTATTTAGTGATTGGCTAATAGATGAAACATGATATAGGGAAAGGAAAAATTGGATGAACTTTGAAATTTGTCAGAAAATATTCTACTGCTCATTTCAAATTCAAAGTAAGGACTATTGCATTATCTTTTTTTGTCTATTTGTCAATTATTCAATTATAGTGACCTTAGGGTATCAGCAGTGTTGCATGAATTAAAACAAAATAATGCATAAAAAAGAGATGTAAAGATTTAGGAAAATCTAAAATGTACAAAATGAAATGCAACACATAATTATTTATTTTTTTTACCTTTTTTCCAGTTGCAAGAGGAAAAAAAAATCTGAATTCAGAGCAGATGCTGAAGCCAAAGCAAAAGAAATTATAAAAGAAGATTACCTCAAGCTCGGACCAACTGTGTGAGTGTTGACATTAAAGGGACATTAAGCACTTTGTTATGGTAATATAAAATATAATTGCATTCTACAATTGAGAGCTTTTTAGTTCCTGCTAGAAATGAAAGTGCAAAACACTGTTATATTCCACACGGCCTTTAGCTGCACACTTCAATTACCTATTTATAACTGTCCCTAATTGGCCACAGCAGAGAAGGTAACCTAAGTTACAACATGGCAGCTCCCATTGTTTTATAGACACTAAAACTTTACACTTATTTTGTCAAAATTTAAACAGCTAATGAAACTTTAAAAAATAGATCTATATGTTGTTCTCAGACTAATCTTTTCTTTGAATGCATCATTCTATCTAGCATTTATTTAGCGCTTAATGTCCCTTTAACAGCTGTTTTTTCAAATGTTAAGTATTTTTTTTCTTTCAGCCCTAAATAAAGAGTCTAAAATGTACTAATTGTAATGTCTAATAATCAGAGTATTTAATAGACATGTGCAATGTGATCATTTATTTTAAGCTGAATCATTCGTAATGAATATTCGGGAAATTTAGTTTCCCCGTATATTTGTGGTTGCACGATTCGGTATTTGGTACATTTTAAATTAAAAGAATACTGAATATTCGCAAAAAAATTACATTTGTTTTTGTTAAACAAATGTAAATATTCCTAAGCTACAGGTGAAAAAAGTTCACCTGTAGCTTATCCTTACCTTTAGCGTTCCTGAGAGCCACGGGAACTCGACACCCTTCTTCACAGAGCCCCAGCCGCAATAATACCTCATGCCCTGGAATCTTCCACATTATGCCTCCTATAAGTGTGGGACTCTGTGAAGAAGAGGACCGGTTAGCGCAGCTCTCCATGGCACTAAAGTTAAGTATTTATCCATTTAAAGGAAATGTTTTCTTTAAATTTTGGCATTTGTTTAGATATTTATTTTGTAAAAACAAAATGAATATCTGTGTTTCGTTAACAAATTTGAATTTGTAAAAAAATAAATACACAAGCCTAACATTTAACATTTTCAGATAAAAGTCAAGGTATGTAGTCTTAGATGGCTTGAGTCAAATATTATAAAGTGCAACTGGCCTTGTTATGAAATTTCAAAATTAATTAATTTGAAGTGATATAAAACATTTTGACATTGCAATATACAGTGTTTAAAGGGACGTGAAACCCAACATTTTTCATTTATGATTCAGATAAAGCATATAATTTTTAACAACTTTCCAATTTACTTCAATTATCATTCTCTTCGTATCCTTTATTAAAGGAGCAGCATGCACTACTGGGAGCTGGCTAAACACATTGGTAAGCCAATGATAGGAGTTTTATATGTGCACCCAACAGTCAGCAGCTAGCTCCCAGATCCTGAGCCTACCTAGGTATGTTTTTCAACAAAGGATACAAAGAAAGCAATGCTTGCATCTGTGGATATTACTATCCACACAGGATGAAGAATGGAGGTTCCCTGAACCAATGACTGGCGAGTCTGCCACCAAGTCAATGACTGTCTTGTCTTGTGATCAACAGAAACCTCTGAGACAGATCCTTTTGGTCCCCATTCTGTTGATGCAGCAGGACCTGAAGATGAAATATGTCAATTGGTCTGCATCTGAGGCAGCCACCATGAGACCCACAACTTCCATGCTCTGAGCAACGTAAAAGAGAAGATACAGCTGTGGTACAGGCCTGCTGTAGCTTCAGTCTGCATTGATCTGTCAAAGACAAATGCATGGTCATGGAATCGATTATAATTCAAGAAAAGAAACACGAATCTGAATGAGTTTTTTGGAAGACTTTGGGGAAATCAGATATCCTTAGTTTATCACTTTCTGTACATATATATGTTTATTTATATTATCTATGTAAACCAAAGCTCAATACTTAGAACAATTGATGTTTAACATTTTATTTCTTATCTCTTCTACCTCACAGGTTTTCTTTAATCTATACTTAAAGGGACATGACACCCACATTTTTTCTTTCATGATTTAGAAAGAGAATGCAGTTTTAAACATCTTTCTAATTTACTTATATTATCTAATTTATTTTATTCTCTTGATATTCTTTGCTGAAAAGCATATCTAGATATGCTCAGTAGCTGCTGATTGGTTGCTGCACATAGAAGCCTTGTGTGATTGGCTCACCATGTGCATTGCTTTTTCTTCAACTAAGGATATCTAAAAAATGATGCAAAATAAATAATAGAAGTAAATTGTAATGCTGTTTAAATTTCTATTCTCTATCTGAATCATGAAAGAAAGATTTTGGGTTTAGTGGCCCTTTAAGTATAGAAACTTTCTGAATATAATAGCTAGGAATACCACAGGAAAAATAAGCTATGTCAAATGCCAAATTAAAGTAAAAGGAGCTATTTGTAAACAATTGTATACACCCAGCAGGTAAAATGGATCATTGGAAACAAATTAAAGTGAAGAAACATTTAGGGTAAACTGTCCATTTAATTACAGTAGCCAAAGTGTTATGATATGTAACATATATTCATTTCCTGGACAATTTGAATAAACAGTTATCTAAAAGCATATAGTTTGTGCAAGATCACACAGGGGGTGCTATCTAGCGCTTTCGCTAGAGTCTAAACTTTGCTAGAAGTAAGCTTTTTGTGAGTGATGGGTAGCACGCTTATTACAAGATATAGTTCACATTCCAATGTTCTTCACATACAGATTTTTTTATTTTTTATTGTAAATATATTTATATATATATATATATATATATATATATATATATATACACATATATCTATTTCTATATGTATAGATATCTATTTTATGATAACATTATCAGATATATATATTAAAAATGTATTTAATAAAACAAATTTACAAAATTTTCTATGGGAAGAACATAGGAAATTGTTTTTTAACACTTTAGGACTAACACAGTGTGGAGCGTGCATGAAGAATTAGTAATCTTATAACGTGATATTGAAATAATAAATAAGAAATATTAAAAAAAAAAAAAATTATTAAAAACTATTATACATGCTGTTAAATAATTTGTATATAGTATATGAATTATTTAGATTTTTTTACAGCCCTGGAACACATTGCATGCTATGTTCCCACAATAAACATCTTAAAGGATGACTCAATGCAATAGAATTGCATAATTAACAAGTGCATTAAAAAAGACAAGGCAATAACACCTATACTGAATTTCAAATAAGCAGTATATTTTTTTTCTGACAAATTATTTTTTCTCTCCCATTTTCTGGCCCCATGTATCATGTGACAGATATCAGCCAATCACAGACTAGTATACGTATAATCTGTGAGCTTGTGCACATGCTCAGTAGGATCTTGTTCCCCAGAAAGTGTGCATATAAAAAGACTGTGCAAAAATTTTTAATAGCGTAATTTAAAGTGGCTTAAAACTGCATGCTCTATCTGTATCATTAAAGGGACAGTCTAGTAAAAAATAAAGTTTTTGTATCCAGATAGGGCATGCAAATTTGCTTTGTTCCCTTGGTCGTATTTTTGAAAAGTTAAACCTAGGTAGGCTCAAACTAATTTCTAAAACTGTTGAAAACCGCCTCTTAGCTCAGAGCATTTTGAAAGTTTTTCATAGTTAGAGAGTACTAGTTCATCTGTGTCATATAGATAACATTGTGCTTGCTCACTCCTGTGGAATTATTTAGGAGTCTGCATTGATTGGCTAAACTGCATGTCTGTCAAAAGCACTGAGGTAAGGGGGCAGTCTGCAAAGGCTTAGATACAAGGTAATCACATAGGTAAAAAGTGCATTAATATAACCGTGTTGGTTATGTAAAACTGGGGAATGGGTAATAAATAGATTATCTATCTTTTTAAACAATAACAATTCTGGAGTAGACTGTTCCTTTAAAGTTTATTTTGACTTGAGTGTCCCTTTAAAGGTTTTCCTTATTTTTTATATGAGAGGCCATTTTCAAATATATTACAGTTTTTTACTTATTGAAAAATCCTTGGATATTGCTTTTACTGCATAAATATTTGGATAACTTTACATGCTATTTTACATTCTAATGTGATGTTATGTTTTCCTCCCTAGATTTGCTGAAAAGGCTGTTTTCTTCTTTTTTTGCCTTTTTGCAATACTTCTATTTACACGAGATCCAAAATTTATACCTGGATGGGCAAGTGCCTTTACCCCTGGGTAAGATATCATTTTGATAAATAAAATAAAAATCTTATCAATAATATGTTCATTTTTTTACAATGATATTACTTATTGGGGGTACATTTTAGCTAAATAAGACAACTTTTACATTGCTGATGTTCCTCATGTTTAGCTGGATTTTAGTTTAGTGCTTGTAGCAGGTTGTTTTTAGCTCCCACTAAAGTCAATGAGATGCAAGAAATTATCATTTGCATTGAGCCTGTTAAAAACTCAAGCTACCAATACTATTTTCAATCATCAGCTTCCTCTATTTCTCATAAAGGGTTATAATGCCCTTTAAAACTAGTAAATCAAATTCATATTAAATAATTAAATGTTAATTAACATACAAAATGTACCTATAAATATTATTACTAACATAATAAATTCTTAAACATTATATATTAAAGTTTTAATATATAATATTAAGTGGCAATCATAGGTGAAGGTGGTGTGCAAAAAAAAAGGCTTTTTATTATTAATTTAGCATTAAAAAGCAACATACTCTGAGATGCTAATTTTCTTCTCACAACTACCTAATTGCTGAAAATGAAAATTAGGGTAGGGTTACATTAACCCCTTAATGACCACAGCACTTTTCCATTTTCTGTCCGTTTGGGACCAAGGCTATTTTTACATTTCTGCAGTGTTTGTGTTTAGCTGTAATTTTCCTCTTGCTCATTTACTGTACCCACACATATTATATACCGTTTTTCTCGCCATTAAATGGACTTTCTAAAGATACCATTATTTTCATCATATCTTATAATTTACTATAAAAAAAATTATAAAATATGAGGAAAAATGGAAAAAAACACACTTTTTCTAACTTTGACCCCCAAAATCTGTTACACATCTACAACCACAAAAAAACACCCATGCTAAATAGTTTCTAAATTTTGTCCTGAGTTTAGAAATACCCAATGTTTACATCTTCTTTGCTTTTTTTGCAAGTTATAGGGCCATAAATACAAGTAGCACTTTGCTATTTCCAAACCATTTTTTTCCAAAATTAGCGCTAGTTACATTGGAACCCTGATATCTGTCAGGAATACCTGAATATCCCTTGACATGTATATATTTTTTTTTAGTAGACATCCCAAAGTATTGATCTAGGCCAATTTTGGTATATTTCATACCACCATTTCACCGCCAAATGCGATCAAATACAAAAAATCGTTCACTTTTTCACAAATATTTTCACAAACTTTCGGTTTCTCACTGAAATTATTTACAAACAACTTATGCAATTATGGCATAAATGGTTGTAAATTCTTCTCTGGGATCCCCTTTGTTCAGAAATAGCAGACATATATGGCTTTGGCGTTGCTTTTTGGTAATTAGAAGGCCGCTAAATGCCACTGCGCACCACAAGTGTATTATGCCCATCAGTTAAGGGGTTAATTAGGGAGTTTTTAGGGAGCTTGTAGGGTTAATTTTAGCTTTAGTGTAGTGTAGTAGACAACCCCAAGTATTGATCTAGGCACATTTTGGTATATTTCATGCCACCATTTCACCGCCAAATGCGATCAAATTAAAAAAAACGTTAAATTTTTCACAATTTTAGGTTTCTCACTGAAATCATTTACAAACAGCTTGTGCAATTATGGCACAAATGGTTGTAAATGCTTGTCTGGGATCCCCTTTGTTCAGAAATAGCAGACATATATGACTTTGGCGTTGCTTTCTGGTAATTAGAAGGCTGCTAAATCCTGCTGCGCCTCACACGTATATTATGGCTAGCAGTGAAGGGGTTAATTAGGGAGTTTGTAGGGAGTTTGCAGGGTTAATTTTAGCTTTAGTGTAGAGATCAGCCTCCCACCTGACACATCCCACCCCCTGATCCCTCCCAAACAGCTCCCTTCCCTCCCCCACCCCACAATTGTCCCCGCCATCTTAAGTACTGGCAGAAAGTCTGCCAGTACTAAAATAAAAGGGTTTTTTAAATTTTTTTTTTATTTTTTTTAGCATATTTACATATGCTACAGTGTAGGATCCCCCCCTTAGCCCCCAACCTCCCTGATCCCCCCCAAAACCGCTCTCTAACCCTCCCCTCTGCCTTATTGGGGGCCATCTTGGGTACTGGCAGCTGTCTGCCAGTACCCAGTTTGCAAAAAAAAAGTGCTTTTTTTTATTTTTTTGTTTTTTTTTCTGTAGTGTAGCTTCCCCCCCCACACAGACAAACCCCCACCACCTTGCTTATCATTTTTTTTTATACTTTTAAGACCGTTTTTTAACATGATTTATTAAAGATTTTCTGTAGTGTAGCGGTTCCCACCCGCTCCCTCCCCGTGCACGCGCCCGCCCCCGCCCTCCCGTGCACGCGCGCGCGTCCGTGCGCGCCCCCGGTCACCCCCGCCCACGATCCCGCCCCCCTCCACATCAGCAGGGCCATCGATGGCCGCCACCCGCCTCCCGGTCCGGCTCCCACCCACCAACGCCGCAAGCCACCGATCTCCGGTGCAGAGAGGGCCACAGAGTGGCTCTCTCTGCACCGGATGGCTTAAAAAGGTTATTGCAGGATGCCTCCATATCGAGGCATCACTGCAATAACCGGAAAGCATCTGTAAGCGAGCAGGATCGCTTCCAGCTGCTTTCCACACTGAGGACGTGCAGGGTACGTTCTCAGGCGTTAACTGCCTTTTTTCTGAGGACGTACCCTGCACGTCCTCAGTCGTTAAGGGGTTAAAAATCTGATGACATTTTAGTGCGCTTGTAAAATAGAATGAAAAAAATAGAAATGAGAAAGTATGTAAACATTGTTAAAAAGGGAAGTCAAATGGTTTAACACTGGGACTTTACATTAACAACAGCAATGTAAACTTAGCCTAAACTTGCAAAAATAAACTGCCTTATAAAAATATTATTAGAATTGAGCTAATTTCAGCGAAAAACTTGCCTAAAGTACTAGAGAATTTTTTAGCATTTTTGCTATCACTCCATTTAAACAGAAATAGTGCTTTATTTTTGTTGTTTTTATTTACCTATAACAACTATATATTTTGATCTAAGCCCATTTTGGTGTATTTAATGCCACCATTTTGACACCGAATGTATCCTTTGAAAAAAAATGTTAACTTTTTCACAAACTTTGTTTTTTTTACTGAATTTATTTACATACCGCTTGTGCAGTCATTACACAAATGGTTGTAAAAGCTTCTTTTTGTTTGCTTTTAGTTCATAAATTGCAGACATGCATGGCTTTGCCATTGCTTTTTGGTAATTAGAAGACTGCTAATTGTGGCTGTGTACCACACATATATATTTCCGGCAGTGAAAGGTTAATTAGTACCCAAACAGATCTCTTTCCTTCCTGCCCCTATGGTCACCTCCATCTTAGGTACTGGCAGACAGTCTGCAAGTACGCTGTTTTAGGGATTTTTAAAAAAGTTTTTAGTTTTTTTATGGTAGGGATCCATCATCAACCCTCCCACCTCCCCAATCTTTCCCAAACTGCTCTCTAACCCTCCTACCTTTACTTAGTAGTAACCTTATTAAGTACTCACAGCTTTCTGCCAGTACCCAGGTTATATTATTAATCTTAATTCTATCAATTAAAAAATGTTCTGTAGTGTAGTGATCCCCCTTCCCCCTCCTCTTAAGAGATTGTTAAAAGAGACCCCCTCTCTCCTCCCTCACCTGTTTCTGTAGCATAGGGAACCCACCTCTTCCCCCCAAGCCTCCCCTCTCCCACGATGCACTGGACGGCCACCTCCCTCATTCTCTACCCACTCCACCCACGGCATCACCGCAAGCTGATACTGACAGAAAAATTAGTTCTTCCTTACCACATGAAGGCAGCTGCCTTCTGCCCCTAGCTGCAGTCTTAACTGTCAAACCTGACAGCAAGGACCTCAGCATGAGCCAAAAAGTAAGCTGGCTAAAGTACTGTGGGGCTTAGTGCCTACATCCATTAGGCTTAAGTGGTTAAAGGGACATGAAACCCAATTTTTTTCTATCATGATTCAGATAAAAGATAGAACTTAAACAACTTGCCAATATACTTTCGTCATTACATTTGCTTCATTCTCTTGGTATGCTTTGTGAAGGAGCAGCAATTTACTACTTTGAGCTAGCTTAATGCATCGGGTGAGCCAATGACAACAATTATATATGTACAGCCACCAATCTGCAGCTAGCTCCAACTAGTGCATTTCTGGCCATGAGCCTACCTAGGTATACTTTTCAACAAGGATACCAAGAGAAAGAAGTTAGAAAGTAAAAGTAAATTGGAAAAATGTATGCTCTTTCTGGATCACAAAATAAACATTTTGGGTTTAATGTCCGTTTAAATAGACATGTTAAATTGTCATGCTAGAGGCCTTAGTCATGAAATAAAAATGTTCATATCTATCTATCTATCTATCTATCTATCTATCTATCTATTAATCTATCTATCATCATCATATATCTACCTATCTATCAATCTATCTATCTCTATCTAACTATCGATCTAGAGTTTACATTTTAATTCTATTATTCAGTTGTAAGTTCTTTCACCTGACTTTAAGGTGACTTTAGAAGCATATGTCATTATAAATGATACCCAACTAACTGCAAATGTTTTTTTCTACACTTACATATTAATAGGTCTTTTCATTTCATATCTAATAAGTATGAGTGGCAAGTGATCCTTCAAACACAATGCATTTAATTAATGTAATCATTTAGAAATTTTAATCTTCTTTGGCTCATGCCAAGAAATTCTACACTATTATTACTTCACTGTTATTCTAATTCACAGATTTACCTCAGACGCAGTTACTGGAATAACTATATCCATCATACTGTTCTTGTTCCCTTCTGAAAAACCTTCTTGGAGATGGTGGTTTGACCTTAAAGGTATAATTTAATAAATGTATCTGTTTTTTTTTTGTTTGTTTTTTTTAAATTGGTGCATATTTAAGTATTTTTTAACCAAATAAAAGGTTTGCTTGTTGGTTAGGAATACCATTAAAAACATTTGCATAATATAGAGTTTTTAAACCTAACTTTGCCTCTTTTCATCTGTCTTAGAGAGGGGTTTTATTGATCAATAAAATTCCATGAAAAAAAAAATAGAGATAACATTAGCATATATAAAATAAAAACCCTAGGGGAAAGATTTGCTTGCTGTAAAAATGAGGAAAAGGCCCTTTACTATTGAGACTTTACATTGGTTAAAAATTCAAAAGATACAAAAAAAAAAGAAAAAAAAAAAAAGTACATTTATTGAAATCTAACTTTATTAACCATCCACTAAGTTCAACATTTGTTAAAGTGCATGTAAAGTGAAGACTATCGCTCTTCGTCATATTATGCATCTACTAAAATAAAAAGGACTTTAACTCATGATTTTTTTTATACCGCATCCTAATTCACAAAATCAGTCTATTTACCAAAAATTATTAGCCGTGATTTCTCCACCCGCCATTTTGTCCCTCAATTCACAAGTGATTGACATTGCAGTCTTCTAATCCACAGTTACCCTCCCCGGGGCGTTCAGCCCCTTTTCTGCAACATCACGCAATGCTTCTGCACATGCATTTTTAACTCCAACAGGCCCATTTATCAAGCTCCGTATGGAGCTTGAAGGGCCGTGTTTCTGGCGAGTCTTCAGACTCGCCAGAAACACAACTTATGAAGCAGCGGTCTAAAGACCGCTGCTCCATAACCCTGTCCGCCTGCTCTGAACAGGCGGACAGGAATCGTGGACATCAACCCGATCGAATACGATCGGGTTGATTGACAGCTCCCTGCTGGCGGCCGATTGGCCGCGAGTCAGCAGGGGGCGGCGTTGCACCAGCAGCTCTTGTGAGCTGCTGGTGCAATGTTAAATGCGGAGAGCGTATTGCTCTCCGCATTTAATGAGGTCTTGCGGACCTGATCGGATCAGGTCCGCAAGCCCTTTGATAAATGGGCCTGCATGAGCTATTCAGATCCAAAGCGCGTCCACGACACACGCATGCGCTACACAGAAAATCACTAATTTCCAAGAATAATACTGTCTTCTTTCTGTAATGCATGCGCATATCTACTAACGATGTAGACACGCATGCGCAAATTGAGTACTCCACGCTTTTTAGCTACGTAATAGAGCGGGCGGAACAGCTCTTTACGTCAGGGACTAGAGTTGCTCACAAAAACATTTATAAAAAAAATATGGCGGTTAAACTAAAGAGGTGTTTGTGAATTAGTAGTGAATACCAACTATCAGAAAATTTACAATCACTTTAAGCTGCATTTGCAGCTTTTGAGACTCAAATTAGCGAGCCTGCAACTGCAAATTTAATAAGCATAAGCTGCTTCTTTCGCCTTTCTACTACCTCAGAAGTGACAGGATCAATCACCTCAACACAATCATTTGGGGTGATTGACATACATTACTCTTGCTCTTGTGCAATGCTATAGTAAGCCACGTGATGCAGCATTGCTAGTGGTGATTGCAGGAGCATAGGTCTACCTGCAATCATGCTAAATTGTGCCCAAAAAGGGACTAAAACCACCCTTTTTATATACTTTATATTGTATAGTGTGTAACAATAGTTTAGGGGACTTGACAGCGCCAGCATACTATTGAATGCACATGGATGAAGCAGAACATTGTTGGAAATCTGCTGCCATGTAGTTCTGCAGACACATGCACACTCCTGAGCTTACATCCCTGATATATATATATATATATATATATATATATATATATACAGCAGACAGGCCAGCACTCACAGTTAACATTTCATCCACCCAGGGTGCTTCCATGGTATTGATAGTAGTAAAGAATGGGGATGCACTCGCCAGGATTTCCAAAGCTACCTTTAATGTAACGTTTCGGGTTGTTACCCCCTTCATCAGACAATACAAAATAACAATACACAACCTACTTACCACAGTGCCTTTTAAACTAACCTAAGTGATACAGTTCCAGGTCAACATCTGTGATGCCACTCCCACAATCAGCAATCAACAGGTGTAGACCCACACTGCCTTTCCAGTGTATGTGACTACCTAATCATACAAACATATTAACTAAAAGTGAACACCAAGTGCCCTATCTTAATAAAAAGAATCACATAGCAAAAATGAATACATAACATTGCTCATAATGTTGCTCATAATAGGTTAAACACAAGTTTAGGAGCTTTGGCAATAATAGGCTGTATTGGCACACTTTAGGCGCTCATTCATGTTGCAGTACCTTTGATTGGCCATATCAAGCCTTACCCAATAATGGGGGCCGTTGTTGCTAGTTTTGGTTGCTATGGCAACCACCCACAGGCTGTAAACAGATTAAAGCACATATGGCTTATCAGGGACTGATATCACAGTTTCCCAAAAGGTTCTTTTCTGCTCCTCTAACCTATTATGAGCAATATTATGAGCAATGTTATGTATTCATTTTTGCTATGTGATTCTTTTATTAAAATAGGGCACTTGGTGTTCACTTTTAGTTAATATGTTTGTATGATTAGGTAGTCACATACACTGGGAGGGCAGTGTGGGTCTACACCTGTTGATTGCTGATTGTGGGAGTGGCATCACAGATGTTGACCTGGAACTGTATCACTTAGGTTAGTTTAAAAGGCACTGTGTTAAGTAGGTTGTGTATTGTTATTTTGTATTGTCTGACAAAGGGGGTAACACCCTGAAACGTTACATTAAAGGTAACTTTGGAAATCCTGGCAAGTGCATCCCCATTCTTTACTAATACAGGGAGTGCAGAATTATTAGGCAAATGAGTATTTTGACCACATCATCCTCTTTATGCATGTTGTCTTACTCCAAGCTGTATAGGCTCGAAAGCCTACTACCAATTAAGCATATTAGGTGATGTGCATCTCTGTAATGAGAAGGGGTGTGGTCTAATGACATCAACACCCTATATCAGGTGTGCATAATTATTAGGCAACTTCCTTTCTTTTGGCAAAATGGGTCAAAAGAAGGACTTGACAGGCTCAGAAAAGTCAAAAATAGTGAGATATCTTGCAGAGGGATGCAGCACTCTTAAAATTGCAAAGCTTCTGAACATGATCATCGAACAATCAATCGTTTCATTCAAAATAGTCAACAGGGTTGCAAGAAGCGTGTGGAAAAACCAAGGCGCAAAATAACTGCCCATGAACTGAGAAAAGTCAAGCGTGCAGCTGCCAAGATGCCACTTGCCACCAGTTTGGCCATATTTCAGAGCTGCAACATCACTGGAGTGCCCAAAAGCACAAGGTGTGCAATACTCAGAGACATGGCCAAGGTAAGAAAGGCTGAAAGACGACCACCACTGAACAAGACACACAAGCTGAAACGTCAAGACTGGGCCAAGAAATATCTCAAGACTGATTGTTCTAAGGTTTTATGGACTGATGAAATGAGAGTGAGTCTTGATGGGCCAGATGGATGGGCCCGTGGCTGGATTGGTAAAGGGCAGAGAGCTCCAGTCCGACTCAGACACCAGCAAGGTGGAGGTGGAGTACTGGTTTGGGCTGGTATCATCAAAGATGAGCTTGTGGGGCCTTTTCGGGTTGAGGATGGAGTCAAGCTCAACTCCCAGTCCTACTGCCAGTTTCTGGAAGACACCTTCTTCAAGCAGTGGTACAGGAAGAAATCTGCATCCTTCAAGAAAAACATGATTTTCATGCAGGACAATGCTCCATCACACACGTCCAAGTACTCCACAGCGTGGCTGGCAAGAAAGGGTATAAAAGAAGAAAATCTAATGACATGGCCTCCTTGTTCACCTGATCTGAACCCCATTGAGAACCTGTGGTCCATCATCAAATGTGAGATTTACAAGGAGGGAAAACAGTACACCTCTCTGAACAGTGTCTGGGAGGCTGTGGTTGCTGCTGCACGCAATGTTGATGGTGAACAGATCAAAACACTGACAGAATCCATGGATGGCAGGCTTTTGAGTGTCCTTGCAAAGAAAGGTGGCTATATTGGTCACTGATTTGTTTTTGTTTTGTTTTTGAATGTCAGAAATGTATATTTGTGAATGTTGAGATGTTATATTGGTTTCACTGGTAAAAATAAATAATTGAAATGGGTATATATTTGTTTTTTGTTAAGTTGCCTAATAATTATGCACAGTAATAGTCCCCTGCACACACAGATATCCCCCTAAAATAGCTATAACTAAAAACAAACTAAAAACTACTTCCAAAACTATTCAGCTTTGATATTAATGAGTTTTTTGGGTTCATTGAGAACATGGTTGTTGTTCAATAATAAAATTAATCCTCAAAAATACAACTTGCCTAATAATTCTGCACTCCCTGTATATATATATATATATATATATATATATATATACACACACATTATCTCACAAAAGTGAGTACACTCCTCACATTTTTGTAAATATTTTAATAAATCTTTTCATGTGACAACACTGAAGAAATGTAAAGTAGTGAGTGTACAGCCTGTATAACAGTGTAAATTTGCTGTCCCCTCAAAATAACTCAACACACAGACAATAATGTCTAAACTGTTGGCAACAAAAGTAAGTACACCCCTAAGTGGAAATGTCAAAATTGGGCCCAATTAGCCATTTTCCCTCCCCGGTGTCATGTGAGTCATTATTGTTACAAGGGCTCAGGTGTGAATGGGGAGCAGGTGTGTTAAATTTGGTGTTATCACTCTCACACTCTCTCATACTGGTCACTGGAAGTTCTGCATGGCACCTCACGGCAAAGAACTCTCTGAGGGTCTTAAAAAAGAATTGTTACTCTACATAAAGATGGCCTAGGCTATAAGAAGATTGCCAAGACCCTGAAACTGAGCTGCAGCCCGGTGGGCAAGACCATACAGCGGCTTCACATGACGGGTTCCACTCAGAACAGGCCTCGCCATGGTCGACCAAAGAAATTGAGTGCACATTCTCAGCGTCATATCCAGAGGTTGTCTTTGGGAAATATACGTATGAGGTTGAAGGGGTGTGGTAGCAACCAGGTGAGGAGTAGAAAGACAAGCGTGTCTTGCCTACAGTCAAGCATGGTGGTGGGAGTGTCATGGTCTGGGTCTGCATGAGTGCTTCCGGCACTGGGGATCTATAGTTCATTGAGGGAACCATGAATGCCAACATGTACTTTGACATACTGAAGCAGAGCATGATCCCCTCCCTTCGGAGACTGGGCCACAGGGCAGTATTCCAACATGATAATGACCCAAACACACCTCCAAGATGACCCCTGCTGGACTAGTGAAGCATGTCTCCAGACCTAAACCCTATTGAGCATCTGTGGGGCATCCTCACATGGAAGGTGGGGGAGTGCAAGGTCTCTAACATCCACCAGCTCCGTATTGTCATCATGGAGGAGTGGAAGAGAACTCCAGTGGCAACCTGTGAAGCTCTGGTGGACTCCATGCCCAAGAGGGTTAAGGCAGTGCTGGAAAATATTGGTGACCATACAAAATATTGACAATTTGGGCCCAATATCAACTCAGGGGTGTACTCACTTTTGTTGCCAACGGTATAGACATTAATGGCTGTGTGTTGAGTTATTTTCAGGGGACAGTCAATTTACACTGTTATTCAGGCTGTACACTCACTACTTTACAGTGTAGCAAAGTGCAATTTCTTCAGTTTTGTCACATGAAAAGATATAATAAAATATTTTAAAAAATGTGAGGGGTGTACTCACTTTTGTGAGATACTGTGTGTGTGTGTATATATATATATATATATATATATATATATATATATATATATATATGTTATCCTCAATAAAATTGCCCCTGGATATTGTTTTTAAATGCGAGCATATGTGTACTGGTGTGATGAACAATTAGTATTACTTAAATTACCTCATTTAGGGCCTTAAAATCCTTACAAGGGCCACGGAAGGATTTAATACTCATAACTTACCCAGAGCATTAGTGTTTAAATCCTCTGTATGAGGTGGAGTGAGAAAATGTGTGTGCTCTAATACATTGAACAGGCAATGTTTGCATTATTGACCCTAGATATATGTTTATACAGTTAAACACATACATAAAACCCTGCTCTGTTGCAGCAAACTTACATATACCTGAATGATTCATTTTTTTATTAGTGCGTTTTGGCAATAACAGTTATTAGTGGTGCTTTTACTTTTGACTGTGGAACTCTGTGTGCCTCCCTACCATAAATGGTTCCTGGAGATGCCACTGACAATCACATGGCCTCTTTTTTGGGGTTAAACAGTTATCTAGGGTCAGTAACACATTAACACGCAGTTTTTTGCATTAGAAAAGTGTGGTTTAAAATAGAGGACATTCTTTCCTGCTCTAGTGGAAAGTTTGAGTTGCAGTTGAAGCTTACCCCTAATCTGTTTTTTCTTTTAGCTCCAAACAACGATAATAAGCCTCTATTATCTTGGAAGAAAGCCCAGGAAACTGTACCCTGGAATATAATTTTACTGCTAGGAGGTGGCTTTGCCATGGCTAAAGGTTGTGAGGTAATGAACAAGAAGTATCTTCAATGCAATGTGCAGCTATTTTTAATGGAAACTTTTACTCTAGGTAGGCACATTAGAAAACAGCTATTTCAAATGCTGAAATAAAAGAAAAGGATATATGTATAAACAATTTAATAAACTCCATCAGGTAAAATGGACCATTGGGAACAAATTAAAGGGGAGGGAAACATAGGGCACACAATCATTTTTAATTAAATACATATCATCCATCTGCATTACATTTTTTTTCATGAACTCATTGACAAAAGCGTAATTATTATGAACAGAAAATAAATGGTATCAAGAGAGGCACGGATTAGAGCACACTTTGGCAGCACTATGCTTGGCCACAGAGGCAAAATAAAAGTACATATGAATGAATAACTGGTGTTTACCTTTATTGAAAAGGAATATATTTCAGCACTCACAGTAGTAGAAATGACACAATAATGTTGAAGTTATACATCTCAAGTTGTAGGACACACAATAATCACAAAAGAACAGAACTGGGCAACAACTTAAGTGGCACTTAATCATTTGATGTCAGGAAGACAAATACTCTTTTTTTTTTGTAGAGAATTAAACATATGAACCAGTGCCTGAAGTTATTACATTGTCACTTCCATACAGATTGTAGGAAGTATTATTAATGGTTTCTACGTGTTCTTTGCTTTAATTTTGTGATACTTGATTTTAACAGCGCTGCAGAATCTGTTGGCGCTATACAAATAACCGATAATAATAATAATAAATGTGAACTATCTTTAAAGGAATATGAAACCCACAAATGTTCTTTTGTGATTCAGGCAGATCACACAATTTAAAAAAAAGTTTACAATTTACTTCTGTTTTCAAATTTGCTTTGTTCCCGTGATATTCTGTGTTGAAGAGATACCTAGGTAGGTGTCTTGAGCACTGCATGGCAGGAAATATTGTTGCCATCTAGTTGTCTTGCAAATGTATAACATTCTTGCAAAACTGCTGCCCTATAGTGCTACAGACTCGTGCATGCTCCTGAGCTTATGTCCCTTCTTTTCAATAAAAGATACCAAGAGAATGAAGAAAATGGCATAATAGAAATAAATTAGAAAGTTGTTTAAAATGTAATCTCTATCTGATTCATGAAAGAAACATTTTGGGTTTCATGTTCCTTTAAAGAGCCATAAAACATGTCATGTAGCAAATAATCTCATTTCTCTAAGTACAATATATAATTGATTTGAATTTACTTTACCTTTAAATTGAATCTAGATGGTAATGTCCCTCTCAAATGCATTTCTCAAATGTATTCATTGCTCTTGCAAGTCTCACTCTCACCTTCTCTCACTCACACTCCTATTACTGCTTGATGCTGGTGACATCTCTCCCAACCCTGGCCCGTATCAATTACCAAACTTTTACACTTTTGCTCAATCAGCCAAAGTAAAAACTCTAGGCCATGCAATTCTAACAATCTCATCTCCATTAAACCACAGTGCTTAACCCCTTTTTTTTCTTGTGCTCTCTGGAATACTTGCTCTGTCTGCAACAAACTTATAAATGTTCACAATCTGTTTGTTTTTAATACTTCAACCTTTTAGCAATTACCAAAACCTGGCTATCTTCTTCTGACACTGCTTTCATTGCTGTTCACACACACGGTGGCCTCCACTTTAGCCATACCCATAGGCCAGGTGAGAGACATGGTGGCAGTGTTTGGATCTTATTCTCCCCCTATTGCACCTATCAGTACCTGACTCTGCTCCCATCTCTCTCCTTTGAAGTTTACTGCATTCGCCTGTTCTCCCCCTCTCTCTCAGAGTGGCAGTCATGTACCACCCTCTTTGACCAACCTCCCAATTCATAGACAACTTTGCTTCCTGACTTTCTCACTTTCTCTTTCCAAATATACCCACTCTAATACTGGGGAACTTCAACATCCACATTGATAACACATTTGCCCCTACTGCCTCTAAACTTCTTTCACTCACATCCTCCTTCAGTCTCACAATCCACCCTTTTCCCTACTTGCTGCCATGGACACGCTATTGACCTGGTATATTCCTAACTCTGCTCTATATCTGACTTCACCTGTCACCCCTTTTCCATTAAAGACTAACACCTGCTGAACTACAATCTTAAACCCACTTCTCCCTCTCTCCCTCTCCCTCACACCTGCAGAAATCTGCACGCTGTGGATCCTCTCTAATTTTTCAAACTTATTCAACATCTCTTTCCTCACACTTTCTCTATAACCTGTCCTTATATTGCTACAGCACACTAACATTACGCTCTGCACTAGACACTCTTGCTCGTCCCCAACTGCGCAAAACCCAACTTCATCAGTTACAGCCTGGCACTCTCAGCAAACACACTACTTGCAAAAATGCTCCCACACTGCTGATGGTGTCTGGAGGAAATCTTGCTCTGAACTTGACTTCATCCACTATAAGTTAATTCTTCATTCATACACATCTGCCCTTCACTTAGCTAAGCAAACCTACTTTTCGTCTCTTATATCTACTCTTTCATCCAAACCTAAATGACTCTCTCTACTTTCAACTCTGTCCTCTACCCTCGTGCATCACTCCTTCATCTGTCTTTATTGCTCAAGACCTAGCAGACTACTTTTTAAACAAAAAGCATACTATGCAAAGCAACATCCCAACACAAGTCAGCAATCTTTCATCTTCACTCCCACACATCCCCTCTGCCACTCTCCATCTCCCCCTCCCAGCCACTAAAAATTAAGTTTGTTCCTTACTGTCTTCCTCAAGTCTCAACCAGATCCCATTACATCTAATTCCTTCTCTGTCTTCCACCCTCACTCCAGCTCATACTCACATATTCAACCTATCCCTTTCAACAGGTTCACTCCAATCTTGTTTCAAACATGCAAAGGTTACTCCCATACTCAAAAATCCCTCCCTTCAAAGTACCATCCCATATAACTGCTTCCACTAACATCAAAACTCCAATAATAACTAGTTTATGACTATCTAACCCACTTCCTGTATTGACCCCCTGCAATCTGGCTTCCATCTCCAACACTCAACCAAAACTGCCCTCACCAAAGTTACTAATGATCTTCTTTCTGTGAAACATAACAACCACTACTCTATATTTATCTTACTTGACCTTCAAACTGTATTTCACACAGTTGACCCCTCCCTCCTCCTACAGACTTTCAGCTCTCTTGGTCTCTGTGACACTGCTTTCTTTAGGATTAACTCTTATCTTTCTAACAGATTCTTTTCTGTGTCATTTGCTGGTGGCTCCTCCTCTTCAATGCCTGTCTGTTGGAGTACCCAAGGCTCTGTCCTTGGTTCTCTACTCCTCTCCATTTATACTTCTTCACTGGATAAACTTATCAACAACTATTGCTTCAAATATCACCTCTATGTTGATGGCACTCAACACCCTGCTCTCTCTCCCTCTGTCCTTTCTCAGATCAGTGACTGCTTAGCTGGCATTTCTTCCTGGATGGCATCTCACCCCCTAAAGATTAACATGTCCATTTCTAAGCATCTTCTAATCTCCCCTCTAGCTCAATCCGACCATCACTATCTTCCCATTACCCCTAGTCTGCTGCCTCAGATTTTCATTTGACTCCAATCTGTCCTTCATCCCGACATCCAATTTCTCTCTTCATCCTGTCACAAATACCTACGTAATATTTCCAAAATTGAGTTCTGACACCACTAAGCAACTAATCCACTCCCTTGTAAGTTCCCGAATTGACTACTGCAATAACCTACTAGCTGCCCTTCCTCGCTCCTGCCTTTCCCCCTTCAATCCATTCTAAGTGCCTCTGCCAGGCTAATCCATCTTCCCTGCTGATCTGTATCTGCTGCCCCTCTCTGTGAGTCCCTTTACTGGCTCCCCATTTACAGCAGAATTAAATTAAACATTTTTACCCTGACCTACTAAAACCTTTCCAACGCTGCTCCCCATGACGTGCTCACTAATCAACAAATATACTCCAGCCTAACCCTTAAGATCCAACAATGACCTGCTCCTTGCATCTTCTATCTTCACCTCTTCCCATTCTAGACTGCAGGACTTCTCTCGTGTGGCATCAACCATCTGGAACGTACTTTCTCATGCTGTCAGACTTACCCCTAATCAGCCTTCATTCAAATGCTCCCAAAATACATTTTTGTTCAGGGAAGCCTACCACCCAACTCAGTAACAAATGAATTTCACCTACCTAATAATTGCCCCATCTATTTCTGTATTAACATCATTCTCATCCTTGTAGTCCTCACCTTCTGTTTCTCACCCTCTTACTCTTCTAGATTGTAAATTCCACAGGAATAGGGCCCTAAATTCATCATGTATTTGTTTGATTGCTTTACTTTTATCAATTGTACCCATGGACAGCGCTGCAGAATATGTTTATCTCTTTTTTTTAATGTTCTATCATTTTTATCTCCATTGCCTTCATTCTCTCTCACCCTATTCTCTGTCTACCTTACTAATTGTCTCTCAGTAGCATATTTTGTCTAAACTTTTATTTTCCTCAGTCTTTCCTTGCTTCTCCCTTGCTTGCTTTCTCTTTCATTCTCCCTCTCACTCTGGCTACTTTCTCCTTATCAACTAACTTTCTAATACTTTATATTTCTGTTTCTGCTACAGCGACATCATTGTACAGAAGATATGTGTGTGCCAAAGCTATATATTATCTTACAAATTGACAACTGGTTATACATTTTATTCATTGTAACAGACTATGTCTACCAAAGAGCAACATTCATGTTTATGATTCCAGGTTTCTGGTTTGTCCACATGGATAGGAGGTCGTCTACATCCCCTTGAAGGGCTTCCACCACCTCTTGCTGTTCTTCTCGTTACTATATTAATTGCCTCCTTCACAGAATTTGCCAGTAACACTGCTACAATTATAGTCTTCCTACCTGTGCTGTCTGAACTGGTACGTAAGATTTTTAATATTCTTGAATTTAAAGGGACATAAACATATTTTGTTTTCCCATAATGTTTATTTATGCATAGTGAAGAGAAATTGAATATTCTTTATTTTACCTTCTAAAATACAGAAAGTATGTACTGAAGGCTTCAAAAGCCCTCCTAAATTTTACATGGTAATTGATCACTATAGTGGCTCATTTATATCTGACACAAATTAGCCTCTGTAGAGGAGATATTAGGTTTTATAAGGGGCATGTCCCTTGCAAATTTTGCTAACAAAATGAATGTTTATAATTCTGTTTTCAGACCTTTTTTAATGTACTGTTTAAACTATTAACAAGTCTTTACAAAACACACACCTCTGTTATTTATGCTTGGAACCAAGTATAGTTAAAAAAAATATATAACCATATTTCTACATGGATTTTGACCGTGCTTGCCAGATTAATAAGCTATTTTCCTTTCTGTAGGCTATCCGTCTTAAAGTCAACCCCTTATATTTAATGATTCCTGGAACTGTTGGCTGTTCATATGCCTTTATGTTACCGGTTTCCACGCCTCCCAACTCTATTGCGTTTGCTACAGGGCATTTATTAGTCAAGGACATGGTAAGATTCTGTATTGTGATGATATGAAGTAATAAAATCTGCGACATTTCTTCAAAATAGTTATACTGCATCATTAGAGGTTAATATATTTGTCAACTGGCAGATATATTTTTAAAACAGTAGATAGATCTGTATCTCTGTATGTATCAAAAACTGAGCAGAGAAGAACAAACATATTCAACCTAATATCTACTGTACTTTATAGTTCTTTTAGTGCATATAAATGTGTAGTTGTGACTTCTGTGCTGAAAAACAGATCACTCTCTATTTTAACAATGATTTGACATTATATTCAAAACAGCTTATGCAATGTTTTTTTTCTTTGACATTCTGTGATGTTACAAAAGATTTTATATTGCACCTTGTTGTCTAGAACGGCATTCTGTCTAGCAGTTAAAGAGATATAAAACTGTATTTATTTTCTGTATGAAGCAATTTTAAAACAGCATAACACTTTCCAGTATATTGGTTATTGCCATGTACTATATGTAGGTAGCAATCTACTTCTTAGTAAATCCCACCGTGTATTGTGCAGTTTTCTTTCATATACTGCCCCTCTGTTTTAAAATATTAGATGATGATGATAATAATATTTTAACCATCATCCTGTGTTTATTTGTATAATTTATTTCTTTTAAACAGGGTTTCGGCTACTTTAAATTTAAAGGGATATAAATGTGGCCCTTAAAATGAATATATGTGTATTTCAAATAACATTAGAAGGAGGGATGTGCAGAATTTTCTAATCCATCATTTGTTATAGAAACATATGCTGATGTTATATGTGCCAGCAGGCAGCTGCATTTGGCTATTTTTGGAACTAATCTATTAGTGTAAATGTGTAACACACACATATCTGAGTTTATATATCTGGATTTGTACAGATTTTGTTTTTCATTAACATTAGCATTAAGGGGTATATTTATCAAGCAGCGGGTGCTTCTTAACCCGTGCAAGTCTTCGCACGGAAACAGGATTTAAGAAGCAGCAGTCCTTAACTCGTCCGCCACATTTTAGGTGGCGGACTGCAATCATCCCGATCAGATATGCGAATGTGCAGGGGGCGGCATTGCACAAGCATTGCACAAGAAATGTTTGTGTAATGTTAAATGCTGACAGTGTATGCTGTCGGGATTAAACTATGCAGGGCCGACATGATTCACTATAGTAATTCATGTCCACCCGGGGTCTGATAAATCTACCCCTAAGTGTCAGATTCTGAGTGAAGCGCAAAATGTTGCTTTCACAAACTCGATATTTGTGCTCCACTCAGAAATACCAGTGCACCCAAATTTGCTCTAGTATTACAAATTGAGTGCAATGCGACCTCGCATTCACATTGCAGGGAAGCTTGGCATTCACAAGAGCGCGCTTCCATAGCCTCCAATATGACCCTCATAGCAGAGAACCTAGCGCAGCGAAGGGGGTAAGTCGCGCAGCGATGAGGCTTCACATTTTAAATATATATGTATAATCATATACACATATTAACACATAAATATATGCAGTATGTATATAAGCATATACATATATATTAGCAGTTTTAACAAAGTCCCCATAGACTGCAATGTAAACACCTCACACCCGCTCACTTTAACCCCTTCTAACTGCTTCATGCAGTTATTTTTTAATTAAATAAAGACGCTAATTTTTTTAAATTTTCTTTTTTAAAGAACACTACATTTAATTTGGAGGGCAATTGGGGCACATTTTTAAAATTAACCAGAGATCTGATCTCTGGTTAATTTTCTGAGTTCTGATTGCTACCACGAGCCCTTGTAATGACTGGTTATTTACTGTGTGCCCGTAAATGGCGAATTTGCCCTCCACTTGTATCTAGCCCTAAATGTGTGTCCCGGTAAATTGGCATCTGTCAGATTGCTACATTCTGAAGAGGGTATGAAAAATGCAGAAGTTGAATGAAAACATAAAAAATAGTAACATAAAAAAAAGAAATGAAAAGAAAACAATCTTATATACAATACTCTAAATTTAATTATTGCAAATAATTTTTGGCGTATATAATTTACAGATAAAAATAACATATGCTGCCAAGTATTTGCTACCAGCGAAAAATAATTATCAGTGATAATTCACAAAAAGTGGTTACACCCAATGTAACAAATGAATCCAAACAAAATGTCAGTGAATTCACACCCTTATGTGTATTAAAACACACCTATATTTGCATTAATAGTGCAGTGTTTTTTGTATCATCTTATAATGTGCAAGAAGGCTTGAATTTACCAAAGCATACCTGACAGCTAATGAGTGCTCCCTTTGCAAAGCTCAGTATGTTTTTATCAAATATGAAATATCTAAATCCTTTTTGGAAATGGGCAGTCATTAAAAGGCTGTGAGCTTTAAAGGGACATTAATCTAGATAGAAAGATAGATTGACTTTTTTTTTATCTAAACTTGGACATTTTAATATATGTAACTTTTCTATATCTTTTTGGGACGTCAATGTGCATGTGCACCAGTAGTGCTGTGGGAGACTTCCTTATCAGCCAATGAGATTATATCCCTTGGACCAATTGCTTTCTACAATTTACTGTAGTTTTATTAACAAATTTTCTTTTTTCTCTTGTTATCCCTCATTGAAGTATAAACCTATGTAGGCTGATAGGAGCTTAGGAGTGTGCAAGTATTGTTAGCAGTCTATGGCAACAGTATTTGCAATATTATATAACACTGCAATAAACAATGTTCCAAATACTTCTGCCAGATGGCTATATAGACGTGCACGCTCCTGGGCTCACCTAGGATTACTCTTTACCAAAAGAATACCAAGAGAACTAAGCAACATTGATAATAGAAGTAAGTACTGGAAAGCTGTTTAAAATTTCATACTCTCACCAGTCAATTTAGGTTTCATTTTGACTTTATTGTTTCTTTAACATTTTTCATACAAAAAGCCAAACATATTCCAATAGTGCTCTTTCATATAGTTTTTTTTTTTTTGGAATTGCAGCTTTCACACTTTCACACTGTGTAGAAACATAGGGCTCAATTTATCATTTAAAAGGCGGACAAGGTTTGCTGTCATGAACTTTGTGTGTCGAGCCTCACAGCAATTTAAAATTGTACAAGCTATACTGCTTATGTAATGTTGCCCCTGCTCACATGCAGCCTGTCAATCATTCGGATCGGATCTGATCAGCATGACTGAAATCTGCAACACTTTAGGTGGTGGAGAGGTAAAGTAGCATCTGTCTTACGACCGCTGCTACTTAACTAGCATTTCAGGCTCACGTGAAACGCAAGGGCTCTAAAGCTGCACTTGCAGCTTGATAAATGGATCCCATAGGTTTTGATGGCAGATAAGACCCATAGGACCACCGATTCTGCCCAACTTTCCTGTAAAGTATAAGCTTTATTAGCGTGTAGAACAGCCTTATGCTGATCCCAGGCATTCTTGAAGTTCCACACAATTTGTCTTTATCACCTCTAATGGAAATTTATTCTGCTAATCAACCACCATTCTGTGAAAAAGTGCTTCTGTAATTTACTCCTGTACCTACTACCCTTCAAATTGTGATCATGACTGCTTGTTCTGTTGTTGCTCTTTCAGCCTCAGATTTATTAAGTCCCTTAAAACACTTGAGAGTTTCCATCATTTCTTAATGATATCACGGGTCGTGGTACACATTATTGCTGGACAGCACTATCATGTTCACACAACTTGACATTACAAATCCACGGTTAATTCCATTTACCAGAGAAGGCTTAGTGCGGCCGACATTACTCTAGTGCAACATATAGTTTTAATGGATATAGCGTCCGTTCTAATTAGCGTGCATATTACAAGTTGAAAGTTATAGTTTGTGCTCAAGCGAAAGCCAAAACTGCACTAGAATATTTAACACAACAGGAGGCCTGAAGTAAAATGCAAGGCTCAAACCGTTTTTGTTCACAAAACACTTTAAAAATATATTAAAATAAACTATTACACACATACATAAACATTTCAATTAAAAAAAATAATGCTTTATAAGGGTTAAAAGAGATATGGCAAGGAGTTTGACTGGAATGGCCTCCAATATGTATATATATATATATATATATATATATATATATATATATATATATATATATATATATATATATATATATATATATATATATGTATGTATATATGTATATTAGAAGGAAGAGGTTTGAGAAATCAGCGCTAAGTGGAAGCCCAGAGACTAGTATTAATATATCACTGCAAATGCTGCCTAAAATCTGGACAGGGAATGTCTAGGGTCCCCACCCCAGATAGTCCACTGCCCGAATTAAATGAAATAAAGGAGTAGCAAAGGGTGATAAAAGGCGCATGAACAGTCAAATAAATGCAGTAATAGCTGCAGATATTAGTGTAGTCCTAGCCACAGATGAGGGGTCAGTAAAAATATAGCACAATTAATAAATATTAAGCCTAGTTAAAAATAACAACGTGGTAGTATAAAATTAGACCCGCCCCCAGCCGGACCAATCATTGATACAGATAATGGTCATCTGACCATTGCATTTGACAGGGGGGTGTGTACTGGGCCACCAATGATTAGAGACCTTGTCTAGCTATGCACTAGGCTGCTTTATTTTGGAAGAAATTCATGAGCGTGTCTGGAAAAAACTTTAATCCCAAGATGCGGGGTCTATCATCTTAGATAAAAGGCTCTTCTGCGTGAACCCGAATGGCTCCTGTAATCATTGTTTTTGTTGTTGTTTGATGTTGTTGCTCAGTCACCAAATCTTGGATTTTATACTACCAAGTTGTTATTTTTGACTAGGCTTAATATTTATTGATTGTGCTATATTTTTATTGACCCCTCATCTGTGGCTAGGACTACACTAATATCTGCACCTATTACTGCTGTATTTTTGACTGTTCATGAGCCTTTTATCACCCTTTGCTACTCATATATATATATATATATATATATATATATATATAATGTGCATATATAAAATATATAAATACATACATACACATGTATACACATATAAAAACACACACGCACACATGTGTATGTGTATGTGTTTTTAAGCCCTTCCCAGTCAAATACCTTGAAACATGCAATACAATTGTTATTAATTTTTAACATGTTTTAATGTGTTTTGAATAGAAATACTTGAAATTCCAATGTTCTTCACTTTGAAAAATAAGTTATTTTCATTTTAATATTTTTATTGAGGATTAAAGAAACATACAGGAGTTCTGACATGCAATAATACAAACAAACAAATATTATGTTCCATAGCAATGGAATGACATATGAGCAGATAGGTGTATACATGCACAATCAGCTGGAATACAAAAACATAGCCGAAATATCTAAATAGTATATGCGTAAGAAGATAAAACAAAAACTATCCAATACTAATCCTCGTTTTTTCTTTTTTTTTTTTCCCCGTGACAAAAGTGAGGCCACTTTTGGACCTCCAACACATCTATTATAAGAAAATAGAAGGGGGGTTAATAATATAAGGTCCCTTATAGACCTTTTAAATAGCATTGTACCATATTAATCAATACCATGCTCTATACTTCTAGATCTCTAAAATATTCAGGTCTCTTTTGGACCTTCAAAACCTTATTAAAACACAGCATATATATTCAGCTTGTATAGTAATAGTAGTATTAGTTGTATTCCATAGAGGGTCAAAATATAATAATCCAGCTATAGGGGAGACCCTATCATAGTATAACACACATATATATATATATATGGAGGGGACTATAAGTGTAACAAATTTAGAGATATAATTTAGGATACTTGAAAGGGTGTAGCATATAGTAGTTATATTAGTCTGCATTTAATAATGAATGTACCAACTGATATACAATTGACAAGATTTAAATTCACAGCGCACTGTAAATATAGACACCTATGAAGCTGTGCTAACAGACATAGAGGCTTGTGATCCCAGCCTACTTAAATAACTTATAAAAAAAAAAACTAAACATAAAAAAAAGAAACACGAGCACTGTTGAAATTTCACCCTAAATAGGATCTAGCTTTATGTGAGATATTCATATTTTTCATTCTATATAGTATCTCACATAACTATAGGCAAATATATAGTCTAAATAGCAGGAAATAAATGTTAGCTTCTTAGGCTACGTTCTATATAAATACATATATATGGAGAAATATTTCAGAGATCTTGATCTTTTCATAATAAAGCTAAAGTTACTATCTTACTGAATCACAGATTTGAAAAAAGTAAACTCATAGATAAATTCTCATTGGTTAACATAAATTTGTAAGCTAGTTACACACTGAAAGTAATATGGTGCAGTATTTTAGGTAATTAGTGTGGGGAGCATATAATAACATAAGAACAAGTATCTGCACATCCATACATTATGGCATAGGAATATTTAATTGCAGACGCTAAGTCTTTAACCCATAGTGCTCCTAAAGTATTGTGGTATACTGTCTCAGGTTATAAGTATAGGGATCATACAATGTCAACATAATAATAAATAACTGCATCTCCATAGGTTGTGGAAAGAACAAAGTAGCCTTAGGTATGAATTATCACTAGACATCCGGCATAATTGCCATCATTAGGATAAGGCTAGGCTATATAGATATGTCCCAAGATTATAATCATATTTGGCAGTTCTGAGAAGGTAGTTATGTCTTAGATCATTTCCAAATCATACGTACTGCTGATGATTCTGTACTGGGAGTAACTTATCCTATACCAGTCTTGCAGCAATGTGGGACTATCCAGGGACTAACGCACCTTTTGCTGACTCTGCCACTCAGAAACTTGGGGTCTATGGTGTATACCGCTGCTCTCACCATATTCCCACCATCACCATCTGGACACTGTGACTCAGGGAAAGTCTGCCAGTCCTTGTCAACCGCTTCCTTATAAAGTGGCAAACTTTTATGAGGCTGCGATATGTCCTGACTAGAGCTCCACACAAGGGATACACGTCCAGCTGACACGCCGATCCCACATATGGAAGCCGGTCCAGGTAGTGAACCTCTATCGGTCAACACGGGTGTAGAGGTAAGTTTGGTGGTCTGATCTCCAAATTTATGGCGCATCTCAAAAGCACCACCTGCCACATTGGGTGTTATCTCGCCTGGTCTCTGCGGCGTGTCGCCTGCACTTTGGCTGCAATCGTTTGAGACCTCATGTTCCCGTACCGTGGTCCGGGATGAAGTGAAAGCCTCCCGTATCTCCCACAAAAGACTGCATTGGCATCTATCCAGCATATGTAGTAGGCTATTTAGTAAGGTAGCGTTCCTTATCTCCATGGTTGGAGGCAGCATGGCTCTTAGGGTAATACTTTCCTGATAGGTATCCATCACATTCATATAATAGGACCGGGTACAGTAGCCCTGATAGATTATAAGTGTAGCCCAAGGGCTTGTAGTAACTGTCGTATCTATGTACGAAGCGTATCTGTGTACGTAGTGACCCAGAGGTCTGGGAGGAGAATGTAACCGGTAGCCTTAGCCGCGTTGTGCACTGGTTGCAAGTCTATAAAGGCCTAGCTCACAAAAAAATGTACGCAGCTCACTTGGAGAACATAGGTCAGGGTGTCCGTAGTCCGCTCCTGGACTTTTGATATACTAGATAGATAGTCTTAGCTTCCCAGCAAAACAATCCTTGGTAGATATCTCTTCTTAGATGAAAGTAGAAAGCAAAGTTTATAAATATAAGCAGGAGCTTCTCTAAAACACGTCCTGCCGCTCCAAGCATAGGCTCCGCCCCCGAAAAATAAGTTATTTTTATTTTGAAATAGATATTTTTACATATATCTGTATATACATTATATCTTTATATATGGTACAGGGGTAGAAAAATATCACTGCAGTTTACTAGTTACTAGTTTACTAGTTACTAGGTGTTAAAAGTTACTCGCCCAAAGGGAAAAGTTACTAGTCAACTCAATTTTCTACTCGTCCACTTCTATTTGAAGAACATAGGGATATAAAATATTCCAAACTCATCTTTGGGTTAAGTGCAGTTGATCTAGCGCTTTGTCGGGTTCACTGCGAGCTATAAGGGAATTTATTTTCTGTAACGCTCCCCATAGAAGCCATCAGGTAGAAGAAGTTAGCAGGGTCACACTACAAGTCCTGAAGTCTTTTGCTCACATGCTAACTTTTTAGGTTAAACTTGTAATACGCACGGAAATCCAGCCTCATTAAAATTTTAACTTGAGTGCAGTAATCGCCCGAGCGAAAAAAAAAAAACTAGTGTGCCACTTGTAATTACAATATTTTTCTGCAGATGTGCAATAACATATTATGGGAATAAGAAACACATCACCAAACCAAACACATCACTTGCCTTTTCTGGAGGCGCCAATCCAGACTTGTTACTGGAATAGACACAGCTAACCACAGTCATTTTGTGTTTCATATCCCTTTTACTATGCCACTACAGTCATTTATCTCAGTGCTTTTTACAATCTTGCATTTTAGCCAATCAGTGCTGGTTCTTGCATAACCATTATCATTCTCCACGGAAGTGAGCACAATGTTATCTTTATGGGACACATGAACTAGCACTGTCTGGCTGCTGTGTAAGATTTAAAAAGCACTAACCCTTTCCGGTCCTATAAATTTTAGTTTTATTGCTCCAGCAGGTCTTATTTAATTTTGCTAAACATATGCGTTCATGCAGGTGAATCACAGACATTAGCTAGTAATAGAATCACTCTGCACCGAAGTGCAGAGCAGCGGCAAAGACAAATCTGTGCACCCACCAGCACACATAGCCCATAGCGGCCAGGTCCGGCTAGAAGCTCTGGTATATATGTGCCGCACAGGCAAATAAATGACAGCTATAGTGTCCTAGTTGGATTAACCCCTTGCCACCCAGAACCTTCCTAGGCAACCTCATGATCATGTGACAGATTGGCTTCTATTCCGTACAGCACCAAGTCCCTTGCTACTGTGAGAAGACCTGTCTGATTCACAATGAGATCCGTGTCTCATATCCGGATCCGGAAGCGTCCCTGTATGGGCTGTAGAGCTCTTGTGTGTGTGTACACCCCTTCCAATCACAATGCCAGATATCCTCGGTGTAAAAGTCATGTTGGAATATATCCAACATTAGCCTGCAAGAGATAAAACCCTTTGTCGGTTATATTCCGACATAGGAACGGAAAGGGCTAAGATAAGGGGTAAGGTGCTGGGGATTAGAAACAGACAAACTTAGAGGTTATAAAGTATATTAATATAACAATGTTGGTTATGCAAAGCTGGGGAATAAGTAGCAAAGACATCATCTATCTTTTTAAACAATAAAAAAAATCAACTATACTGTCCCTTTAACAAACATCCATTTATCCGCAGTTTCCTATGGGGAAATTCTTAAGGGCAGCTGAGGACTTGCTGTCATAGCATGAATAAGGACATGTAAGTCCGAAACCTGCTGTTATTTGCTGATTCTGCAATAAACCTGTGATTAAGAAGTACACTGTTCGGAGTGCTGCTGTATTTTTGGAATCCTTGGATATCACTGCAGGGTTGTGTGGTCCACTGCTGCAGCTTTGCACCCAGCTTCAGGTGTGTGCTGGACTATCCTTTTGTATCTTACATGTACAGCAGGTCAACCCTAATTAAAGTGGAAGTAGTAGCTAGTACTTTTCTACAAGCCAACAGCAGCACAAAAGAAGATGCATTATATTTTTAATGGAGTTAGGATTGTCAAGAAAAAAAAGACACAGGAATCAACTGCAGAAAAGTATTTGCAGCCTTTATAGTAACAGTTTTATCATCATGAACTAACCAACTAACTTTTTTTTGTTGCATGCATTTGTGTAGTATGTTTTTTTGTTTTTTGGCTAAAAGACCATTCATTTATCGCTCATAGACAAATGCACTGAATATTGAAAATTCTTTGTGCTTTTACATCTGTCTGAATTTAAATGCAAATGTTTGTTACCTTTTTTTTAGCATCTTTTTAAACCGCTATCAGTTGCTGATAATGATAAACAGCTCCAATGCAAGCTTGCCCGTGATCTTTAGCAATATCTTTTTACTTTTATAATGAATAGAATATTGGAACTAGTTTTAAAAGAAAAGAATAAGCTATGGCCACTAAATAAACAATTAAAAGCTTTTAAAAATGTTATTTAGCATGTTACGCAATCTCTTCAAATCATTATTTGAGGAACCTGTCAACAAACACTCACAAAGGGAACAGGAACTTATACAATGTTACTCATTTATAGACAAATTTGCTTTTACTTGCTCTATATGTTGATTTTTTTTTTTAATTATTAGTAAATAAAATGAAATTATCAAAGAGCCCTACTGTTTTACATATTCAGTTTATAACCTATCCAAAAGTTTCTTTATACGGTGTAAGGACCACAAATGTAATAAAGCTATAGAAATGTGAAAGTACTATGTGCATTTAATTAGAAACTACCCATTTGCACGGGTGAAAAATGTGTTTTCGTGAAACATTTACATTGGTTTTCATCAAGCGAATGTAAATGTTCAGTTGATACAGGTTTAAAAGTTTACCTGCAACATTACACTCTTACCTCTAGCACGCTGGAGTGCCGCACTAATCCCGACCCTTTTTCACAGAGCCCCTAAGTACTAATACGTGTAACGCTCATGGGATACTTCTCTATCAGACCGAACTCGGCCAGTAGTCTTGTTATCCCGGCGTCGGGCCGGAATGATAGGGAATATCCCAGAGCAGAGAAAGTTAGTGAGATGAGGAAGGCGGCACTCACCACAGGCAGGACAGTCCCCAGCGGCAAAAGCAAAGCAGTTTAAGGATAAACCACTAGAATGGTCAGGCAGGCAGGGTCTAGCAACAGTAAAGCAGTCCAAGGGCACACCACTAGAATGGTCAGGCAGGTAGTGTTTTGCAACAGCAAAGCAGTCCATCAGATTAAGGGTTAAGTCAGGAAGAGTAGTCAAACAGGCAGGTTCAGCAACAGTTAGCAATCCAACTCAGGGATACTCCTCTATCAGACCAAACTCGGACAGTAGTCTTGTTATCCCGGCATCGAGCCAGAATGATAGGGAATATCCCAAAAGCAGTCCAAGGGCACACCACTAGAATGGTCAGGCAAGTAGGGCTTGGCAACAGTAAAGCAGTCCAAGGGCACACCACTAGAATGGTCAGGCAGGCAGGGTTTAGCAACAGCAAAGCAGTCCAGCAGATTAAGGGTAAAGGTAGAGTAGTCAGACAGGCAGGTTCAGCAACAGTAAGCAATCCAACAGATTAAGGGTTAAGGCAGGTAGCGTAGTCAGACAGGCAGGTTCAGCAACAGTAATCAATTCAGCAGATTAAGGGTTAAGGCAGGTAGCGTAGTCAGACAGGCAGGTTCAGCAATAGCGATCAATAATGGGCAGTTAGAAAGAATGATCTGTTACACCTAGGAGCAGACAAAGTAACACCTATACTTGGGCAGTGACAGATCATTAGGGAAACATTTAAATAGGCACAGAATTTGCGCCACTGAGCTCCGACCGGCATCAGGAGCGTGCGGTGATGATTTCAGCACCGCATGCATCCTGAGCTGACACGGCCCCTGGCAATGAGCAGGGAAGGAGACTTTGCGCGCCTAGTAATGGCTAGAGCGGCGCGGCGTGACAATAGGAGGCTTTGCAAGGTGGCTCCCAGGGCCTGCGCTAAAGGACCTTTGCCTCCTATTAGTGCATCCTGGGGCTCTGTAAAGAAGGGTCAGGATTAGCAAAGTTCTCCAGTGCACTAGAAGTAAGCATTTTTAACCCCTAAGGTAATTTAAAGGAAACAAATTAATACCGATGAATTTCTTTGTTTTCTTTCAATTTTGTGGTGCATTCATTCAGATATTAGTTTCATGAAAGCGACATGAATATGCGTGTTTTGTTAACTAATTTGCATTTATAACAAAACAAATGCATGTGTCTATTAGAAAGATAGCAAACTTCTTGTGCTAATTTACATCTATCACATTTCCTCACATTAAACTTACTCTTTCATCCATTGCAAAATCTAAAGGACATGTCTCTCTGTTAATTATTCTCAATCTGTCTGCAACCTTTAATCTTGTTGACCACCCTCTCTTTCTCAAAATCCTCTAGTCTTTAGGCATTTGTGATATAGCCCACTTGTGGTTCTCCTCCTACTTGTCTAAATGTACTTTTAGTGTAGTCTTGGCTGGTGCACCCTCTACCACTTTCTTTTGGGGTACTACAAGGCTCTGTCCTTGGTGCCCCTTCTATTCACAATAATAAAAAAAAATATATATATATATATATATATATATATATATATATATATATATATATATATATATATATCTTTATATTTAGGTTCCTAATAAAGTCCCATATAATTTGTATGCTGATAAATCTACCTCTCTACATGAGACCTACGCCCTTCCTTGCTAACTTGTATCACTAACTATCTTTAAAATATTTTATCCTGAATATCCTCTCACTACCTTAAACTAAATCTCTCCAAAACTGAGCTTCTTATTTTCCTACCTTCTTGTAATATATCAAACCCCTAACATCATTACCCCAACCCTGCATGGCCAATGTATTGGGTTCACACATGAGTCAGATCTTTCATTCACTCCTCACATCCAATGCCTACCCTTTCTACCTTAAAAAAATCTCTAAAATGTGCCACTTCCTCACAAGACACAACTAAGATTTTAATCCAGTCTCCCATCTTTTGGGGCCCTGACTATAGCAACTTCATCCTCTCTGATCTCACTACTTTCCGTCTATCTCTTTTACAATCCATAATGAATGCCACTGCCAAGCTGATCTTCCTTACACGTTGGTCTTTATCTGCTGCACACCTCTCTGCCAATCCCTTCACTGGCTTCATCTAACCTCCAGAATAAAACACAGAATCTTGACCATAACATTCAAGGTCCTCAATAACATTTCTCCCCCTATACCTGTAAATTGGAGATTATGTTTAAAATGTATTGATAAATTCAGATAATATTGTTAGTGGCCACTTCTGTCATTAACATTAAAGCATCAGTAAAGTCATGTGTAACTTTAAAATTTTAAACTTTTACCAGCAGAAAAAGTGTTAAAATACAAGTTGATTGATGTTATTATTGCATATGAAGTCAATTGAAAATGTTTAGAAAACTTACGTTTAAAATGTTTGTTGAATGTTTGCAACACCACAGCCCAACTGCCACTCTCTGGAAAGGGTTTTTCTTTAACTTGACTGACAGATCCTTCTAGCCAATCACCTATCAGCAATTGTAATACCTTTTGGGTTTGTGCACCCAAACATGCGTTATCACAGCTGACAGTGTATCACAGTGGCATGCACATTACCACATATAAGGAAGCAGATCAGCTGTATAGCCAATTGCTTTAAACTAAACAAATACTTAATATTTGTGGAACATTTTCATTAGTTTTCATTAAATGACTGTAAATGTTGCTTTGCTACAGGTGAAATAGTCTGCCACACTCACTTATTAGTGAGGGCCGGGGCTCAGAGAAGAAGGATCTGGGTTATTATGATTTTATTATTATTATTGACACTGTTGACCATCCCCTTCTCCTATGGACTCTCAGCTCTCTTGGGCTCTGTAACACTGCCCTCTCCTGGATTCACTCATATCTCTCTAACAGATCCTTCTCTGTCTCTTTTGCTGATGACTCCTCTTCTCTATTGCCTCTGTCTGTTGGAGTACCTCAAGGCTATGTTCTGGGTCCTCTACTCTTCTCTATTTACACTTCTTCACTGGGTAAACTAATCAACAGCTACCACCTCTATGCTGATGATACCCATATCTACCTATTCACCCCTGCACTCTCTCCTTCTGTCAATTCTCAGCGACTGCTTTCCTGGCATTTCTTCCTGGATGGCCACCTCACCACCTAAAAATAAACATGTCCAAGACCGAGCTTCTTCTAATCCCCCCCATAATTCTACTCCAGTTTCTAATTTTTTTATCACTGTTGGCGGCACCACTATCTCTCCATCACCCCAAGTCCGCTGCCTTTGAGTCACACTTGACTCAAATCTGTCCTTCATTCCCCACATCCAATTGATCTCTTCATCCTGCTGCAACCACCTATGCAATATCTCCAAAATCCGTCCATTTCTGAGCGCTAAAACTACTAAACAGCTAATCCACTCCCTGGTAATTACCCAACTTGACTGCTGTAATAACCTGTTAACTGACCTCCCTCTCTGCCGCAACTCCCCCTTCATTTCGTCCTAAATGCCTCTGCCAGGATAATCCACCTCTCCCGATGCTCTGTATCTGCTGCAACTCCCTTCACTGGCTCCCCATTCAAAGCAGAATAAAATTCAAAATTCTCACCCTGACCTACAAAGCCCTCACTAATGCTGCCCCAACCTACCTGTCCTCACTCATCAACAAATATACTCCAACCCGGCCCCCAAAGAACCAACAATGACTTGCTCCTTGCATCCTCTACCATTACCTCCTCCCATGCTAGACTACAGGACTTCTCTCGTGCAGCACTAACCCTCTGGAACGCACTTCCTCGAGCTGTCAGACTTTCCCCTAACTTGTCCTTCTTTAAACGCTCCCTAAAGACCTTTTTGTTCAGGGAAGCTTATCACCCAACTCAGTAACTAATTAATTTCACTTACCTAACAGTTGCCCTCATCTAACTCCTTACAAACATTATTCTCACGTTTGCAGTCCCCACCTCCTGTTTCCCATCCTCCTACCCATCTAGATTGTAAGTTCCCACAGGAATAGGGCCCTTAATTCCGCCTGTATTTATCTGTTAAATTTTGTCTTATAATGTCTCACTGTTGTACTTTTATCTTTGTACCCATGTACAGCACTGCAGAATCTGCTGGCGCTTTATAAATAAAGAATAAAAAAATTGTAATAATTGTGGTTAACCAGTGTGTTAGAGGAATTGAACCCCTTAAATGTAATTTAAAGAAAATGAATGAATACTGACAAATTTCATCAGAATGTTTTCATAACGAATATACATTTTTCTTTATGAATTGGCATTCGTAATGAAACAAATGCACATTTCTATTGAGTGGTACTTTAAGTACCCAATAACTGAAATTTTACACATCAAAAAATAACTTACTGCTAACCAGTTAAAATAATTACATTGTTTTTAAGTACACAACCTAATGCATTTTAGAGGGGCTGAGTATTAAAGGGATAGTAAACCCAAATTTTTTTTTAAACTTATTAAATACTTGTTAAAATAATAAATACATTTGCAATTGGTAAAATATTCTTTCTTTTTTTTGTAATTTCAATTTGAAACTTAGTACTGCGCCAAACCCATTTTCTAAACATTATATGGGGCCTGTTGTGATGTTCTACCTAGGTAGAAACATCATGGTGGCCCGCATGCGCATTAAAACTATTTTATAAGCAACGCATGCGCAGACTCGCACCCCAGTCTCCAGCAGTCTACTGACAGAAGCACAAGTTCTTTTACACAGGCATCAAGACAGTCACACACAGAGTGCAAATCATCTCTTGCAAATGAGGGGAAGAGACATTTAGGAGAGCAGCGTGTATATTAGAATTCTTCACTGCCTGTGATGAAGTTCATTTGTGTTTTAGACGCTGAATACGGCAGTGAGTTTGAGAGCTATGTTTATTTAACTGTCGGGCTCATCTCCCCCCTCCCTCTGGCTGTGGGCAGTGAGTTTGAGAGCTATGTTTATTTAACTGTCGGTCTCATCTCCCCCCTCCCTCTGGCTGTGTTTGCTTTCATGTGGAAACGGAGCCCTCACCGCCATTAATCAAGTAAACAAGCCAGAGGGAAGGGGTGAGATGAGCCCGACAGTTAAATTAACATAGCTCTCAAACTCACTGCCGTATTCAACATCTAAAACACAGATGGACTTCATCACAGGCAGTGAAGAATTCTACTATACACGCTGCTCTCCTCAGCTTGTAAAGTCTTGCAGCACAGCTCTCTCATACTGAAGCGTGGGTAATAGAGAACCTGTTTATATTTTTCCCTGTCTCCGCTGTTGCCGGTGTGAAGCTGCCCCTTCAACCAATAGGATGACTCAGCTGTGAACAGCTGTTCTTTAACCTCAGTACTGCGCATGCGATGCTGACTAAATGTATTATTTAAATTAAGGGGCCCAGCTACTTTGCCATTGGATGGGGGACGTATATGAGCCATGCCTCATTTTAGGGGCTGTCATTACCACACATTTCATGACAATTTAACCTTTAAAATTAAGGTATGTGAAAGCTTAATTTAATAAAGAAAACTATTTTAATTTATTACATTGGTCATAGTAATTATAATAATATAGTTTAATTACTTTCACATGGGAATCAATTTCTAACCCTTTAAAATTAACAAGGAGAAAATTGATTGGTGAAACTGATCACAAAACAAAATTTAAAGATCAATCTCCGGGGGGCGGAGCCAACAACCAAACAGGACAGACGTGTTCATAAGAAGCTCCTCAGTCAGAACACACATTTATATTATTTTATTAAAAAAAAAAGGACATAATACATCCTTGAACACAAATGCCTTAAGTAATAGGGCACCTCTGCACCTGCGGCAGCCTTCACCTTTAAGTTTGGGACAGATTGGGAGCCGCGATCAGCTTAAAGTTGCTTGAGGCCTTGCATCTCGGCTCATAAGTGCACACAATAAATTGAGCTGCCTACAACTCTCATTAGAGCACTGCTTTGGTCCCCGGAGAGACGGGGACCCGCTCCGGTACCTGATCTCTTCAAGAGAAATAAGAAACCGTCTGAGAGGCACCTTAGAGTTATTGATGAAAGGACAGACGGCAACGGATTGAGCCTGCGGACCTTAGTGAGTACCCCACCGCTCCCCTGCAGTGCCAAATATCATAGGTGCTGATCTAGACACATTTTCCCATCACGGCCATTAAAGTCTCCATACAGGGGGGCTGTTTACCTAGCACCTTCAGTGATCAACAGTTTTGGCGCGAGGCGCCATCTTCCACGCCCGCACATCAACAAAGACTGTTACCGACCCAGCTAGCTAAGCGACAGCAGGCATAACCACTTAGGGCCACTTAGATGCGCTACATAAAATAAATGCTGCAGTACATGGTTAGGGCTACTGGACATACACTTTGATCCCACTGAGAGTATTCTTTCATGCCACACTTCTTCCATAACAGCGCCCTCATGGAGCTAGCCACTTCCCTCTTGGCAGCATTATGCGATCGACTTGATCTGCATCATGCAGGACTAGTAGATACTTTGAAAAAAGCAATTATCGCTCCTTACGCTACGGTGCTGACTGAAGGTACTCCTACCAACACGGCAGATCCCTCATCAGATAATGGTGACATCTCCTTACATGATACAGCTTACCAGCAGTGCATGCATCATGGAGAGTCTGAGCCCGCAGAGGAACCGGGAGGGAGAGAACCAGAAATAGTGCAACACTTCCATATTCAGGCCCCAGATCCGGACTCAGAACTAGTGTTCCGTCGGCGAACTCTAAACCTTTTATGCATCAAGGGTGGAACCATCACTGCACCTCTTCAGAGATCCCTGACACATCGGCTACAGAAACCTAAAGTCAGCTCTTCCCACATCAGCACAGCTGGAGTTATACATAATAATGGGGATAAGATCTGCCCAGAAGTGCGCTTTCTACACATCAACATTAAGGTGGGCACACTCCAACCACTGCAGTGGCTCTGGTGGAAATCCGGAGTGGGTTAGATCTTTAGCCCCTCTCTATGTACAGCAGCAATTGCATAGTCCTGATACTGAAGCAGACTGTTGTATTTCACCTGGTTCTTTGGTCCCAAACAGTTTTGTTAAATATATTGTTAATCACTCCGGGACTTATGTTATGAACTCAAGCTAAAGACTCATTGGGAACATTATCTGCTCGTCTGATATACTTTAATCTTTTGGCCCTAGTGTTTGGTCAAACTCACTTCTGGATCTGTCAGAGGATGAGATGATAACCCCTTCAGAGCCACCTGCTTATTTTTCTATTCTATATATGCTAGTTATGGAACATTAGTTAGTCTGTTCCCTATTTTGTAAGATTTGTATGCCTCATTCCTCCATATTTCCTACTGAAGTTCTATCAAGGAACTTATTTTGTAGAAACCTAGTTTGTAGCTTTTACTAATATATATTGACCGCATTCTTTATTTTATTCTTATTTTATATCTCCCTACAATCAGAAAATATCTAATATGATGCTCTCAATGTCATGTGTTCTAATATGTTTTAACTAGGTAATACCTGGTTAGTGTTTGCCATGTTATAAGAGATACACTTCATAGTTTTCTATTTTCCAAGGAAAGGCTTGCATGTAATACTAGGGTCAAGTAATATAGGGCTTTGGAGAGTGTTAATGACGACTCGTAGCCTGAACTATGTCCCCATATATGCTGCATGCTATTATCTGTATATAGGTTTTTGCACTGTTAGAGGGGGTTTATGATATATTAGCTCTTTGAGTCATTTTGCGATTACTTGAACAAGCTGCACACTAATTTTAGGAGAGACCATTCCTCATAGAACAGGTCCTAGTATTTTTCGAATATTACATTAGCAAGGATATATTTACTGTATAGTCAAAGGTAACAGTCAGGAATAGGTTTGGTGAGTGTTTCAAATTACATGCCTACTAAATGTGTCCCACACATTAGATACAATGGCAGATTAGATGCTATGTATATGTGTACGAACCTATATGTTTACTAATTACCATGCATCCTTGCCGATCCTCTGTATGAGTCTCCCTTCTTAAAGTGGTTCAAGAATTTTACAGTAGACTTAGCTTCACACCCTACATATTTTGACTAGTAGATATGCAGATTATTAAAGAAAAGTAGAACCTATACATAGAGTCAGCATAATATGTCAGGAACGGTTGGTATGCATTTCACAAGTCTTTTACCTGCTGTACATGTCTCACATGTTAGGTGTCACAGCAGAATAGATGTTATGTATATATGTACCCGCCTATTTCTCTACTAACTACTATATACACGCCATAGGTTATTATACCCTTTGAAGGCTTTAATGTAGATTATCCGCCCACCATATAGATTAGATATAAAAACTTCCTTCCCTGCTTCACTTGTTTAAATACGCCTCTCATAGTTTCCTATCTTGGCCACTACTATGTACATATTTAGCATACATAGATTTATAACCGAACCCATACTGCAGCCCCTCCAAATTAGGCTCCGCCCCCCAGCTTTCTCCTCCCCCGTCCCTTCCCCCTCCCACAACTCGAGTGGCTTTGGCCCACTGTAATCCCTCTTCCTTCCAGTGCTCTATGACCTACCTATGGTCACCCTACAAGCTAACTCCCCACATCATCGCAGCAATCGTCATTTTATTCATCCTAGAGATGTGGAGACCAGATTACAATTATTAAAATATAAAATGAAGTTTCACTTCAGTTTGCCCAAGCATATATTTGACACCCCCCTAGACACAACATAGGTCTCTACATGTTAAGGCTGACCTTATGATATTACTATGGTTATGTTTATTTCTGTGAGCCCTAAAAATGTATGATTTACCTTGATATATAGTTCAGTTACTCCTCCACTAGCCTAACAGATATAAGGGGTGTCAACACTGTTGTGCTGTACTTTTATGTTAATTTTATGATTGGGCAAATGTTGTATTTTGTATTCTTTGTGCTTTCTGAAACTTCAATAAAAAATCTTTTATAAAAAAAAAAAAAAAAGATTAATCTCCTATTGGTCCCTGCCCCTTTAAATACATTAGCTTCCCTTACTTGCATTTAGCATCTATGAGTAAGCGCACACCAGCGCGAAACATGTTAGATGGCTAACTACCCTCCTTGCTATTTTGTGTTTCCTCAATTTTAATGGAATAAAGCTTTTTTTTACCTGTTGCTCAGCAGCCTTCCATTTTTTTCTGTTCCTTGCTTAAAATAATTACAACTACAACAACTTCAGAAACATTGTGAACAGAACAAGGGGTTGACCATTAGTTTTTCAGCAGCATGATTGTGATTCTTCATCTAAACCTTGGCCAAGTATGCAGGATTCATAAAGACTCTGTTGGTTCTGTGAAGTATCTAGTTTCGTGGTCCTGCCTCACTATTTCACTGCTGATGAGGATGTCTCATTTTTGTTTCTTACATTTTCAAATATTTATTTTGTGTATATTTTAGAGGGGACTGTTTTATATATTGATTATTTTCTTTGCTTTACTTAATTTGTTTTGAGGGCAGTTTTGTGATGCTGGTATCCTTGAAATTAGATTTTTTTCTATGCAGAGATAAGGGAATTATTTAGAGATGGGTGCAGCTCTGTTGATTATAATGGAACACTCACATTCTTGTGATGTTGTGAAGTTTGTTCAGTAAGATATTAGTTTCACAAATGAGTTTTAGTTAATCAAGACCAAAGTCTCTAAAATGCAGATATATTATAAGCTCTGTTTGCACATGTGTAGTTAAAGGGACAGTATACACCAATTTTCATATCACTGCATGTAATAGACACTACTATAAAGAACAAGATGCCCAGATACTGATATAAAAATCTAGTATAAAACTGTTTAAAAACTTACTTAGATGCTCTCAGTTTAGCTCTGTTGAAAAGGTAGATGGAAAGTTCACTGCAAGACATTCCCCCCCTTCTTTTGCAAGCTGGAGTAGGTATCTGACAGTATTCTCCTAAAACTTTGGGGCTTGGTTAGGAGTCTAAAAATCAGAGCAATGTTATTTAAAAATACATTTAAAAAAAAAACTTTATGGGCTATATAAATAGATCATCTACAAAACATTTATGCAAAGGAAAAATGAGTGTATAATGTCCCTTTAAAGGGACACTCAGGTTAAATTAAAATTTCATGATTTAGATACAGCATGTAATTTTAAACAACTTTCCAAATTACTTCCATTACAAAAATGTGCACAGTCTTTTATATTTACAATTTTTGAGTCACCAGATCCTACTGAGCATGTGCAAGAATTCACAGACTATACGTATATGCATTTGAAATATGCAAGGAAATAGACTGGGTTAGTCTGCCCTCTTGTCTATCCTTAAAGGGACATTATACACTCATTTTTTCTTTGCATAAATGTCTTGTAGATGATCTATTTATATAGCCCATAAAGTTTTTTAAAAAAAATAAATGTATAGTTTTGCTTATTTTTAAATAACATTGCTCTGATTTTCAGACTCCTAACCAAGCCCCAAAGTTTTATGTGAATACCGTCAGCTACCTTCTCCAGCTTGCTCCTGTTTGTGTAAAGGGTCTTTTCATATGCAAAAGAAGGGGGAGGGGGGGAAGTGTCTTATTTGCCACTTGCAGTGGGCTTTCCAATTACCTTTTCAACAGAGCCAAACTGACAGCTTCTAAGTAAGTTTTTAAACAGTTTTATACTGGATTTTTATATCAGTATCTGTGCATCTTATTCTTTATAGTAGTGTCTATTACATGCAGTTATATGAAAATGAGTGTATACTGTCCCTTTAAAGGACCAGGCAACACATTAGATTTGCATAATCAACAAATGCAAGATAACAAGACAATGCAATAGCACTTAGTCTGAACTTCAAATGAGTAGTAGATTTTTTTTTTATAACAAATTTCAAAGTTATGTATATTTCCACTCCCCTTGCAACATGTGATAGCAATCAGCCAATCACAAATGCATATACGTATAGTCTGTAAATTCTTGCACATGCTCAATAGGATCTGGTGTCTCAAAAATTGTAAATATAAAAGGCTGCACATTTTTTTTAATGGAAGTAAATTGGAAAGTTGTTTAAAATTACATGCTGTATCTGAATCATGAAAATTTAATTTAACCTGAGTGTCCCTTTAAGATGGTCCAGCACTGATTCTGCTAGTAATAATTTATTTAACAGGTATTTAAACAGACATACCTATATTCCTTTCTATTCTCCATCTAATAGCTATATATTTATGTATTTACAATAATTTTCACACCTAAACTACCTAGTATGCCCACTGTTATTGCAAAGAAGGATTTTTCTATCATCATTGTTGATGCAAAACTGATAATCCACTTTTAAGAGCAAGTTACTGCAGAGAAGGTTAGGGGAGAAGGAGAAGGTAAACAACAGCTTACATAAATTGCCTAAAAAATTAACCCTAGTCTCCCTGGGAGAAAATGGAACAAGCACAATTTTCAGATGTATTTTACAGTAAAAAAAGGCAGCCAAAAAAATAATAATGAATTATGTATATTGTATTAATGATTCACTTACAATAATGAAACATGTTAGGCATTTGATAGTACAATACAGATGTGCGTTCATTTTTGGACAAATGTAATTTGATTGAACACACCAACGAAATGTAATGAAAACAAAAAAATACTGATGAAATTCGTCTGTATTTATTAGTTGATGTTAAAGTTTAATACCTCTGAAGAGTGCGCTAACCCAATCCTCTTCTTGCTAGGTCCCTGGCCACGTTAACAGGAGGCTTAACTTTAGTGCAGGTCCTGGGAGACAAACTACTAAGCCTCCTGTTAAGGTGGCCAGGGTTATGGCAAGAAGAGGATTGGGTTAGTAAGGTAAGTATTTTAGCTATAGGTGAACTTTTTACCCGTAGCTTCAAAACATTTCCATTTGTTTTAATGAAAACAAATGTAAATGTTAAATGAAGATCCGATTTTTATTTAGTTTTAAACTAAACAAAAACCAAAAAGTTCAGGGAATGAATATATGGGGAAACAAATTTTCTGAAATATTCGTAACAAAAATTGAATCTGAAATGAAATGTTCTTCACTGCACATATCTATGGTACAATATTTTTATTGAACTTTTCAAAAAGAAAAATGTCATAATTAAACACAAATGTATTGTGATTCACGATCCAGTCAACTCTGACATATATATATATATATATATATATATATATATATATATATTTATATATATATAAATGAAAATCCTGAAAGCTAAACATCACGATACAAATACAGGTAATTGGCGAGTTTTTAAATAATTTGACTCCTACAAGCAGGAAAAGAGGGAGAAAAGTGAGGCTCAAAAGGTTGCTTTTGGGTACCACATGGATATCATCAATTGTACACATTGAATATCGTATGGTTATTATTAGTAGGATGCTATGAAAACAGATCAAGCAGACAGCGCCACATTTGCCCCCCCCCAAATATAGTCAAACCTTTGTATTGAATTTAAATCCCTCTACTTCAGTTTAAAATTCTCTTTTTCAAATGCCCATTACTAGATATTGTTCATTGTCAAAAAGAAGAAAAGTTGGATGCAAGATTTAATTTATTGTAAAGGGCTCACAATAACTTCTGTACTTTATGACTGTCAGTCCATAGTCTATTTTAATTCTTTAGAATTCACATTTTAATTTACAATAAATTTACATTTCTGTTGAAGCTTTTGTGCAGCAGCATTTTTTTTTATTCTGTTATTTTTATCCCTTAAAATGTGAACGACTGAAATGTTTCTATATTCATGACTGCTTTATTTATTTATTTTCAGGCAAAAACAGGTTTGCTAATGAATTTGATGGGGGTGCTTCTTCTTAGTCTAGCTATGAACACATGGGCTTCTAGTATCTTCCAGCTTCATACATTTCCTGATTGGGTTACAATTCAGAACGTCACTTCATTGGTGGAAACTGCACAAAACATCACTACAGGTGGATAAAGATGTATCACAAAGCATCTACATGTCAAAATGTATGCGTTTTGGACAAAATGATGGACCAAAGAGACAAAGAAAAAAAAAGCAGGTCATCCTGATGTTTTACTGTGAAATAGATACATTTGTACGTATATAATGATGATGTGTTACTTTGAAGGACTCTTTTTTTCAAGCGCTTCCAATCAAAAAAAAAGTTTTAATTGTTACACAATTGTTTCACTGCTGGAAAAATTAATTCTCTCAGAATTGTGATAAAACTCTAAAGAAGTTAGCAATGTACATTGCTTTAGATAAAAAATTCATGCATATTAAACAAAGTAGAAATCGATCCAATATACCTCACTGGTACAAACTATAGCTTTAGGAGATATTAAATATCATTCATATGAATGAATTTTGAATATGCTAAAACGTAGCACTTTTCAGCAGGTTTGGGCTTTTGCAGGCCTTACACATATGCAAAGCAATATTGTAATATATATGTAGGGTACATTGGTTTTATTTTCATGTGGATTATACTGTGATCATAAAAATGAATGTAGGTTTCATTACATTTAATCGATATAATGATTTCATGATTATCGAAAAAACCTTTCTTTCTTTCTTTCTTTCTTTTTCAATATAAAGATATTTTTTAAACTATTTCTTCAATACTAGTTCCTTGCAGGGTATTTTTCAGTCTATTGGCCCTATTTATGAAAGTCTGCATGGACAAGTTTATACGCTGCCTCCATTAAACATTGCTGAAGGGGCTGCTTAGTAAATGCCGCCCCCTGCTTGTGCACGGCTTTTAATCACCCTGTTTGGACTTGTCTGGGGTGATTTTAATCCACAAACTAATAGCTGGCCTGTAGGTTAGCCAGCAGCGGTCTGATGACCCCTGCTTCTTCTTAACAATCAGAGCCTGCACTGAAGGAGCTCCAAAGTTGCATCCAGAGGCATAAATAGAAACCACAGGGCCCAAGTGCAAGACTCTAAGAAGGGCCCCCCCTACACCCCCCCCTAAAAAAAGGTGATTTTTTTTTAAAATTTTTTTACATTTAACACAGAAAAAAATGTGAATCAGATTACATGTCTGCAAAAGGAGGTACGGTACCCTGTGCCCACAGTCTGTGAGATGGTCTGACCGCCTATTACTGTATATAGTGACCCTGTTTATCCCACCAGTACTGTATATAGTGAGTTAGAGACACAGTCTGTAATCTGCCGGTGAGATGGCTGGCCTGACCCTACCCGCCCCAGTACTTTATAGAGTGACCATAGTAGTCTGTGACATTGTCCAGCCCCCCCCGTACTGTATATAGTGGTACTGTATAGTGACACTGTTTACCCCCGCCCCCCATGCTGTAGTAACAAGGTCTGTAATTTGCTGGTTCCACAAACATACACCCACACACATACATGCATAAATACACACACACAGTCACATACATACATACATACATAAACACCAATTAGTAAACAGAAACACTAACCCCTGTAGTCAGAGACACTAGTGAGGCATCATGTCACACTCACATGATATTAGTGCAGGCAGTGGCAGGTCAACATTTTTTATTGAAAGCTTTTTTTTTTTAAGCTGGGCCCCCACCCTCAGGGGCCTAGTTGCAGCTGCAACCTCTGCACCCCCTGTAGTTTTGCCCCTGGCTGCATCCACAGCTTAATAAATGCACTGTGCATTCTGCATTGTGAATATATAGGGGTCAATTTATCATGCTAAGGCAGACAGGGGCGTACATACGCACCCTCACCACTGCAGCTCACCTCTGGCGAGCTGAATTGGGCTGCCGGAATTCAGCATTGCAGGAGAAAGCAATTTTGTGCTCTTATGTAACGCCACTCCCTGCCCATGCACAGCCAATCACGCGGGGCAGGAGCTGTCAATCTCCCCAGTCGGACAAGAGGTTAGGGAAGCAGCGGTCTGATGACAGCTGCTTCATAAATATGGACTGCAGGTTCTCTTGTGAGAACCTGCAGTCGTAGGGGGTCGAAGGCTGGTGAAGACCTTGATAAATCGACCCCATAGTAGAATTGTGCTAAAAGATTTGGTTTCAAAGTGCTCATTATCTATAGCAAGATAGTCATTATGTAAAGCAATGGATTTTGTGCTTTACATATTATCAGCCACACAATCTAAAGTTGAGGATGAATGCTATGAAATTGTTCTAACTCTTTCTTTGAGAAATGCCATGACTGACAAATTATTAAATACATTTTAATTAAAGTTATGTGTTAACATTGATACTTCACTTCTATCCCTGAAATAAAGCAGTGTATTAATAATAATAATTCATATGGACATTTTTATAATGTGGCACTTTTTCTTATGAAACCAAGGCCAGGCTATTACAGCCTGAGCTATTGACTTCAATGTAATGCAGATTCCGTGTGCAACTTTAGGGACAGTGCAACATTTCCAAAATATGTATATGTATGTCAGACATTTTTTTCTAACCCCCCCCCCCTTTCTGCAAACCACAAACTGAGCAGAAACATACTTTCAATCATGCACATTTTAGATCTGAGCAAAATTCTGTAGCTTCCTGTAAAAGAATGTTCCTAGATTGTGGGGGGAAAATTGAGCTTCATGTTAACCTGAGTTTAAAATCAAATTAGTTGTGCCAGTGTCTCTTTCACTATTGAGATCAAGCATTATAACCTATAATTACATCAGTTGAAGGACTTTTAAATATATTTTAGAATTACATAATAAACAAAAACACATGGGGGGGCATTTATCAAGCTCCGTAAGGAGCTTGTGGGCCTGTGTTTCTGGCGAGTAAACAGCAGTTATGAAGCAGCAGTCACAAAGGCCATAACCCTGTCCGCCTGCTCTGATCGAGTACGATCGGGTTGATTGACACCCCCTGCTGGCGGCCCATTGGCCGCAAGTCTGCAGGGGGCGACGTTGCACCAGCAGCTCCTGTGAACTGCTGGTGCAATGCTGAATACGGAGAGCGTATTGCTCTCCGCATTCAGAGAGGTCTTGCGGACCTGATCCGCACTGTTGGATCAGGTCCGCAAGACCTTTGATAATTCGGCCTCATGATCTAAATTTCTGACAGATTTCACAGTTTCTTTCGATTTCCCAGCCCTCTGTATCATGTGACAGTCGCCTGTCAATCACAGACTTGTACAAATATATATATGGGAAATTCTTGCACATGCTCCTTAGGAGCCGGTGCACAGATTGGAAACTTTTTAAAATTGCATGTTCTATCTGAATTTAACAAGTCGTCCCTTTAATTTAATTTATTGAGGCATAATTACCAAATTGTTTTATTTGCACTAGTCTAGCTATGTCAAATTTGCAAAGTTATAAGATATTTGATACAATTTAGAATTTAGATTTCTTTGGCATTAGTCAACTGTAGCTTAAGGAAATAGCTACCTATAATCTATTGGTCTGTCTTTCTGTCTGTCTGTCTACCTGCAAATTGATTCCTACTATGTACAATGTTATTGATGTTTAACATCTACATTATCATTATTATATGATAACTGCAATATGTTCTTTAAATTCTGTTTTCTTGAATGATTGAGAAATAGTATTATTTCCTCTTTGTCTAGCATTGAGATATAACCACTAAACATATTTGTTCAGCTACTCTGAGCATGAGGCCATCCCCTCTGAGCCATTTATAAATATCTATGTCTCAATGCCTCTATGAGGAATATCACAATGAAAGATTAGTTTATGGTATAACTACTTACTGCATATTGGTCTTAAAGGAGACAAAAAAAACCACATTATGGGCCAGATTACAAGTGGATCGCTAATTGGCGCTCCTGTTCAAGAAGTAAGCTTTTTGCATGTGTCAGGTTGTGCTCTAATTATCAGTTGAAAGTAAACTATTTTCGCATGCGAGCTAACCCGATGAGCGCAAAAAGCAAACTTTCAATACCATATGCACGTTCACGTATTCCCCAGAGGACTCAGTTAAGCCAAAAAGGTAAAAAAAAAACCCACCCTACTCACGTGCAATGCCTATCGCATATTTTCAACTGCTCTAACCCGACATGAAAATATGAATATTTCACATTCCAATGTTCATCACATAGAAGAATATGTTCTATTTATGCATAAATACATATTTCTACATATATTGGATGTTTTTTTGTACAATATATATCTATACCTATATATATATATATATATATATATATATATATATATATATATATATATATATATATATATATATATATATATATATATATATATATATATAATGATTATATATAGGTATATATATATATATATACAGCTATACATAGGAATATCTATTTAGAAATACATAGAACATATTATGCTATGTGCAGAACATTGGAATGTGAAATATTTACAGTAAATACATAGTTAAAACCTTTATTAAATATAAATACTGCATAAATATGTTTTTTCATGTACTTGACAGCAAGGGCTCCAATACACTTATATACATGTCTTATATGGGTACATATGTATTTATGTGTTTATATGTGTATATATGTCTGTAACTACATATATACACATATTAATACGCAAATACATATTTACACATAGATAGACATATATATTTACGGGTAAAGTCAGATATCCGGGTAATCTTAGGACATTACCCAAGCGGCTGTGGGTAAAGCCTGATGTAATGTAATTCACCCATCTACACTATTTTTTTGCCTCCACCTGGGGGGTTGAAGGAGGTGGCCTCGCCTATCTTCTGGCATCCACCCCAAGTGAACCCCCATGCGGAAGCAAAAAAACATAGTAAAGATGGGGGAATTATAGTGCATCGTATATATGTTTGATTCAGTGACTCGATGAAGCGCATGCACTCTGAGGGGATTTATGATCTTACACCAGGCTTTACCCATAGCTGCTTGGGTAATGTCCATTTTACCCGGGTTATCCAAGGATTACTCAATATCTGACTTTACCCATAACATATACATACATATACATACATATACATACGTTATGTATATGCACTGTATGTATCTCAATGTTAAAGTCCTTTGCCTGATTTTTTTTTCTCTAACACCTGAGACCTCATATGTTTGAGCCCTTATAACTTTTGGATGCAATATTGTTTTTTTAATAATTTTTATTACATAGTGTTATTATGAGTGTAACTGTACTTTGTAATGTGTTTTGTGCAACTTATTGTTTTGCAAAACAGTTAACCAGAGCTCTGAGGACTCGGTAATCATTCTAACGTAAATCATGATTGTGCTCAAGAGATCACATATAGTTTCAACTAGTTACATCAGTGGTAAGCCCAAAGGGTACGAACACCCGCGATAAGGGATTCCTTATTGCTTGTGCATAAGCTTTTGCGCTCCACTCATAGTCTAGCCCTATATGGGAACATTGTGCTGAAGTCATAGGCCTAGGCTTTATGCAGCAGACAATCAGCTAAAAGTCTTATCACTATAGGCATAAAACTATCTGATTGCCTGATTTCTTCTTTTTTGTGGACAGCACACATTTAGGTTCTACAAAACAATGTAAAGCCCCTGGCAGAATTCTGTTAAGGCAGTTTTTACCTGGAAACCAGTGTCTCCCTGAATTTAAGTATCTGAAAGAGATGCATACATTAAAATAGGGCTCACAAATTAATTGTAAATTTAATATCATGTGAAATTAATATATCGAGTTTTGTATTAAAACATGCAGTAAAAAAATGTACACATTTGAAATCATAATAAAAACTACACTGAACAAAGTTTTCTTTATTTTGAAATGAGTTTCCCCACCTTTGTTAGTGGGATGAATGGGGTTCTATAGGAATAGCTAAAAGTTCTGTGCCAACTTTCTTCATATTTTCTAAACATTTTCCCCTTGCAGAAGATGCAATTTCATCTTGCAAACTGTATTGGTTGCATTATTTAAATTAAAATGCATGGGAGGCATCTAGCAACTTGCAGGGACAAACCCTTTTTTTTTTTTAGAGAATTCCGTGAGGACAGCCCCTGCTATTGCAAGCACATTTTTTTTACAACTCTTCCAGTATATCTTAAAATATAGGGCCCATGAATGGCTCATTTTAAAAATTAGAATACTATTTTAGTGGTTTGTTGTTTCCAAATGGGGATTTATAGCCATATCTTTACGTGACAAATAAATACTTGTTGATAAAACAGTGTACCATTCTATATTTTTCTTATAGTTATAGGTACACATTTTCTGTATACTATATAGAAATAAACCATTCTGAAGTTTTTCTAAAAGTTATATATTATGTTTATTTGTACATTTAATGGTTAACCCCCTTGGCTGCTAAAAACGCCTGTAAGGCAATTCCGTAGCAAAGTGCTGTAGTCCCTGGCAACAAATGGGTAGGAATATTTAATTATAACCTTCCATAAAACACTTTGAAATGTACTTTCAATGAAAGTATTGCTGCTTCATATTAATTTACTCAATATTTTATTCACTACATTTTCTGTATAATAAATTATGTACAATCATAATAGTGTATATTATTTCCTGTTCTATTGATTGACAGTATCATCTTTAATCTCCAAGATTCCTCCTCATTATATTTTAAAGTGTATTCTTTATTGCGAAGACAATTTTATGCAGGGCTTATATGTGTTTGATTTGCCTGTATATAAAGCAGAAGCTGTATATTGCTTTACTATTCATGCTAAAGCTTTGAGGTTTAATTATATATAATTTATTTTTAAAATGATGATACTTTTCTCTCACTTTATCTTTCTTTTGATTCAAATTGCCCAAATGTTTAGATAAAAGAACCAAGATAATACACCATATTCACAATAGATTATTATGCAACCATTGTGAATAAAGTAAGTCAATTTCTAGCCAGATTTGGCTAAAATGAACTCTTTTCTGCAAATTTAAAAACAAGTTATTGGTTTCTCTTCTCATTTAAGTACAATGTATAAAAAGTGACTGATTTGTAATGCTTTTGTTTCTTGAGAAGTTTCAGTAAAGTGTACTGTATAGTTTAAAACATTTTATTAATTTTGAACACAGACAAGTCACAGTTCCCCCTTCCTTTGGTTTATCATATATTTTTTCTTAGACTAACAAATTAAAGGTCATGAAACTCTTGGGGGATATTTATCAAAGGTCTGGCGGACCTGATCCGACAGTGAGGATCAGGTCTGCCAGACCTCGCTGAATGCGGAGAGCAATACGCTCTACGTATTCATCAGCATTGCACCAGCAGCTCTTGTGAGCTGCTGGTGCAACGCCGCCCCCTGCAGATTCGCTGCCAATCGCCCGCCAGCAGGGGGGTGTTAATCAACCCGATCGTACTCGATCAGCTTGAATTGCAGCGGTCTGTCCGCCTGCTCAGAACAGGCGGACAGGTTATTCGGCAGCGGTCTTTAGACCGCTGCTTCATAACTGGTGAAACACAGCCCTCACGCTCTATACGGAGCTTAATAAATGGGCCCCATGGTAACTACAAGACCTTTGCGTGTTCTTTAAAATAAATTAACATACCGGTTGAGAGTGAAATCATTATGAAACCATTAACACAATGTTTCAGTGGCTAAACTCCTACCTTTATTCTTCTTGTTTCTAGGCTTGTGAAGTCTGGATTAAGCATTTTTAGTTCGAAAAACAGTAATTTTTTAGGAAAATAAGTAATACAAATATACTGCATTTTTATTATTATTATTTTTTAAATACATTAAACTTTTTATATTAGAATCTCAAAATTCTTCATGACCCTTTGAGAAACGGCAAAACCTTCCAGCCAAAATTGGAATCCACATGGGTGCATTTCAGATTTGAATGGAAGCATTTGCAATATACATCTATTAGCAAAAATGCATCTAACAAAAGCTGTATCTGTTTAAAAAGTGTATTTAAGTATGAACCGTGCACCAGTATTTTAAACACAGCACATGCTCAGAGGGTCTAAGGTGCTTGTATCATGTGGTAATGACTCAATGTGTTAATTGCTGACATGATGCAAACCCCATTGGCTCTATGAGCAGCTGCAGTATTTAAAATGCTGGTGCACTGAAAATATCTAGCTAACACTAAAATAGTGATAACTTTTACTAGAAGTATACATGTATATTGAAAATATGTTTCTATTCAAAGATGTATTTAATTTATGTGCTTTTAAATTTTGACTGGAGTGTCCCTTTAACTTGTACATTCATTCTGTGGAGTTCTGAGGTGAAAAAAACATTTTTAAACAGCCGATTGTTGGAACAATGTGCACAAAGGTCTGCTTATGCTGAAGAATACAAACATTTTTACAGTTAAATTGCTCATTAAAAAAAAACAAAACAAAAATAAAACCTCCAGTAGGCAATATGAACAACAACACTGTAAAACTTTCTTTTAAAACTGTAATTTTTGGGAAAATGCATGTAACTTGTGGCTTCTAGTAATTAAGTTAAGAAGATACATAATTTATGCTGTAAAGTATTGACATATGGTTTATTGTATCTAGGTCATGTAAGTACTTGCATAATATTTATATAAATAATCTTGGTACAAATAAGAGTGCTAATTTATGCACAGAAGGCTGCCTCTGGTAATAAGATACTAAACTTTGGCATTGTATCTGTTTAATGTCAATTTGTCATAATTGTTAAAACTTGAAAAATTACTTGAAATAAATGGTACTGATCTACAAGCTGTTTTTTTTTTCTTTTGAACAATATGATGGGAAAACACACACATGTATTACAAGCATTTGGGAAAAGTTGATCATATAATGGACTATATAGAGATGCGTGTAATCTTATCATCACTAACTGAAAAAGGCCAGAATAGCAAAAAAGGCCAGAATATTAGTTCTTACATGAAATCAACAATTATGGAATTATGTAGCACCACCAGAATAAAAGTGACTAGCTAGTAAGCACAGTATCAGGTAAAACCAGCAGGATAATAAAATTGCACTTAGTCAGAAGGATGCATTGTCAGATAAAAGCACAACAGCTGGTAGTCGTCAGAACATAGAGAGAGGTATAGGCCAGCAAGATAGCAATGAGAATTAGCAGAGCAATTATCAATTCAGCTGGGGTAAAGCATGCTGGCTTCCATTTTGCAGCAGGTTTGTTTTACAAGTGCAAGAAAATGCTGTCAGCTCTTAAAGGTAACCATAGTCCATTTCCATTTAAAGGGACACTAAACCCAATTTTTTTCTTTTGTGATTCAGATAGAGCATGCAATTTTAAGAAACTTTCTAATTTACTCCTATTAATTTTTCTTCGTTCTGTTGATATCTTTATTTGAAAAAGAAGGCATCTAAGCTTTTTTTGATTCAGAACTCTTGACAGCACTTTTTATTAGTGGATAAATATATCCACCAATCAGCAAGAACAACTCAGGTTGTTCACCAAAAATGGGCCGACATCTAAACTTACATTCTTGCATTTCAAACAAAGATACCAAGAGAATGAAGAAAATTTGATAATAGGAGTAAATTAGAAAGTTGCTTAAAATTTCATGCTCTATCTGAATCACAAAAGAAAAAAATTGTGTTCAGTGTCCCTTTAATGTTTAGAAAACCTAGTAGTTTTAAAGAAAATTAGCATCTCAGAACATGTTGCTTAACAATCCTAACACAATGGTATACAATAATTATTTGGCACTTGCGATCTTCATCTGTGATCAACTCAGATTCAATAGACATGTACATATATTTATACATATTTACTAAACAATTTCATTTACATGTATGTTAAAAACCTATGTTTAGTTAATATATTTTTTCATTTTTGAGTATATATGTTATTATGTTATACTAATATTAATAGGTAAGTTTTATGTTAAAATATTAGTTAACATATTCATATAGGCTCATGTGCTTTTATAGAATATGTATGCATTTTAGATGTCAACGTTTGTTAATATAAGTTGTAAATGAAATTTAATAAAAGCATATGGCAAGATAAAAATCGTTACCTTTTTGACCCTTTACAATTACTAGAAACAGTAAACACTTTGTAATTACAATACATTTCAGTTGTGTATAGGGTTGCCACCTCAGCCATGTTTTCCTGGACACTTATGAGTTACACATGCTGCAGGGCGAGCAGGGAGGAACATGTATTGTGTTTCTGGACAGCACTTCACATTCCTCCCTGCACACCCTGCAGCATGTGTAACTTATAAGTGTTCTGTATTTTAAGGGACAGGTGGCAACCCTAGTTGTGTAGCTATAAAATAATATATTAGGCAAATCTTAACATTTTTAAAAAAAATTAACATCCTTTTCACTGCAATTATTTTCTAATAGCCAAACTCCACCCACCAGTTGCCTTATTTGGAGGAGCCAATCTGGGCTTTAGTCTGCAGACAACAAGACTAGCCACTGTCATAAAGTTAGTATAACATGCATTGTTTTGCAGTTGTTGTCTAAGCCAATTAGTGGAAGATATAAAGCAGAGTTAGTCTTGAGAAGTCTGCAGGACGCATTTCAAGTTCTGAGAATTTTCAGAATGAAATAACTTCAATAGAGGGAAAAAAGAACAATGAAAATAAGTTGTTTAATTATGCATAATTAAAATAAACATTTTATATAAAAATCTCAAGGTGTTTAATGAAACAATATGAAAAATAATTAAAGAGGTCAATATAAACTGATTTCAAATTCTAGTTTTTGACTCTCATTGGAGTTGAAGAACCTTCCACTGCCCTAATTTAGTTTGCAGAAACCAAAATCCAAGAGTCAGCAAAATTTTTAAATATACATATGATTTTATTAAATATTTTTATGCTTGATTGTTTTTAAAATGTTTCCATTTTGCAGTCCTAGTCGCAAAGGGAATTTTGACACTTTAGATTTAGTAGACGAAGCCAAACAGCATTTGATAGCTGAAATTTGTTACCTGTTCATATCAAAATCAGTTAACCTATTAGCACTCGCTGAAACCTGTCTTTCCTCCTCTAACCTGACTTCTCTAGCCTCCTTGTCCTGTGGCAGTCTGCACTTGGTCACACTCCCATGTCTGTAGACAATTATCATTCTTTGGGTGCAATTGACTTCAGTTGAGTTGAAAACTACCTACCTCTGCATCAATTGCCAGATAATATTAAAATTTTAGGCAACTGTTTATACTTGCAGATATGATTACCACCACCAATGTAAAGTAGTCATTGCATCTTTTAATGTATTCAAACATTAAAAGCGCAAAATATCGCTAACTAGAGCACAATTTTTGCAATGGTAATAAAAGTTGAGCGCAATGCAAATGCAACCTCGCATTTGCATTACAGGGAAGCTTTGCACTCACAAGAGCGCGTTTCCGTAGACACCAATGGGAGACTTGCTCTCATGCCATCAGACACATCAGAGAACCTAGCACAGCTAAAGGGTTAAGTCATACATTGATGGGCAGCAAAGTATAAATATATATTTATGGGCTTTATATGTGTATATACACATACTGTAAATATATATATATATGTACAGTATATAAGCATATTCATATACATTTACAGGGAACACACAGTCCCCATAGACTGCTATGTAAAGGCACTTTTCAGTGCCATTTTTTTCTAACACCCCACATCGCCTCAATTTAAGCCATAAAAACTGCTTATTTAAAAAAAATGCTAAATTTTTTAAAATAATAAAATTTGTAGACAATTGGGGAACATTTTGAAGATAAACAGAGATCTGATCTCTGGTTAATTTTCAGAATGCTAATTGCTGCCGCGAGCTTGCACTAGCATTAACCAGCCACTTATAATGGCTATCATAACATTCGTCCCCTCCAACAGCTCCAAACAATCAGCGGCAAGCTATGAGAAGCAAAAAAGTCCATGAATAAGGCAGGGGGGCTGCCGAAATGCGTAGGACCTATCTTATCACTTGTCATATGGGATTATAAGCTTTTTATGCTATTTTAACAACATTTTCCAAATAAAGAACTTTTATTGCTTTACGCCTTGAGGTCTGCTGGTCATTTTCACTGCCACTTATAATGGCTGGTTATTTATCGTGCGCCCTAAAACGGGTGAATTTGCCTGTTTACGGGGGGGCATGCAATAAATTAGAGCTCCACTTGTAATCTAGTCCATAGTATTTTAAGGTTGCTTCAGATGTTGGCAGGAGATAAGAATCATAGGCCCAACAAGTCTGCCCAAAATGTCCTAAAACCAGGGGTCAAGTTCCCACTGGACAGAGAACACAAAGGGAAATACATGTGTACACACAAAGGAAAATAGTCATTGCAATTAAAGATGTTTGTGAAACATCTTTGCAGTAGGTTAAGCCCAATTACTTTATTTTATATACCAATAGTATGTGCAGTTTATTTATCTATGTTGGTGTCTGTATGTCTATCAATTTATGGTCAGCAGGCCAGATTCTCTGCAGAATGCTGACCTATGCAGGAGAATGCATTTTCTGCCGATTTAACCTGACCAGTTTCATCCCAAAGTCAAAGGTGACCTGTTTTGCTTTCATTGTTATTTAGACATGTATATGTATTTATCTCTATGTTGCATCCCTTTCCTTGCCTATTTTTTCTAACACATGAGATCTTGTATCTTTGAGCTTTTTAACTTTTGTGTGCAATTTTTTTTAAATAATTGTATTAGATGGTGTTATTATAAGTGTAAGTGTACTTTGTAATATAATAATGATGTGTTTTGTGCAACATTTAAGTTTTGAGAAACAGTTAACCAGCGTTCTGAAGTCAAGGCAATCATTCTAGTGTAAATCGAGATTGCTCTCAAGGTATCCCATTTTCTTTCTACTTGTAATACCAGTGGTAAGCCCAATGAGGACAAAGCTCCTCGATAAACCCCTTATCGATTGGGCGCAAACCTTTGCACTCCGATTGTAATCTGACTCTCTTGTTGTCTATCCTTATAGGGAAAGTCTAAACCATTGTAATCCTGCATTTTGACTTTCCTATCCATTTAATGCTTATTTTAGTTTGACTAACAAACAGCTTACTGCAACTCTTACCCCATACTGCAGCACAAACAATATTCCATATTTTATAATAATTTATTCACCAAGTATAAAAAAAGAAAAGTATACAAGGAATTATTCATGGTGTAAAAGGTATCAGATGGAAATGAACAAATGCACTCAGTAGTGTACAAATCAAATCAACAAAAATTTTCACAAAGAGTGACTAAAGTGCAATTTATCGTACCCAAAAGTGAAATAAGAGAAGTATTCCTGTTTGCTATTTTAATAGCCTGGGAAACAAAACGATTCAGAAAACGGTTCGTCTGATTTTGTAACACTCTCAACTTTGACCTTCAATAAAAATACAGATAATTAAAAACTCAATCGCCAGGTTGAGCTGAATATGGAAATATTTTTCTCTCTTATTCATCCTTGAAAAATAATTGTCCTTAAAAAAAATAAGTTGACACCCAATGTAGCAGAGCTATACCAGGTTAAAACACAGTATTTAAGACAGGCCAATTTTTTTAAGAAGTACAAGTGTTGTTGAGACATTTTAAATATAGTAAAAACTAGGCGATAAGCCTGCCAAAAGGCAGTCTATGTTTAAAAACTACAACCCCCCAAGCTAAAGTTACAAAAAATAAAAAGTAAAATTACAGAAAAAAAAGGTATCCAAAATAAAAAATTTAAACCTAAACTAATACCCCTATACAAATAAAAAATCCTCCCAAAATAAAAACACCCCCTAATCTAATACTAAACTACCAATAGCCCTTAAAAGGGCCTTTTGTAGGGCATTGCCCTAAGTTAAACAGCTCTTTTACCTCTAAAGAATACTAAATCCCCCCAACAGTAAACCCCCCCTACCCAACAAACCCCCCAAAATAAAAAAAAACTAACACTAAAAAAACTAAACCACCGATTGCCCCTAAAGGGGCATTTGTATGGGCATTGCCCTTAAAAGGGCATTCAGCTCTTTTACTGCCCTTAAAAAAGGTAATCAGCTCTTTTTCAAGCCCCAAAAAACCCTAATCTAAAAAAAATAAATTAAAAAGCCTAAACCTAAGCCCCAAATAGGTACTCATTGTTCCTGAAGTCCGGCGGAGAAGGTCTTCTTCCAGACGGATTCATCATCTTCTATCTTCATCCGGAGTGAAGGCGGCGCAGAGCAGAGGTGCAGAGCTGTGTTCCCGGAACACAGCTCGGCACCTCCGCTCCATGCTGCCTTCTTTCCAGATGAAGATAGAAGATTATGGATCCGTCTGGAAGAAGACCTTCTCTGTTGGACTTCAGGAACAGTGAGTACCTATTTAGGGCTTAGGTTTAGGCTTTTTTTTATTTTTGGGGTGTTTTTTTTTGGCTTGAAAAAGAGCTCATTGCCATTTTAAGGGCAGTAAAAGAGCTGAATGCTCTTTTAAGGGCAATGCCCATACAAACGCCCCTTTAGGGGCAATGAGTAGTTTAGTTTTTTTAGTGTTAGTTTTTTTTTGGAGGGTTTGGTGGGTGAGGTGTTTTTACTGTTAGTAGGGGGCTTAGTATTTTTTAGAGGTAAAATAGCTGTTTAACTTAGGGCAATGCCCTAAAAAAGGCCCTTTTAAGGGCTATTGGTAGTTTAGATTAGGGGGTGTTTTTATTTTGGCGGGGCTTTTTTATTTTCATAGGGATTAGGTATAATTTTTTTATTTTTAATAATTTTGTTTATTTTTTTCTGTAATGTTAGGCTTTTTTCTTTTTTGTAATTAAATGTTAGGTTTTTTTATTTTAATTGTAATTTAGTAGTAATTGGGGTTAATTTAGGTGGTGTTAGGTTAGGGGGTTTAGTAATTAAATTAGTTATTTGCATTGTGGGGGGTTGGCGATATAGGGGTTAATATATTAAATAGGGTTATTGAAATGTGGGGGTTTGGCAGTTATCGGGTTAATAGGTTAATTATGGTTATTGCGATGTGGGGGTTTTGCGGTTTAGAGGTTAATAGGTTAATTAGGTTTATTGTGATGTGGGGGGTTGTCAGTTTAAGAGTTAATAGGTTAAATAGGTTTATTGAGATGTGGTTGGTTGACGATTAAGGGGTTAATATTTTAATTATGTTATTTGCGGACTAGGGGTTAATTACTTTATTGTTTTGTGGTGTGGGGGTTGACCATTTAGGTGTTTGGTATACTTCGTGTGGGCGGTTGCATGTTTTTTTAGTTATTTTGTGCAGGCAGTTGCATGTTTTTTTTTTAAGGCTTTGGTTCTTCCTACGCTGGATACAGGTGGACCTTTGGTGGATTCTTTCACCACCCTGCCATTTTAGGAATCCACCTGGATGCAGCTTCGCGATTATAGTATAGATAACAATCTATTTTAAATCATGTAAAAAACAGATCTGAAAAAACAGAACAAATGGAGCGCACCAAAATGCACAAGTGATCTAAGTATAATATTAAAATATAAATTTATTCATAAAACACATAAAAAGATGTGCACTCACAAGATTTGACCTCAAACATGTGAGGTATGTTTCAGCGTATATTAACAGATGATTCTCCTCAGAGCCGTAGGTGTAACACACCCCTGCACATCACCAAATGTCCACTCAGTAGTATGAATCAAATAGGGGAACCAATCCATGTGAGGTCCCAAATATCAGTGGCACTTAGGGGTATTAGTTAGCACCGGCCCGTAAAATAAAATAGACTAATGTCCTTCTTTAAGACGAAGACAGTGTGTCTAGGAAAAACGGCCACTCTATGAAATCTGGCTCCAGTGTAGCCGTAACCACAAGCACACTTGTGTCCACTATCACGTATAATGGGTGTGGCCTAACACATTTCATGGGACTCCTCCCCGCTTTGTCAGAGGCAATGCCCATCCTCCTTATTCTCCTCCTCTATATGGTTACCATACCGCCACACCTCCTAAGCTCATTGGATCATCCAGAGTGGGCAGCATCTACTGGGATATTTCTCCAGCGGTAATCGTCACAGTGTCATAATAATACATAATATGATATTTATATATTTACATTGGTAAACACTTTGTTTCACAGATTGTACATTCTACCTGTTACATCGAGTAGTAGTATTAGGAATGGGGGGGGTATAAAAACGTTAAAATTCCAATTATATAAAAACAAGCGAAAACTGTGGATAAAAAAATATAGGATGTTTGTATCTAAACATGTAAACCCCTTTATCTCAAATAATTTCATACATATTATAATAGAGAGATGAGACTACACTCACCAGAGTTAAAAATATTAGCAAAAGTAATCAGCAGCATACGCGCTATATGAAAATTTATTTTGGAAGCAAGAGACCCAAACATCTATAGTCTAAAAGATGTATGTAAATAAAGCTTACAGATCCAAAAAGGCTGCTAAATCTATATCTCAGCTTCAACCTACTGGATCCATAGTACCAAACCTATAGATCCAATATGTTTCCCGCTGTCTCAAACATAGGAGGCGATCTCCCCCCTTTATTGCATTTTTAATGTGTTCAATAGCCACTACTACTAGAGATCATAGAAGGAATGTATTGGCAAGATGATTATGTATAGGTGACAATGGATGTGTGTTATTTATATACATCCATCCCCCATGCATTGGGAATTGCTAAAGTTAAATATTTTGCATGAAGAGTGGCTATATTAACAATACACAAATTAGGTTCTTAGAAGCCTCAATGGAATTCATTTTAAGTAGGAATTATTTCATGTTTGAAAATAAATATTTCCTCCAGGTAAGAGGTACCAAATTTTCCCCTAATTTTGCGAACTCTACATGGGATGGTGGAAGGATATGTTTATATTCAATATGGAGAATCCATATAAAAATAAAATCATTAAGTGGTATCGGCATATAGACAATGTGCTTTTAATCTGGCAGGGATCAGTGGATGAATTGAGGATGTTTGTGGAGTTTAATAATAAGAACTTAATGAATCTCCAATTCACTATGGAATGGATTAAGGAGAAAGTAACATTTCTAGATTTAGAAATTATACAAGAGGGAGGGGTTGTATATACCAATTTGTACAGAAAACCCACTGATACTAATGGGTACTTACATGCCCAGAGTGGTCACCATGAAAAATGGAAAAGGAATATTCTCTTAGGACAATTTCAGAGGGTCAGACGCAATTGCATGAGATATGAGGATTATATGAGGATTATCAGGCAGAAGCGGAAGTCATAACCAATAGGTTTATAGTGAAAGGATATCCAGGTGACTTACTAGGGGAGATTCAGGATAGGGTAGGGAGCATGGATAGAAAAGATCTAGTTAGAGGTAAAGAGAAAGACAAAAATCAAATGGGGAATAATGTGATGGTTGAAGACACAGGTAAAAGAAAAGTACAAAATATAATAGAGCATCAAGGGAAATTGAAAAAGACATGAAAAAAACATTGGCCCATCCTAATGTAGGATCCTATCCTGAAAGAAGTCTTGAGTGAAAAAGGACAGGTAATCTTTAAGAGGAATGTCAATGTAAGGAATAAAATCAGTCCTAGCATGTTGAAACCTATGTAGTCTGGTAATTGGCTTAAAAAGAATACACAAGGCTTCTTTAAATGCGGAAGAAAAAGTTGTAAATGCTGTGCACACATAGACCAACAAAATCAATCATTTGGAAAAACTAGAGGAGAGCGCACACATAAGATTAAGGGTCTGATGACATGCAAAACATGCTATGTAGTCTATCTCCTCAGATGTTCATGTGACAAGATCCATATAGGTCGTACAAAATGCTCCATGAAGACTCACTTCAATGAGCATCTGAGGAATATAGAAGCAGGTTCAGATAGTCATGGTGTATCAGCACATTTTCTAGAAGAACATGATAAAGAAAGCCCAGTATTAACCATAGTGCCTATTAAACACATTAAATATACAATAAGGGGGGGAGATCGCCTCCTACGTTTGAGACAGCGGGAAACATACTGGATCCATAGGTTAGGTACTATGGATCCAGTAGGTTTAAACTGCAATATAGATTTAGCAGCCTTTTTGGATCTGTAGGCTTTTTTTTTTTACATACATCCGTTAGACTATAGATTTTTGGGTCTCTTGCCTCCATTGAGTGCACATAAGAAATTTGCATATAGCGCGTATGCTGCTGATTACTTTTGCTAATAATTTTAACTCTGGTGAGTGTAGTCTCATCTCTCTATTATAATATGTATGACATTTATTTGAGATAAAGGAGTTTATGTGTTTAGATACAAACATCCTATATTTTTTACACAGTTTTCATTTGTTTTTATATAATTGGAATTTTAACGTTTTTTATACCCCCTTCCTAATACAATCTTTGCTATGGTACTTGTATAAGTATACTACTACTCGATGTAGCAGGTAGAATGTACAATCTGTGAAACAAAGCATTTACCAATGTATATATGTAGTTATCATATTATGTACAGTATCTCACAAAAGTGAGTACACCCCTCAAATTTTTGTAAATATTTTATTATATCTTTTCAAATGACAACACTGAAGAAATGACACTTGTAATATAGTGAGTGTACAGCCTGTATAACAGTTTAAATTTGCTGTCCCCTCAAAATAACTCAACACACAGTCATTAATGTCTAAACCGTTGGCAACAAAAATGAGTACACCCCTAAGTGGAAATGTCCAAATTGGGCCCAAAGTGTCAATATTTTGTGTGGCCACCATTATTTTCCAGCACTGCTTTAACCCTCTTGGGCATGGAGTTCACCAGAGCTTCACAGGTTGCTACTGGAGTCCTCTTCCACTCCTCCACTCCTCCATGACGACATTACAGAGCTGGTGGATGTTAAAGACCTTGCGCTCCCCACCTTCCATTTGAGGATGCCCTTCAGATTCTCAATAGGGTTTAGGTCTGGAGACATGCTTCGCCAGTCCATCACCTTTACCCTCAGCTTCTTTAGCAAGGCAGTGGTCGTCTTGGAGGTGTGTTTGGGGTCGTTATCATGTTGGAATACTGAATACTCCGAAGGGAGGGGATCATGCTCTGCTTCAGTATGTCACAGCAAATGTTGGCATTCATGGTTCCCTCAATGAACTGTAGCTCCCCAGTGCTGGCAGCACTCATGCAGGCCCAGACCATGACACTCCCACCACCATGCTTGACTGTAGGCAAGACACACTTGTCTTTGTACTCCTCACCTGGTTGCCGCCACACACGCTTGACACCATCTGAACCACATAAGTTTATCTTGGTCTCTTCGGACCATAGGATATGGTTCCAGTAATCCATGTCCTTAGTCTGCTTGCCTTCAGCAAACTGTTTGCAGGCTTTCTTGTGCATCATCTTTAGAAGAGGCTTCCTTCTGGGACGACAGCAATGCAGACCAATTTGATGCAGTGTACGGCATATGGTCTGAGCACTGACAGGCTGACCCCCCCCCCCCCACACCCTTCAACCTCTGCAGCAATGCTGGCAGCACTCATACATCTATTTCCCAAAGACAACCTCTGGATATGATGTTGGGCACGTGCACTCAACTTCTTTGGTCAACCATGGCGAGGCCTGTTCTGAGTGGAACCTGTCCTGTAAAACCGCTGTATGGTCTTGCCCACCATGCTGCAGCTCAGTTTTAGGGTCTTGGCAATCTTCTTATAGCCTAAGCCATCTTTATGTAGAGCAACAATTCTTTTTTCAGATCCTCAGAGAGTTCTTTGCCATGAGGTGCCATGCTGAACTTCCAGTGACCAGTATGACAGAGTGTGAGAGCGATAACACCAAATTAAACACACCGGAGACCTTGTAACACTAATGAGTCACATGACACCAGGGAGGGAAAATGGCTAATTGGGTCCAATTTGGACATTTCCACTTAGGGGTGTACTCACTTTTGTTGCCAATGGTTTAGACATTAATGACTGTGTGTTGAGTTATTTTGAGGGGACAGCACATTTACACTGTTATACAGGCTATACACTTACTACTTTATATTGTAGCAAAGTGTAATTTCTTCAGTGTTGTCACATGAAAAGATATAATAAAATATTTACAAAAATGTGAGTGGTGTACTCACTTTTGTGAGATACTGTATTATTATGACACTATGACGATTACCACTGGAGAAACATCCTATTAGATGCCGCCCACTCTGGTTGATCCAATGAGCTTGGGAGGTGTGTCAGTATGGTAACCATATAGAGGAGGAGAATAAGGAGGATGGGCATTGCCTCTGACGAAGCAAGCGGGACGGAGCCGCCAGAAACGCATTAGGCCACACCCATTATACGTGATGGTGGATGCAAGTGTGCTTGTGGTTACAGCTACACTGGAGCCGGCTTTCACAGAATGGCCATTTTCCCTAGACACACTGTCTTCATCTTAAAGAAGGACATTAGTCTGTTTATTTTACGGGCCGGTGCTAACTAATACCCCTAAATGCTACTGATATTGGGACCTGATATTGATTAGTTCCACTACTCGAATCATACTACTGAGTGGACATTTGGTGATGTGGAGGCGTGTGTTAACCCTACAGCCCTGAGGAGAATCATCTGTTAATATACACTGAAACATACCTCACATGCTTGAAGTCAAATCTTGTGAGTGTACATCTTTTTATGTGTTTTATAAATAAATGTATATATTTTTTTGTTTAACAATCTTTTATTGAGGTTTTTGTAAAACACAGCAAAATATATGTATATATGTATGACATAATGTATAAAGCTAGAATGACTTTGATGTAGAGGTACATATTGACTGAAAACATAATCACAACAACAACAATCCTTACATATTAGTAAATAATTCCTGCTTCTGCTTTGTAGACATTCAAGAAAATGAGTGACAACCTCAGCTTAAAATGTACATAGATAACAGTCTAAATCTAGATATAGTTATAGGCCTACATAAAAACTAATTACATAATAATGAAACCTCTTTTTTGCTAGCACTGATCCTCACGTCGCTCTTGGACCTGTCAAGGCTAATGATATAGGAAAGAGGAGTGATAGTAATGAGACTGGCCAATTTTGGGCCTTAGCATAAATATAAATGAAGGATAGTAGAATAATATGATATCAACTGATACATACTGTTGCTCTTGGACCCTGATAGCATAACTGAACATAAGCAACGTGTGAAGGAGGAAGTCTATATTGGACTCTAATCCCAGAGATATAAATAGCTTCAGGTGCATAGATAACTCAAATTATTTATAATTAAAAGCAACACTTTATTTAACAAATATGCAACATACACAAAAACATTTAACATTACAACTGTGACTGCTAGAACATAGAGGGTATTTTCCATCCACTATTTACATGATAGTCTAGGAGTCAGCTGCTTTGAAGTGTACAATTACAAAATAGAAACTGAGTTGAAGGTGGATTCAGAGTGGTTGCACCCAAAACGTACTCCCCATAAATATGAATAAAAATGCAAGTGAAATAACTATACTATATTCTTGGGTAGTCGTGTAACATCGAGGTTCTGAGTGTTTGTGAGAGAGTGCGTATGAGTGAATACCCGTATGAGACACAATTTGAAGTATGCATTCACTAAATATGAGACAAAGTTGATAATTGATTAAAGATGACTGTTTCTCATCTGTCCCCAAAATTGAATGGCTCTGAGTGATAAAAGTATCACTTAAGGAAATTTCTATACATTTCTATACATATATATAGGACATTGACATATAATAAAGAAACAAAGCTCATTGCAGGATCTTGACTGTGTTTTAAATTATGCTGAACTAGAAAACGCAAAAAAAGATATATGTAGCTTACAACTATGTAAAACAAACATATATAACTGATAATATCTAAAATGTTTGACTAAACATGAGCATTCACTGCTGATCTGTATGGATTGAACTCTGACGCCAGACAGTTTAGACACTTGCTGTCAATAGAATTGATTACTATGGCAACATATGCCTATAAAAGAAGCTAAGATGGCTGAGACCACCCCTAAGCCCTGGCGAAGTCATGCACGAGTGACGAAACGCGTTGGTGGGCAGGGCTACGAGAGACGCTGATGTGGAATGAGATACTGAAGTGAACTGAACTGAATTGAACTCTTAACTTGATACACTTGTTACAATATTATATGATAGTGCAATCTATAGCTTGCCAATATTATGGGGGTAGTTGGAGATTGAATAGCCAGCTAACTAAATTTTACTATATAACGGCTGCTAAGAAATATTGCTTAAATATATTACATGATAAGTGGAAAAATAACAAGTGGTCAGTTTGATATCTTTAATGAACAACAGTATGAATATATGGTGATTAGCACTAGGGATACAGTTAGAAATCGGCCGACTTTGTTCAATCACAGCGGTACGCAGGAAGGAGGTCGCCTATGAGCGCACAGACTGATTGTATGTGTTCCACATGATTATGCCTGCATGTATGCGTATTCCTATATGCTGAAAGTACCACAGTTTCTCATAGCTCATGCAGTCCTTTTTTAACCTAGCAGCTGCCTCCTAGACTATCATATAAATAGTGGATGTGAAATACTCTCTATGTTCTAGCAGTCACAGCTCTAATTTTAAATGTTTTTGTGTATGTTGCATATTTGTTAAATAAAGTGTTGCTTTTAATTATAAATAATTTGATATAATAGTGTGTAATTCAGCTCTGGGCTTAAAGCCCCAAACCCTTGTTTGGATTCCTAATCTAATATAGCATAGATAACTCGGTAACCATTATTGTTGTAAATGTAATATGCCCTTAATAACAAGTATATACAGCTCGTATCACTATTAGAATTAACACACTGATATAAGGATTATCACCAGGCCATATGTGGCTGACAAAAATAGCAAAAGTACTCAGAGGTATGGGTAATACCAACATCATATAGTAAAATAGTACGTGATAGAGCCCCTTGTGAACAATATATCAAGAACTTTGTTTTCCTACCTTGCTCATTAAGCTCAATTCAGGCCTCTGCCGTCTGTAAAGATATTATATGAGTAGAGGGGGCTACATGTTAGGGAAAGCCCAGTTGGGATATCTAAGTAGAAGTTTCCCTATAACATGAAAAGTTAAGGAATGTATATGTTGTGGTCTGATACCTGATAAATATATATAATTTTATGGAAAACTGTTGAAAAGGCTACATCCATAACAAACCCTTTACAGTATATACTTTAAGGATAAACACTATATACTAAGGTATAGACAGGCGTTCTTGCAATGCTATTGTCCCAGAAATATTTAAATTAATACAATTATTAGAATGCTAGATCAAGATTATTAACTAAGGCAACTGTCCACCCTAAACATTATGTAGAGAAAAAAATAAAACCTGAGTATGGCTTATGACAGGTAGATATGAATGTCTGGAATTATGAGTACAATAAGGCATTCTGGTCATTCCCTATAAGTGGATCAGTCATCTAGTGCTAAACGTCTTATTAGCTCCATGAGCCTAAGGAATTCGCTAAAGGCATAGTGTTATAAACCAGCATATACTGTATAATGTATACTCATACAGCAAGTACAAGAGAGATGATTCTAAACCAGTGAATGTAATATAGATAACCTTCGATACATCACTAGTTTAGTTGTTTCCAGCATTATGAGCAAAGCATAGTATACTTTTTAAATCTGTATTATTCAGTACATATCAGTATGAAATAAAACTGATGAGATAAATAACATGCGTTACAAAACGAAATAGTAATATATATGATCTAAAATATAGTAGAAAACAACTTCATAACATTAAACATACAAATATTAGTTCTGATTGTGACTTATGAAAAACCAACATAGATAGCCGGGGTCATGGATGTGATAAATCTTGTAGGGCTTTATTTATTGGCATGGCAGTCAACCAATTCCAACGGCTATATGTTTCCATAGGCCTAAAGTGTTCACCGACAGTTTGGCCATCTTTGTGATTTTGCTTACGAGTGTGTCTTGAGAGCTCACTCTGTGGTAGCGATGGGGCCCCTTACCAAAAAATGATACCTTTGGTAAGCGTTGGTAGTATGCCATACCGACTCGTGAAATAATGACTAGCTGACAGCGATGCGGCTTCATCTCGGGCATACATGCTTTTCACTGCCTTATGTAGTGCATCATTATCTTGATAAGTTGTCTTCCGATCATCCGCTGACTCTGCTTTTTGCCTCATGGGGCCAGCCGCAACCCCCAGACAACATTGACTGTGACATGTGGACGAAAGTGATCCTCCCCGACACTTAAAGGGCCATTATACACTCATTTTTTCTTTGCATAAATGTTTTGTAGATGATCTATTTATATTTCCCATAAAGTTTTTTTTTAAAATAAATGTATAGTTTTGTTTATTTTTAAATAACATTGCTCTGATTTTCAGACTCCTAACCAAGCCCCAAAGTTTTATGTGAATACCATCAGCTACCTTCTCCAGCTTGCTCCTGTTTGTGTAAAGGGTCTTTTCATATGCAAAAGAAGGGGGAGGAGGGGAGTGTCTTATTTGCCATTTGCAGTGGGCTTTCCAGCTACCTTTTCAACAGAGCCAAACTGACAGCTTCTAAGTAAGTTTTTAAACAGTTTTATACTGGATTTTTATATCAGTATCTGTGCATCTTATTCTTTATAGTAGTGTCTATAACATGCAGTTACATGAAAATGAGTGTATACTGTCCCTTTAAGGTAGAGATGCATGTGGCTGCTACAGTGGTCTGATTGGATAGTAACGCAGGAGGCGAGCTTCGGTCTGATGATATGTTGACGGACTCCATTGTTTGCGCCAAGGTATTATGCTGTGCTGTGGTAGCTCTCATAATGTGGGACAAGTTTTCAAAACAGCTTTCCATTTTCTGCTCAAACTCCTTTAAACTGGAAAAGATAGTTAGGTATTCTTCCTCCTTGTTCACAGCCATTCAAGTGCTGTATACCCTGGTGTACCGGTGGGGGGGGGGGGTTAATACTCTGTATAGTAGGCCACTGCCTAGAATTATAATGGTCCGGATCTGGACTGAACAGTCATAAATACAGCAAAAATTATATCAATATCTTCCATATAAGATGCTTAATTTAAATATCAGCTTGGTTATATGAGATGCTGTTGATATCCGCTGATAATCGGTGGGTTATCAGATTCTTTGTTCCAGCCTCAGATAATGCGACTTAGCAGGAGCCCAGCCCGGACACTCCCCATAAATTTATATTTTAATACTACACTTAGATCGCTTGTGCATTTTGGTGCACTGTGTTGTGCTCTATTTGTTCTGTTTTTCAGATCGTTTTTTTCGATACTTTTAAAGCCACAGAGAACACAGCAGTGGGCTAAGACGGAGCTGCAGAGGGTCTATTCTAAGGATTATGAGACGTACTCAAGGGACTGAATGTATGTACCCTAAGTGACTTTTTTTTACCTATAACCATTTTTATAGTGGGGTAAGTGGTAAGACTTTAGAACATAACAATACTGAGGATATCATTTTCACTGTTGTTTGATGTTATTATGAGTAACTAACACCTAATTATTTTTTACATTATTGTATCTGTTGCGCTCCTTCTTTTGAATTGTTTTCTATTTTAAATCATGTTGAATCATTGTGCCAAGGAATCTGTACAATGTAACAGTTTACTATGAAATCTTTCATTTTCAGAGAAGAAGGTGATGGAGACTTTTTTTTTTCTAAAATCAAATATCATCTCCTTGGTTTTATGACCATTTAGATCTAAATTGTTTGCTTCACTTCATGTTACCAGCCTGTCTACTTCCATGTTATAGCTCAATTCATCTTCATCTGTGATATAAGCCCAATCAGGGTAGTGTTATCTGCAAATTTCAATAACTTTACAGATTAATTTGCATAAGCACACAACGGTTGGTATATAAGTAATAGAGCAAAGGTAGAAAGAACACAACCTTGTGGGACACCAGTATTAAGGAAGACAGGGTCGGCCCATTCACTTTAACAAATTGTTTCCTATTCATTAAAGGTATACTTTGTTCTCTTGCTATCTTTATTTAAAAAGCAGGAATATGATGTTTAGGAGCTGGCCCATTTTTAGGTTCATCACCCTGGATAGCACTTGCTTATTGGTGACTGACATTTAGACACCAATAAGCAAGCGTAACCCAGGTTCTGAACCAAAAATGGTTCGGCTCCTAAGCTTTATATACATGCTTTTTAAATAAAGATAGCAAGAGAACAAAGAAAAAATGATAATAGGCGTACATTAGAAAGTTGTTTAAAATTGCACGATCTATCTGACTCATTAAAGAAACAAATTTGGGTTTAGTGTCCCTTTAAGAAGCTATAAAGCCATTGCATTATGGGAAAGGCATATTAAGCTGTTTTAATTTAACAAAAGTAAATCAGGAACAATAGAATTAAAAGCAGAACTGAAATCCACAAATAAAACTCAGACATAGATGTGAGGATTATCCAAATGATGTAAAATATAATATAAATATGGATTAATCGCATCATCTACAGATATATTAGATCTATATGCGAACTGTAGTGGTTCTTGAAGAGTGTCAGTCAAGGCTTTTAGATGGTACAGCATAATTCTTTAAAAACATTTCATATTAACAGATGTAAGAACAACAGGCCTGTAATCATTCATAGTCAAAATCTCTTATTTCGTTAGAACCAGAATAATAATTGAAGATTTAAAAGAGGCTGCTACAACACAATGAGGCCTATTTACCAAATCTGTGTCGGATCTGTGAGCTGCTGGTGCAATGCCGCCCCCTGCAGACTCGTGGCCAATCAGCCGCCAGCAGGGAGGAGTCAATCAACCTGCTCAGAGCAGGCGGACAGGGTTATGGAGCAGCGGTCTTTAGAGTCTGAAGACTCGCCAGAAACACGGGCCCACAAGCTCCATATGGAGCTTGATAAATGGGCCTCATTGTATTAATCAAGATCAAGAAGTGCAAGGTGGTCAGCACAATGTTTCAATGTAGCAGGAGAAATATTGTTAGTGCCTGGTGCTTTCTTAGGCTTCTGTCTTTAAAAAATAGAGTTTACTTGTTGTTCTGTGACAGAAAACTATTGACTCTCTTGTTAAATCTAGAGAAGTGGTTTAATTAGTTAGGTGATAAAGCCTCTGTTATAATAGTTGAAGATTTTGGTTTATAGTTTGTAATAGACTGGAGACCATTCCAGACCATAGTACTGCTATTTGCAGCAAAAAGTTGTTCAAGTTTACCTTTATATTGTTTTTTAATCAGCTTAACTGTTTTTTTGAATGAATATTGATCTCTTTTAAATGCTACTTCATTGCCATTCCTATAAGCTTCCTCTTTAACAGAGCATAGCTTTCTTAGCTCTAGAGTGAACCAAGGTTTATTATTATGGAATTTACATACAGACTTTATTGGAATACATATTCCTTCACAAAAGCTGATATAAGAGGCGGCTGTATCAGCATAATGATCCTAATTATCACTGCTATTACCCAAAATACTCCAATTGAAGGATTCAAAGCAATTTTTTTGAAAAGTTAAAAGTATTTGGCTATTTTGAAATGGCCACCAAACAACCCCAAATGCTGGTGCATACAACACAGTAAGGAATATAGCATCCAATCAGAAGTGACTCACTCATGAGCATGCAGCAACATGGGGTATTTTTTGCTGGTAACAGAATAGTTCCTTCTGTATAATACGCCCTCGCTCTTATGGTTTTCACATTGAAAACACTGCATGCGCACACAGTAGGACTTAATCAACGTCATTAGGTACTATGTGCTTGAGCATATGGGGTACTAATTAAGCCCTTACTATAAGAAGGAAGGAGGACGGGAGAGGAGTTTGTTGGCCATTTCGAAATGGTCAAATATAAACTTTTCACAAAAACTGTAGGGTAGACTGTCCCTTTAAGCCAGCATTCTACCTTTGCATCTTCACCTACACTGAAAATATGAGTAACAAATGTTTTGTCTGTATAAAAGGAGTAAATAGCATTTGTTAATATCCCATGGATGGTATGAGGAAGAGACATATTTTGGGCTAGATAACAAGTGGCGTGGTTTATTTTTTTCGCAATCACGAAAACTCCGCTAGAGTTACATTTTTTTCACTAGTCAGGTTGCACTTGTATTACAAGTTAAAAAAAAAAAGTATTTGTGCTAGCAGTACCTCAAATCACGTTTAAAGTTGAAATTTACATTTTCGCATTCCCTCATACCTGTAGAAGTCAATAGAGCAAATAACGTTGAAAAAAAAACCACTCTCTTGCGCAAACACTATGACATGTTCGCAATATCGCTAACCCAACATGAACATATGAAAATTTCGTATTCCAATGTTCTTTAACATGTTTTTTTGTAATATGCGCATACCTGATCGCATACTGTAATATGCGCAAAATGAATGCATACTTTAATATGCGCATACCAGACATGAAAAAAATGTATACATATATATTAATGTATTTATATGTGTATACATATATCTGTAAATACATATATACACATAATAATACATTAATACATATGTATACATATATAGACACAAACAGATATATACAGGGAGTGCAGAATTATTAGGCAAGTTGTATTTTTGAGGATTAATTTTATTATTGAACAACAACCATGTTCTCAATGAACCCAAAAAACTCATTAATATCAAAGCTGAATAGTTTTGGAAGTAGTTTTTAGTTTGTTTTTAGTTATAGCTATTTTAGGGGGATATCTGTGTGTGCAGGTGACTATTACTGTGCATAATTATTAGGCAACTTAACAAAAAACAAATATATACCCATTTCAATTATTTATTTTTACCAGTGAAACCAATATAACATCTCAACATTCACAAATATACATTTCTGACATTCAAAAACAAAACAAAAACAAATCAGTGACCAATATAGCCACCTTTCTTTGCAAGGACACTCAAAAGCCTGCCATCCATGGATTCTGTCAGTGTTTTGATCTGTTCACCATCAACATTGCGTGCAGCAGCAACCACAGCCTCCCAGACACTGTTCAGAGAGGTGTACTGTTTTCCCTCCTTGTAAATCTCACATTTGATGATGGACCACAGGTTCTCAATGGGGTTCAGATCAGGTGAACAAGGAGGCCATGTCATTAGATTTTCTTCTTTTCTACCCTTTCTTGCCAGCCACGCTGTGGAGTACTTGGACGCGTGTGATGGAGCATTGTCCTGCATGAAAATCATGTTTTTCTTGAAGGATGCAGACTTCTTCCTGTACCACTGCTTGAAGAAGGTGTCTTCCAGAAACTGGTAGTAGGACTGGGAGTTGAGCTTGACTCCATCCTCAACCCGAAAAGGCCCCACAAGCTCATCTTTGATGATACCAGCCCAAACCAGTACTCCACCTCCACCTTGCTGGCGTCTGAGTCGGACTGGAGCTCTCTGCCCTTTACCAATCCAGCCATGGGCCCATCCATCTGGCCCATCAAGACTCACTCTCATTTCATCAGTCCATAAAACCTTAGAAAAATCAGTCTTGAGATATTTCTTGGCCCAGTCTTGACATTTCAGCTTGTGTGTCTTGTTCAGTGGTGGTCGTCTTTCAGCCTTTCTTACCTTGGCCATGTCTCTGAGTATTGCACACCTTGTGCTTTTGGGCACTCCATCTTGGCAGCTGCACGCTTGACTTTTCTCAGTTCATGGGCAGTTATTTTGCGCCTTGGTTCTTCCACACGCTTCTTGTGACCCTGTTGACTATTTTGAATGAAACGCTTGATTGTTCGATGATCACGCTTCAGAAGCTTTGCAATTTTAAGAGTGCTGCATCCCTCTGCAAGATATCTCACTATTTTTGACTTTTCTGAGCCTGTCAAGTCCTTCTTTTGACCAATTTTGCCAAAGGAAAACATTTGCCTAATAATTATGCACACCTGATATAGGGTGTCATTAGACCACACCCCTTCTCATTACAGAGATGCACATCACCTAATATGCTTAATTGGTAGTAGGCTTTCGAGCCTATACAGCTTGGAGTAAGACAACATGCATAAAGAGGATGATGTGGTCAAAATACTCATTTGCCTAATAATTCTGCACTCCCTGTACAGTATATATATACAGGGAGTGCAGAATTATTAGGCAAATGAGTATTTTGACCACATCATCCTCTTTATGCATGTTGTCTTACTCCAAGCTGTATAGGCTCAAAAGCCTACTACCAAGTAAGCATATTAGGTGATGTGCATCTCTGTAATGAGAAGGGGTGTGGTCTAATGACATCAACACCCTATATCAGGTGTGCATAATTATTAGGCAACTTCCTTTCCTTTGGCAAAATGGGTCAAAAGAAGGACTTGACAGGCTCAGAAAAGTCAAAAATAGTGAGATATCTTGCAGAGGGATGCAGCACTCTTAAAATTGCAAAACTTCTGAAGCGTGATCATCGAACAATCAAGCGTTTCATTCAAAATAGTCAACAGGGTCGCAAGAAGCGTGTGGAAAAACCAAGGCGCAAAATAACTGCCCATGAACTGAGAAAAGTCAAGCGTGCAGCTGCCAAGATGCCACTTGCCACCAGTTTGGCCATATTTCAGAGCTCCAACATCACTGGAGTGCCCAAAAGCACAAGGTGTGCAATACTCAGAGACATGGCCAAGGTAAGAAAGGCTGAAAGACGACCACCACTGAACAAGACACACAAGCTGAAACGTCAAGACTGGGCCAAGAAATATCTCAAGACTGATTTTTCTAAGGTTTTATGGACTGATGAAATGAGAGTGAGTCTTGATGGGCCAGATGGATGGGCCCGTGGCTGGATTGGTAAAGGGCAGAGAGCTCCAGTCCGACTCAGACGCCAGCAAGGTGGAGGTGGAGTACTGGTTTGGGCTGGTATCATCAAAGATGAGCTTGTGGGGCCTTTTCGGGTTGAGGATGGAGTCAAGCTCAACTCCCAGTCCTACTGCCAGTTTCTGGAAGACACCTTCTTCAAGCAGTGGTACAGGAAGAAGTCTGCATCCTTCAAGAAAAACATGATTTTCATGCAGGACAATGCTCCATCACACGCGTCCAAGTACTCCACAGCGTGGCTGGCAAGAAAGGGTATAAAAGAAGAAAATCTAATGACATGGCCTCCTTGTTCACCTGATCTGAACCCCATTGAGAACCTGTGGTCCATCATCAAATGTGAGATTTACAAGGAGGGAAAACAGTACACCTCTCTGAACAGTGTCTGGGAGGCTGTGGTTGCTGCTGCACGCAATGTTGATGGTGAACAGATCAAAACACTGACAGAATCCATGGATGGCAGGCTTTTGAGTGTCCTTGCAAAGAAAGGTGGCTATATTGGTCACTGATTTGTTTTTGTTTTGTTTTTGAATGTCAGAAATGTATATTTGCGAATGTTGAGATTTTATATTGGTTTCACTGGTAAAAATAAATAATTGAAATGGGTATATATTTGTTTTTTGTTAAGTTGCCTAATAATTATGCACAGTAATAGTCACCTGCACACACAGATATCCCCCTAAAATAGTTCTAACTAAAAACAAACTAAAAACTACTTCCAAAACTATTCAGCTTTGATATTAATGAGTTTTTTGGGTTCATTGAGAACATGGTTGTTGTTCAATAATAAAATTAATCCTCAAAAATACATCTTGCCTAATAATTCTGCACTCCCTGTATATATATATATATACACACACACACATATTTAGACATGTAAATGTATGTATCTCAATGTTAAAGCCCTTCTTCATTGCAGCCGAGATCTCATATATTTGAGCCTTTATAACTTTTTAATGCATTATTTTTTTTTTAATAACTTTTATTAGACAGTGTTATTATGAGTGTAACTGTACTTTGTAATGTATTGTTGAAGTGTTTTTTGCAACTTTTTCGTTTCGGAAAACAGGTAACCACAGCTCTGAGATTGCGGTAAGGATTCTCGCGTAAACCAAGATTGCGCTAGTGATATTGCGTTTTCGCTATACTTGTAATATCAGCGCAATTAAAAATGCTCGTAAAAAGATGATATCGCGTGCGCACAATTCTTTTAGCCTCACTTGTAATCTAGCCCTTTGAATGTGAAATAGCTGCTTGTGTTTTATTCAAACCCCCACAGCCATAATTAGCATTTCAATACCTAGCATAAATAACATCAGCAGGTCTGCTTTGCTTGCAAGCTGAGCCTATTCTTGTCGACACGACGACATGTCCTATGTGATGGTTTTAATGAGAAAAACAGCTCTTTCAAATACTGACATAAACATAAAGTAGTATTTCCCATACATTTAATACTCTGCAGTAGTCATAACAGGTCATTTGAACACCTTAAGGAGAAACAAATTTTATACCACAGTATCCCTTTAAGTGTGTGAATTGGTTTCTTTATGTGTGTGTTGGGCACCAGTGTACAAAAACTGCTTACATGCATAGCTGTTTAGTGCGTTTAATTTGACTTTTTTATGTGATGAAACCTCTACTCCATGAATTAGACATACAAATTTTAGCAAAGTTTTGATACCTCCTATTCACGCACCATTGGCCTAGCACAGGGGTCAGCAACCTTGGCTCTCCAGATGTTTTAGAACTACATTTCCCATGATGCTTAAGTGTCTTTAAGCTGCCTAAGCATCATGGGAAATTTAGTTCTAAAACATCAGGAGAGCCAAGGTTGCTGACCCCTGGTAGTGTAAGCAGGGGACGGCAATGATAAGTGCAGGTGTTGCTTCACGCTTTCTGCTATCCCGGCTGGGCAGATTTGCAGAAGCAAACCCTGTCTGTCTGGGCTTTGTTAAATGGGGCCCATTGTCTTGTAGGCTCAAAATTCATATAGGCATGTATTCCCAATGAAGGCAAGTCTCATGCAAACAATCTTTGCTGTGAATTAAGATATTAATCATTCACATGACAAATTTAGATTCTCTTGAAAAGAAAATTAGAAAAATGAGCCCCGGAGGAGAGTATTGACAGAGGGGTAGGTGACCCCTATTCCGGGAAAATGGAGCAGGCTTGGGGGGTTGGCAGAGCCCTGGGGACCCAGGTACTTAAACCAGGCAGCAGAAGTTATCATCCTCTTGTGTCCCTGCAATCGCAAGGCAAAGTTGGAAAGGGAGCTTGCGATTGCAGTGACCGCAGAGGATGGAACGTAATGGAGGAAGTTCAGAGGCTGGCATCTTTGAGGGGCACGGCTTGGCTAAGGGACTACTTAGCCGTAGCCAATCTACCCGGAGCAGTGGTGGAGGCAGAAGTAGGTGGGACCAGGAACGGCAGGCCGCAGAGGTGGTCGAAGCCTCCAGAGCAGCTATCCCCATATGGGAGAAGAGGCAGGAGCATCGGCGGCGGTGATGGGCAAGCACAATCAGGCGGATGGCCCATGCGCCAGGTGGAGGATGGACACGCAGCAGGGAAGGCCCGGGAGCAGATGGTGGCGCATGTAGAAGCAACCCGGGTCGTGAGGAGGACGGCTGGCCGGAGCAGAGTAGCGGCAGGTAAGAGAGGCGTTGGTGGAGGGCTGGGCCTTGATCTGAGCACACAGGAGGCTGGGCATGATGGCGCTGAGGTGGCGCTAGGGACACGACAGGAGGGGGACATGGCAGGGGAGCACCCACCCCGGGCACCAATAGGGAATCAGGACCAGTTGGAGGCGGGGGAAGTGAGAGACAAGGGGCACAGTGTAGGAAGGGGTAAGAAGAAGAGGGTGCCAAAAAAGGTGACTGCAGGGGTGGGGAGGGTGATAGGTTATGCAGGGGGGCATACGCAGGTAGGTGGGATAGGAGATGAGCAAGCAGGTAGGTTGGGTCAGAGTGGGGAGAACTTGAGTAGTGGGGGGACTGGACAGAGGGGCAAAAGGGGTGGGAATAGGACAGGACAAGGGGCCCCTGAAAAGGGGAGAGGAAAAGGTAGGGGTGCTAGGGGAGGGAGCATGGTAGGAGGAGGTCAGGAGCAGCATGGGGGGGCCACGGAGGGCGGGCCTAATGCAGCATCTTTGTCTTTCACAGGTGTGGGGAGTGAGCCAGGAGAACAGGTGGGCAGTGGGGCAGAATTTTCTGCTGAAGATGAAAGGGGGGACCTGGAAGGGGACGCGTTGTGGATTGACTATCCTTACAGTGATTTAGAGGAGGAGGATCCTGGGGAAGGGTCATCGGCTGGACCTGTGGGATCATGGCAAGTAGGGGACCTGGCTGGGCTGGAGCACTTGCTTCGCTCGTGGGTATCAGAACAGGGAAGGTAGGGAGAGAGGAGTGTGGAGGAAGGTACTAGGTTAAGGGCTGAGACTAGGGAAGGTAGCGTTAGGAGGGAGAGAGGGGGGGGCAGGTCTGGATAGGGCTCTCACTGTCTCCTCTCCACAGATATGGCCACAAAGAAGGAGCCCCTTGGTGTGCCACAGCCTTCGCAGGTCTGGAGCGGTACGGCAGCGGGAAAGGTCTCATTCGCCCAGGAAGAGAGAGAGGCGTTGGGCTGGAAGACGAACCCCTACATGGGGGAGGCTAGAGAGAGAGGCAGAGAGGAGTGACAGATGGGGGAGATCCAGATCACCGGTTCCTAGGAGGAGTGTTAACAGGCCAAGGGTTGATGGAGCAATATTTTGGGGTGGCCGCAGAGTTCGGTATTCCCGTTGCTCATGAGAAAACTAAGGGCCCGATGACTTCTTTGAGTTTTCTGGGGATTGAGATTGATTCTGATCGGATGGAATGCCGTCTACCCCTGGACAAGCTGGTGGACCTGAGAAGTTCCATCAAGCGGGCGATTGGGAAGATGAAGCTGCAGCTTCATGTCATACAATCTCTGGTGGGCAAGCTAAATTTTGCTTGCAGAATTATCCCAGTGGGGAGGGTTTTTTGTAGGTTGCTTTCGCTGGCCACAGTAGGGGTAAAGGAACCACGTCATAGGATAAGGTTGGGAGCTGACCTTAAGGAGGACCTTAAGATTTGGTTGATGTTCTTGGACAAATTTAATGGGAGGGCTTTGGTGCAGGAAAGGGCGGTCTCGAATGAGGAGATTCATTTGTTCACGGACGCAGCAGGGCCAGTTGGTTTCAGGGCATATTGTCGGGGGAGCTGGTGTGCAGGGTTGTGGCCAGCGTTGTGGGTTGAAAAAGGGCTAACTAAGAATCTGGTGTTCTTAGAGCTTTTTCCGTTACTGGTAGCATTGAAGGTTTGCGGGGGAAGCTTGTGGGACAAGAAGGGGGTTTTCCACACTGACAATCTGGGAGTGGTGTTTGCAATTAACAGATTGACGTCCGGCTCATTACCAGTTGTGCGCTTGCTCAGGCTGTTTGTCTTGGAGTGCATGCAGTTGAATGTTTATTTCCATGCTGTCCATGTTCCAGGGTGTCTGAATGTAATTTCTGATGCTCTTTCTCGATTCCAGTGGGCCTGTTTCCGAGAAGTGGCGCCGGAGGCAGACGAGGAAGGGGTCAGATGTCCGCCAGAGTTGCTGGAGTTGGAGTTGTGGAACTGATGGAGGTGGCGAAGGGAGCTTTAGCTCGAGGTACTTGGTTTGCATATGTGCGAACATGGGGGCAGTGGCTTTCAATTTTGCAGGAAAAAAGTGTTGAGTCTCCCAGAGAAGGGTGGATTTGGGGATTGATAGAGTGGATCGGGGTTTGGGGAGAAAAGGGCTTGTCAAAATCGGTGGTGAGGAGGAATATGGTGGCAATGGGTTTTCTATTTAAGTTGTTTGATTGGGAGGACCTAACTAAGATGTTTGTGGTCCGGTTAGAGGTAAAAGGGATTTGTAAGGGTAAAGTTTGTAAAGACGTAAGGCGGACGGTGGTTTTTGATACCTTGATGAGATTAATGGAGGTCTTAGAAGGGGTGTGTTCGTCAAAATTTGAGACGGTGATGTTTAAGGCGGCATTTGCCTTGGCCTTTTTGGGGGCTTTCCGTATATCTGAGTTGGTGGGGGCTAATAGACGGGACCAGGGGGGCCTGCAGGCCTGCGATGTGTCCATCAGAGATGAGACATTGTGGATAAGGCTCCGAAAATCTAAGACAGATCAGGAAGGGTTGGGGAGGTGGATTAGGATTGGGGTGATGCGGGGGGCATGTTGCCCAGTGGCCATTGTGTTGGCATTTATGGAAGCAAGGCCAGTTAGCTTCAGCCCATTCTTTGTTCACAGGGACGGGTCAGTATTATCATGTTTTCAGTTTTTGGCGGTTTTTTATGGGGCATTGACTAAGTTGGGTTATCCAGCGGGGGAGTTCAGTATGCATTCATTCCGAATCGGGGCTGCTATGGAGGCTGCCGGTATGGGGTTAGGAGAGAATGTGATTAAGAGAATTGGTGGTTGGAAGTCTGGATGTTACCGTTTGTATGTTAGGCCAGAGTTGAAAGTGTAAGTTGTTCTTTGTTTTGGCAGGTCCAGTTCATTGTTGGATTGTAGGGCATTCCTATATATATTGGACCCGTAAGGCAGCGGCGGTGAAGGACCGGAGAGTGCAGATGAACTTTCCTGAGGAGACAGTGTTGCTGAGATGGTTTGGGGTTAGAGGATTGAGGTGGGATCAGATGGTAAAAAAGGTGGTTGAATATGCAAGGTTGTTTCGGCCTCCAGCTATTTTAGTGCTTCATGCGGGAGGGAATGACTTGGGGTTTTAGTCGCAGAAGGTTTTGGTGGACAGGATTAGGCAGGATTTGTGCAGGTTGAGGGAACTGTTTCCTAGTCTAATAATAATCTGGTCAGACATTGAACCTCGCTCAGTATGGAGGGCTGCGTGGGACCACAGGAAGCTGGAGGCCTCTAGAAAGAAAATCAATAGGACAGTTAGTAGTTTTGTTTCCAGAATTGAGTTTTTTTGTATTCGTCATGTGGAGTTTGAGGGGGAGACAGGGCGCTGTTTTTTCCTAAAGAACGGTGTCCATTTGAACGAAGTGGGCTTACATCTTTTTAATTTTAACATCAGAGAAGGGGTGTTGAAGGCCTTAGCTTTCTGCTCGTCTGTGACTCCCTGTGGCGGGGGTGCTTGTTTTTAGGATGAGTTTAGGTAGATGGTACCTCCCTAAAGAGGTGAGAGAGTTGTTTGGGGGGGATGTACCTGGTGTGAAGCCGGTGGAAGGTACATCCCTGGGGGCAAGCACCTTTGGGGATTTTCGTCTGGTTAAAAGGTTTATAAGTTATTGAATTCTATTGAATTAAGTGTTTTATATTTATTACATATTTTAATAAATGCGGGCTGTGGCCTTTACACCCACTTCTCTTGTGTCTCCTATTCTTTATGGTGTGTAATGAATGCCCTATATAGGGTCAATGAGCCCCGGAGGAGTGTATTGACAGAGGGGTAGGTGACCCCTATTCTGGGCAAAAGGAGGAGGCTTGGGGGGTAGGCGGAACCCTGGGGACCCAGGTACTTAAACCAGGCAGCGGAAGTTATCATCCTCTTGTGTCTCTGCAATCGCAAGGCAAAGTTCCCTCCCTCCCCCTTTTTTGTTGGTTCTAGGTTGGTGTCGCAGCAACTGGCGGGGGTGCTTGTTTTTTAGGATGAGTTTAGGTAGATGGTACCTCCCTAAAGAGGCGGGAGAGTTGATTGTGGGGGATGTACCTGGTATGAAGCCGGTGGAAGGTACATTCCTGGGGGCAAGCACCTTTGGGGATTTTCGTCTGGTTAAAAGGTTTATAAGTTATTGAATTCTATTGAATAAAATGTTTTATATTTATTAAATATTTTAATAAATGCGGGCTGCAGCCTTTACACCCAGTTCTCTTGTGTCTCATATATGGGGTCATGGAATTTTAAAAAAGCATGGGAAATATAAATACAAATTCTACATTTTATATACATCAAACACACACACACACACACACACTAAACAGTACCTTTAAGTGAACAGTCACATTCAAAAAAATTACTTATCCATTCAGTAAGGTTTAGAAAGATTTTGTTTCTCTCCAGTCGAATTATGACAATTACAGCCCACTGGATGGCAGCATTGCCTTGTATTATTGAATATAAACTTGCAAACACAAAGGTAATAACAAATGTAATATTTAACTTTCAGTCGTTTGTACAGAATGGTTTAAATATGATATAGGACTTCATTTAACTTTTTTTTTTGTTTGAAGAACGAGTTTAAATTCCATTGAGATAAGCAAAATTATAATAATAAAGCTGGGGATAATGGCTTTGAGAAAATATAAGTGGAAAATTCATTATGGAGCTTCTACAATAAACACATGTAAATAGCATATGAGATTTAATTTTAAATTGCTTTTAATATTTTAATGGAAGAAAAAAAATCAGTGAGCAGATATAGAATAGAAGGAGACATAGGGGCCTATTTATGATCGTGCGAGCGGACATGATCCGATATAGCAGATCATGTCCGCTGCACATCAGTGATGTGCGGTGACTTCAGAGGCTGGTGAGGCAGTGTCTAGGAATCGGATACGCCTTCATTCTTTAGATATCCTTTGTTGAAGAAATAGCAATTGCACATGGGCGAGCCAATATCTATATGCAGCCACCATTCAGTATCTACTGAGCATATTTAGATATGATTTTCAACAAAGGATATCTGGTTTTCTTCATTCTTTTGATATCCTTTGTTGAAAAGCATATCTAAATATGCTCAGTAGATACTGAGCATATTTAGATATGAATTTCAACAAAGGATATCTGATTTCCTTCATTCTTTTGATATCCTTTGTTGAAAAGCATATCTAAATATGCTCAGTAGCTATGAGCATATTTAGATATGATTTTCAACAAAGGATATCAAAAGAATGAAGGAAATCAGATATCCTTTGTTGAAAAGCATATATAAATATGCTTAGAAGCTACTGAGCATATTTAGATATGAATTTCAACAAAGGATATCAAAAGAATGAAGAAAACCAGATATCCTTTGTTGAAATTCATAACAATTAGATATACAAAGGGCATACGTTGGCACCACTACAAATATTACTATTTTGAATAAATGTAATTACCTTGTATCTAAGCCTCTGCAGACTGCCCCCTTATTTCAGTTCTTTTGACAGGCTTGCATGTTAGCCAATTAGAACTGTCTCCATGGTAAATTCACGTGCATGAGCTCAATGTTATCTATATGAAAAACGTGAACTAATGCCCTCTAGTGGTGAAAAACAATCAAAATGCATTTAGATTAGAGGCGGCCTTCAAGGTCTAAGAAATTAGCATATGAACCTACTAGGTTTAGCTTTCAACTAAGAATACCAAGAGAACAAAGCAAAATTGGTGATAAAAGTAAATTGGAAAGTTGTTTAAAATTACATGCCCTATTTGAAACATGCAAGTTTTTTTTGGACTTGACTGTCCCTTTAAATAGACAGATCCTGTGTTTTCTTCTATGTCCAATTTCTCTGCATTCATCATCACCACAGTTGCAAGTCAGTACTCATGAAAAAAAAATCCTGATTCAGATAGAGAATACAATTTTAAATAACTTTCCAATTGACTTATTTTAATGATCTAATTTGCTTCACTCTCTTTTCACCCTTTTTTAAAGGAGAAGCAATGCACTACTGGGAACTAGCTGAACACATTGGGTGAGCAAATAACATGAGGCAGATATGTGCAGCCACCAATCGGCAGCTCCTGAGCAAACAAAAGATACCAAGAGAACAAAACATATTAGATAATAGAAGTAAATTGGAAAGTTGTTTAAAATCAATTGCTCTATCTGAATCATGAACGAAAATATTTGGGTTTCATGTCCCTTTAACCCTGTTATTAAATGTGTTATCTTCACCTTTATTAATTCCATTAAACACAATGTAAACTACTGGAGATTTCCAAACAAAATTTAATATATATATATATATATATATATATATATATATATATATATATATATATATATATAATGCCACAACATACTTTTAATACACATATTTAAAGGAACAGTCTAGTCAAAAATAAAGGTTCATAATTCAGAAAATAAATATGATTTTGACTGTCCCTTTAAAAAGAAGTTTTTTTTAGACTTCAACAGAAGATATATAAGGGGATATATAGGGGGCGACTTATCAAGCTGAGGCGGACAGGGGTGCAATACGCACCCCTGTCCACCGCAGCTCGCCTCTGGCGGGCTGAATTCTCCTGAATTCAGCACTGATCACGAGCGTTATTTTGCGCTTGCGTGCAATCCTGCCCCTGCCTGCGCACAGCGGGCAGGAGCTGTTAATCTCCCCGGTCAGACTATACCGGGGAGATTGAAATTCGCCACTTTAGAGGTGGTGAAAGGTTAGGAAAACAGCGGTCTGATTACCACTGCTTGTTAAATACTGCGTGCAGGTTCTCTTCTGTAGTAGTGCACATTGATAAATAGTATAAGTAAATAAAAAAACACATCCAAGTATGCAGAGTCTGCGCAATAAGTGTGTCACTTCAGGGACATTCCTGAGTCAGGCCTCACTGTAATGCTCTACTGGTGAATGAGAGGTTTGGTGTCTAATGAAGCAGAACTGTTCAGACTTTTTCAGAAAACATTTAATAAACATACATCTTAGTCATCCTACTAAATTTTGACAGCTGAAGTATGGTTTATAAGGAATGCTTAGCCCAATGCCTGACAGATGGCTGTGTGATGCATCAATACACAATGTAGAATAAATTATTTTAAGCATGTATTATATAACTGACTCAAATGAGAGATATATTTTAGGATTTTATAATACCATTTTAAAAGGTAAAAATCTAGAATAAAAAAAAATTCTCAATTACAGTTAATGGGCATAATTACATATTGTGCACCCCTAGGCACAGATTATTTAGGGGCCTCATACCACTTCAGGTGAATTATGCCACTAACATCCCCACTTATTTGTTTTTAAGTATATTTTTAACAGAAGGCCAAAAAGGCTCTAATGCAGCACAGAAATTGTCCAATTGGCTACAACTCAAATATCAGATAACAGATTACATAAATACATTACTACTAGACAGGCTAGACAGGTGGTCCTATCTGTCCAGATGCCCATATACAGTTGCCTACTGCGCCTAAGTAGTAGTACTCTATTCTGGATAATAGTAGTGTATTTTAAATTTCAGTACTATAAAAAATAGATTACATTCTGCTAGTAGTACAATTACTCATTAATTAGTTGAACAGTAAATGAACACCATCATGTCTTCAGGCAGTAATAAGCATAGGAAAAAAAATCTATGCCTGCATTTACAGCAGGTAACGGACAAATATTTGTAATATGTAATGAGGAGTTGGGCAAGTAAAGTCATGTCTTCTTTAGAGCAACTAGCCAAATTATTCCCACAAATCCAAAATTATTATTTTGTTGTTTTTCTGTCTACAAATAAAAAGATAAAATAAATATGATTCTGATGCAGACTATGAGGTAACAAAAGATCAGCTTTTAAATCACTGTCATACTTAAAATGGCGATTTCGCTATTAACTTGTTCCAACTTGCTGGTTACATTGAGGAAATTCATCCAAATTACAAGTTTGAGGTGTTTTGTTGCAGAAAGGCCACAAAAATTGTAATAAAAAGGATAGGAGACAATAACTGTTCGTTTTACAGTAACAAGTTCGTTTTACAGTTAACATTGCACCAGCTGCTATTATTACTAACCTATAAGGCACTGAGACTCCTGACAACAGAGACTGGGAGAACTGCAGCAGCACGTCCGGTCCGTCGTCTTCAATCTCTGCTCTGACGCCGGACTCGCGACTCGTGACACAACCTGACCACCAATGCGGCTGCGCAACAATTTCCCGCCCGGCAACTCAGCCTAGAGAGACTCAGACATACTGATGCCTGATTGGCTGAGCGGCCGGGCAGGCAGGACTCAGGGCTCCCGAGGCTAGCCTCCGGTGGGAGCAGTTATGGGCTGCATTAGAGACTGCTGCATTAGTATTATTCCCCACTGGGTGGCAGTCTCTAAAGCAGCCCATAACATAACAGACTAATACATTCATATTGCGCAATGGAAGGACAGCTGGCCTCTTACCTTCTTGTGCAATATGAATGGATTAGTCTGTTATGTTATGTTATTATGAATGCAATGTAGTAAAGTTAGGAAACAATAAAAATTGCAATAATAAGCATAATTTGGTGGAGGGGTGGGGGGGTAGAGGGGGTCACCTTTCATATGTTTAAAAAAAAAAAAAAAAAAAAAAAAAAATTTTTTTTTTTTTTTTTTTAATTAAAAATTAGATGTAATTCCCACATTGGCCAGGGGAGGCACTGCCTCACCTGCCTCTAATGAATGCACGTCCCTGCTGCACATCGATGAATGCCGACAGTATACGCTCTCGGCATATTTTATTGTTCTTGTGAACTGCTGGTGCAATACTGCCCCCTGCAGATTCACGGCCAATCGTCCGCTAGCAGGGTGTGTCAATCAACCCGATCTTTAGACTGCTGCTTCATAACTTCGGTTTTCGATGAGCCTGAAGGCTTGCCGGAAACACGCTTGATAAATATGACCCTAAATACATAACTTTTGCAGCCTACACACTTGCAAAGAAAAGAAATCAGAAAACAAAAAAATAAAGAAAAAAATAGCTAACGGGAGACAAGATAGTGTATTAAAGGCAGATGGAATAAGGATTGTCTCAGAGAGAGAGAGAGAGAGAGAGAGCAGTATTAGGCAGCTCAGATAACTAAGATAATATTTCAGAACATTGTCTTTAGACAGCAAAAAGGTCAGAACTCTCAATGCCTTTTGCCTTCTAATAGGTCTCCTTTATTATAGACATGAATATTAATAGTCATGGATGTTCATGAGACTGTGATTATTTTAATTCTGATTTCATCCCTCTAATTACTATCGAGTTCAGGTCGACATAAGAGTATAGACGGCCATTAGGTATTTTTATGATTTATTTTCAGTTTTCATCTCAACATTAGTCCCTCTAGGGTTGTTTGCAATAACTCCTTAAATAATAAAAGTGATGTAGGATGGAGATGATCAATATGTTATGTGCATTGTCAATACAATTACAGTTCCAAACCAGAATTCAGCAACTTTGTGGGTTTGGAAATCTCTTTCAAAATCCAAGACCATTACTGATACTAATAAGAGATTAAATGCTGTAAACAATCAACCCCCCTCCCTCAAAAACAAAAACAAAAAAAAACAAAACAAAAAAAAACACACACACACTCTTCTCCTTTCACCAAACTTTAGATTAGATAAATACATAAGAAAAATACCATTTAGGTCCCATTTATTAAGAAAAATACCATTTAGGTCCCATTTATTAAACAACAACAAATTAAAAGTTTGGATAATTTTATGGCTGCAAATTCTAAAACAAATTCTAAAAAAAAACCCTACTAAAATAGTCAGCAGCCCAGGCACACAGAAACAGGTGGAGCCCATGGCTTGCACACCCCAAAGCAAAGGCTCTATTTTACTGAGATTTTCCAAATCTTCAATAGGGACACCGCCATGCCTGCACCTAAGCAAATTGCCCTGACTTCATTCTTAGCCACCACTTTTCACACTCTATGCACACATAGGTGAAGACCAACCACCACAGTCAGGGCATAAATGCAAAATCAGTCCAAACCTTATGGGCCTCATCTTGTCATACGTATGTAGTTCAAAAGAAGCATAACTAGAATCAGGGTCTTATAAGAACTAGGCGAACTAACCCCGCTCCTGCTGCAGATAACCATAAGGGAGCCATCAACTCAGAAATTCAGAATGCCACTACCCAAACAAAGAAAAGGAGGAAACAACTTCAGTCTACTGGAATGGAGGAAGTTTTGATTCTCTTTGCATCCTGGATATAACAGTAAACAAAATGGGCCTCCCTCAAAAATGTAACTATGTTGTACATTACTTGCATGCAAAGAGAGAAGCACACTACCAGGAACGAACAACAGCTCAGTGGCTGGTTCTATGGTGAGTTACCACCTAAGAGCACATTACTCACTAATTCTCTGAACATTAGCCTTTAAAGGGACATGAAGCCAAATTTGTTCTTTCCTGATTCAGATAGAGCATGTGGTTTTAAATAACTTTCCAAATTACTTCTATTATCTAATTTGTTTTGTTCTTTTGTTGAAAAGGATACCTAGGTAGGCGCAGGAGCTGCTGATTGGTGGCTGCTCATGTATGCCTCATCTCATTGGCTCACCTGGTGTTCATCTAGTGCATTGCTGCTTTTTAATCAAAGGATACAAAGAGAATGAAGCAAATTAGATAACAGAAGTACATTACAAAGTTGTTTAACCCCTTAAGGACCACAGCACTTTTCCATTTTCTATTCGTTTGGGACCAAGGCTATTTTTAAATTTTTGCCGTGTTTGTGTTTAGCTGTAATTTTCCTCTTACTCATTTACTGTACCCACACATATTATATACTGTTTTTCTCGCCATTAAATGGACTTTCTAAAGATATCATTATTTATATCATATCCTATAATTTACTATAACATTGTCTATAAAATATTAGGAAAAAATGGAAAAAAACACACTTTTTCTAACTTTGACCCCCAAAATCTGTTACACATATACAACCACCAAAAAACACCCATGATAAATAGTTTCTAAATTTTGTCCTGAGTTTAGAAATACCAAATGTTTACATGTTCTTTGCTTTTTTTATAAGTTATAGGGCAATAAATACAAGTAGCACTTTGCTATTTCCAAACCACGTTTTTTTTAAAAAAATCCGCTAGTTACATTGAAACACTGATATCTTTCAGGAATCCCTGAATATCCCTTGACATGTATATTTTTTTTTAGAAGACATCCCAAAGTATTGATCTAGGCCCATTTTGGTATATTTCATGCCACCATTTCACCGCCCAATGCTATCAAATAAAAAAAATGTAAAATTTTTCACAATAATTTTTCACTGAAATTATTTACAAACAACTTGTGCAATTATGGCACAAATGGTTGTAAGTGCTTTTCTAGGATCCCCTTTGTTCAGAAATAGCAGACATATATGGCTTTGGCGTTGCTTTTTGGTAATTAGAAGGCCGCTAAATGCCGCTGCGCATCACACGTGTTTTATGTCTAGCAGTGAAGGGGTTAATTGGGTAGCTTGTAGGGAGCTTGCAGGGTTAATTTTAGCTTTAGTGTAGAGATCAGCATCCCACCTGACAAATCACACCCCCTGATCCCTCCCAAACAGCTCTCTTCCCTCCCCCACCCCACAATTGTCCCAGCCATCTTAAGTACTGGCAGAAAGTCTGCCAGTACTAAAATAAAAGGTATCTTTATTTTTTTTAAGCATATTTACATATGCTGCTGTGTAGGATCCCCCTTAGCCCCCAACCTCCCTGATCCCCCCAAACAGCTCTCTAACCCTCCCCCTCTACTTTATTGGGAGCCATCTTGGGTACTGGCAGCTGTCTACCAGTACCCAGTTTACAATAACATAGTTTTTTTTTCCTGTAGTGTAGCTTTCCCCCCCAAAGACCAACCCCCACCCCCTACCAGATCCCTTAGATCATTTTAATATGCATTCCCTCCCCCCTTTCTCCCACTTATTAACATTACATTTTTCTGTAGTGTAGCGGTTCCCACCCGCTCCCTCCCCATGTATGCGTCCGCCCGCCGCCTCCCCATGCATGCACACGTGTCTGTGCGTGCCCCCCTGGCTACCCCCCCCCCACAATCCCGCCCCCCTCTTCAGCCAATAAGCTATCGATGGCTGCCCACCCGCCTCCCACATCGGCTCCCACCCACCAACGATTGCGGCCATCGATGTCCAGTGCACCCCTCTCTGTATCAGAGGGGTAAGAAAGGGTATTGCAGGTTGCCTCGATATCGGAATAACCGGAAAGCGGCTGGAAGGGATCAGGATCGCTTCCACCGCTTTCCAAGACCAACGACGTACGCCGTATGTTTTTTGAGGATGTACGTTGTACGTAGTCAGACCTTAAGGGGTTAAAATTGTATGTTCTATCTGAATCATGAAAGAAAAAGTTTGAGTTTTATGTCCCTTTAAGTTTGCTTCAGGTTAATTCACTCTGCATTACATAAAAAAGATGTCAAGGTAAAAAAGAAGCATATTTTTGTTTTTTTATTGCTTCATTTAAAATGTTCACTTTAAAGGGACAGTCTACAATAGAATTATTATTGTTTCAAAAGATAGATAATCCCTTTATTACAACAAACACAGTTATATTAATATACATTTAACCTCTGTGATTACCTTGTATCTAAGCATCTTACATGTGTGTGGTACATACGGTTAGTGCAGAAATATATTTAAAAAAACACACAGTGATAAATGTGAGCAACAGAGGATAAGCAGGGCTTAATGCAGAGAAGAAGGGTGAAGAGAAGGTGGAGGCTGTGTTTCACAGATAGGTGGTGTGGAGTGTGCCTTGTGTAAGGGAGAGAGGAAAAAGAGGGTTTCCAGTCAAAATGTTAATGCACATAGATTTATTACATATTTGAATAGAAACATATTTCCAATATACATGTATTGGCAAACATGCTTTAATTAAGAGTTATCACTGTTTTAGTGTTAACATTTTTCTCTGCATGTGCATGTGAGCATAGCTAGATATTGTCACTGCACCCACATATTAAATACTGCAGCTACTCAGATAATCAGTGGGGTTTGCCATCATGTCAGTAATTAACAAATTGAGTCCTTACCAGATGGTACAAGCACCTTAGACTCTCCGAACAAGTGTGTTTAAAATGCTGGTGCACTGTGCATACTTAAATACACTTTTGAAACAGCTATAGCTTTTATTAGAAGCATTTTTGATAATGCATGCATATTACAAAATTGCTTCTGTTCAATACCAAAATGCACCCATATGGTTTCCAATTTTTGCTAGAAAACCCCCTTTAAGCAGACTGTAAAGAGGCAGGTTGAAGAGGTGGCTGTTTAAGAGGGTAAAGAGGATAGTGCATATTAGGGAGAGAGGTCGAGGAGGTTGAGGAGGAGTCTGTGTTTGAGAATGGAGGACTAAAAGGATGAACAGAAGTCGGTCTGTGAGGGTTTGCTGGATTGAGAGGTTGAGTAGGGCGTGAAGGAAAGATTGCTGAGAAGATGAGTTAGAGGGAGTGATGGGTAAAGAAACATGTTGTGAGTGAAGGAAATGGAGGTGAGAGTGTGAGGAGGAGATCGTGGGAGGTGGGTAGATGAGGAGGTGGTTGCATGTGAGGGGGACTGAAAAGGTTACTATGGCATTATTGATATACGTGTGTAAATCTCTGTCTAGTTCTCTAGCTTTATGCACACAGACACATAAACACATAAATCTGTCACTAGATTCTGGCTAATTACTGTCACAAGGCACTTGGCTTTTCCTTTGTGGTCATTGCTACAATTTTATTATGATTTTAATATTAATCTTTTTTTCTTGCTATTTAAAGACTAATTTATATCCATTGAATGGAACAGTGTTATGTGTCATAAAAAGAGAGATACATCTTCAAAGCTTTCCTCGTATTATTGAATGTTTTTTTATAATTAATAATATACAGATTTACCAATTTCTCTATTGCTTTGTAAGTAATGTTACCAACTATTATATAGATATAATCATTGTGGCTAATTTTATTTCAGAATAACATGTTTTCCCATAAGTCATGCTGCCTTAGTTGATGAAACATAAAATTTCCAGTCAGAATTAGTTCAGTGATGAATATACTCTCTGGAGTTTTAAATGTGCAGATTAATCACAATAAATAGAGGAAGCTGAAGACTTTTAGCAACATTATTTTTTAAGAGTTCCTAAAAATTACCATATTTTTTTTTTTTTTTAGTTTTTAACCTCACATAAATAAAGAGAAGTTCTGGATCCCTATGCTTACATTTTATTTTATATTGAGGATTCAAATTTAAGAAGTGATTTCAAAGTCTGTCTGTATATGGGTATTTGTATTTATTCTTTTTGACTTTCAGGGGCCGATTTATCAAGTTCCGTATGGAGCTTGATGCCTTTGTTTCCGTGCGAGCCTTCAGGCTCGCCAGAAACAGAAGTTATGAAGAAGCGGTCTAAAGACCGCTGCTCCATTACTTGTCTCCACCTGATCTGAGGCCGCGGACAGAAATCAACCAATCGAATACGATCAGGCTGATTGACACCCTCTGCTACAAAAGATGGCATTGCACCAGCAGTTCACAAGAACTGCACGTGCAATGATTAATGACAAAAGCATATGTCTAGAAGTAAACTTTTTGTACGCATTGGATTGCCCTTGTATAACAATTTAAAAATAAACTGTTTTCGCTCACCCGCTAACCTGATGTGCGTATAGCGCCTATCTTAGAATATTGTGTGCACAATAACCTATTCCCCCATAGAAGTCAAAGGAACACCTTACTCGGGTGCAAACTTGATTGCATATTATCAAGTGCATTAACCCAACATGAAAATATGAATATTTCAACATAAGACAAAGTTTAATCTTAATACTACCTCAGATAGCCTTGTGGATGTAAGAATCAGGAGCGATTGAAGGAACAAACCTGACTAGGTCTTCTCGCTCTGGAACCCTAGAGCTGAGTGAAGAGCCTGAATTTAAAGATTCCCACAAGCAGGTTGTGAGAATTATCAGAGCTGCTCTGCTCGTTCGGAGGGGTTTTACTGTGATCAGAGGTCTACTAACTCTGTGGGCTCACAATGCACAGAGTCCTTCTCTGTGGTGTGAACAGCCACCATATTGCTTCATCGCATACCTGATCCAGCAGGAGGCTGTAGATCCTCTATACCTCCTGACCTCTGTGATTTGAGATTGGTGACTCTAGCACCACTACCGAAATAAGCTTTGAAGTGAGCCATTAAGTGTCCTTACAGTTCCAGCTGGGGAGAATATAGAACCAAAAAAGATACCTTTGCAGCTGCATTAAAATCCATAGAGGCTCACCTTATATCTGCACCCATTGGATTCAGGTATATACGTAGCTTTCTGCTCCTGAACTGCTACATACAGGCTTTGTGCCCTATACCTTCCTCATACTCTACTACTTTTAATTCAAGAACACTAAGTGCTCTGGTTCTTTCATACAATTCCCCACTGCACTTATCTATATTAAGAAGCAACATTTGGAGCTAACCTAAACTATTCAGTGCACCTTACTTTTGCACACTTGTAAATTGTCCATCTACAGTTTGTTATAGCCTCCTTTGGGAAAGTGTCAATAGGACATATTTCCTCGTGTGGCACTATTTTAGCTCCAATAATTTAGCTACCCCACCCTAATAGTGCAAGCCAAAGCTTTTCTTTCTTCCTTTTTTTTTTCATATTCTATCTGTACTGCCTGAACGTGTCACATATTTGAATTTTCCAACCCTATTCTGTTGTCACTAGTTATTCATGATTAGCTGTATTATCATTACTTTTAATTTGTTCCTTATTTAGTAGATGTTCATATGTTGCTGTACACTTCTAGGAATTTATATCACTTGATGACTTTTAGATTGGTTTCACTAGCTTCTTTATCAATGCCTGATTTAACCAATCTTATATCTTTAATTTAAAGCTGTTTAATTCAAATTTTACCTACAGGATAAGGTTACTATGTATTTTTGTTTGTGTTTGTCTACATTAGTTCCTACACTCTTAACTCTTATATACACCCCCCCCCCCCCTCTGTTAGAGCCTACTCCAGGGTTCATTATTGGTGAACTATTTTCACCACAACTATTTTACTAATTAAACTCTACTTTTCTTTCTTTTCTATTTTACTCTACTCTCTGCTCGTCAACTGCCCACATGGGCCTTACCCTCTCCCAGGCTCACTGTGAGTTGTGCCAACTGGAGAAACAAAATTGCTTGCAGCCATCCACCCAAACCACCAAATGTATAGATGCTTTCAAAACCCATATTTGTGGGCTAGAAATGCAGAGACTAAAACAAAACCTTCTTAGACTTAGACAAATCTATTATTGCAAAGGGAACAGAGCAGAAACTATGCTTTTGGTTACAGTTAAAAACACACATCACTATCACAACAACAATTTTCTTAGTTTTTAAAGCACTAGGTAAAAATGAAGCAACAAATACTTTGAAATGATTTCACTCCAAGTCTGAAGAGTATTCTATTAAAAGCTAGATTTGTCAATGTAAACTACTAAAGTATAAATACAGTAGCAGATCCTAATATAAGCCTACCATCAGGACATACAAACATGTAAATGTTATCAGAATCACTAGATCATTAATACTTGATCAACAAATAAGAGAATTTAAGGTATTTTAATCTATACGTTTGTTTAGTGCATTATAATTAAACATTGACCAAGTCATTACCAAATGGTAAACACACAAGAAATACACTTGTAAATGTGACCGAACTTCAGCTAAGAATATATGAAAGAATGGATAAAGATAGGTTATCGCTGAACGTATATTACTTTTTGAACTACAATACCCAGAATACATGCAGACCACGTTAATCAGCACGCACGGTGGATTCTGCTTCCCATTGGATAGAACCAACTACCTACAGGGTTTAAAAATCGCATGCAAACAGTGCACTCGCGATAACCCTTTGAAAAAGCCGTAGTATACGGCGAAACATGTTAGGGACTTAGGGAAATGGTGAGGAGTCTTAGCGAGCTCCTGTGTTTTAGTTGCTAGCTACAATTAGTGCTATGTTTAAAACCATATAGGCTATCTATTAGGATATAGCCGTAATTCTATGTATTAAAAGGAGATCTATAACTATCATATATTAGACCGGCTTTTAACAGAGTGGCTGCTATCCAATTTGCAATCACCACTTGGGAACCATACCGCCCCTCCGGTAATTTAACTGATAGCGAAAAGCCATCACATTGTTACAAAACAACATTAGCCGAGTCATAGATATGACTATATCAGCTGCTCTATAATACTTTATTACTATTGGTAAATCGGTTTATCGCACCGGTTCCAAACAACATAATAATACGAGCGCAGAATCCTGATTCAATAGCCATATCGGACAGGCTAACAAAACAATTGGCTGCTTTCTAAATATTTGACCGTTACTTGGGTGCTTGCTGGCCCCAACGGACACTTAATTTAAATAGTAAAGCGCCAAATATAAATCATATAGATACCGGGTGTTACCGGACAAGTTGACAAAAAGCCGAGTCTATAATTATATGCCTTAACATTACGGGGTCAAACAAAAACGTATATGTGGGTATTCAGACTTAGACATTCCTATATTCATAGGGAATGCAAAGAAAATACTCTATAAGTTTAACTAAGATGGTATAGATAACCATAGGCACTCATCTTATGTCATAAACAATTTGAATAAGACTGTTATAATAAAGAAATTTCAACAGGAAAGTGCAGTATTCTATCTATGTATTTTATCTGAATCAAGATTGACACAATTTGAAAAAGGCCTTGCATGTAAAAACACGCACATCAACCAGTATTACATAGTAGTACTTTACTTGGTTAGTAATCCAAGTGTGTTAACTTTAATGAGATTCACCAAATTATTCCGAATATATGTACACTAGACAAAAAGGTAGAAATCATAAGTATCTCCCAGCCTAACATTGAGTACTTTTTACCACAAAAGAAATATATACTAAAAAGTAACGCTCATTAAACGTTATCTATCCTTCAGTGGCTAAAATTTGTGAATCAAACAAACAAGCCAAAGGGAGAAAACCTTATTGTAAAATCTAATCCGTGGAGAACAATAATAAACCACGGCACATTATAAAAACCTTTATGTGTCTATCTTAATACAGCAAATCATTAAATCTCAACCTAAAAACACATTTTAATCGAATCTGGGAAATATTGTAACAAGAGAAAGTGTAACATATACATGAGCAGATATAAAAAATACTATTGTGTATCTACATTATAAAAACTATGTTACACAGTAAAAACTCTATTTATACAATTGTAGAATCAATCACCAGTATGAATTATTAAAACAAACTACATATGGCAACAGTTGATGAGATTATTATTGCAAGAGTTAGACCTTAGCAATATATTCAGGACAAGTTGAGTTTAAAAAGTAGGCTACTTAATACCACTAACTTCAGCCTTTTCTATTCATACATGCGCTTGTCTAACATTTCTCAAATTGTGTTTTCAAATAAGAAGATTAACAATTTCTAGGTCTTATCACCTAAGAGAACCCAAGTGGTAATCTTATCACATTACATCTCATATATATAAACCAACCGTGACAAAAAAAATCTATTCAGATACTGAAAACTATCCGTTCGACAATTAGGTATTTAAAACCGATTGTCAAACAGTTATAACGATTGAAGTGTCATATGGGGACCTACCATTAACTACTACCTACTTATAGTAGATTTCAAGGACTGTGATATTGTTGTTAATCATTCAACAGTTAACCCAATAGACGCACGCATGATAACAATCCTTTAACACACCCAATATTCTCCATACCCACATCCAATACACAGACTCTACAGACTATTTAGAATTTTTATTATTCTCAATCTAGTCAGTTCTGTAGATATCACCAACTTGAGACCCCAGAATTTCAACCTCAATACTCTCCTTTTCCTAATACAACATAGCCTCTAGTGTAGCTAGTGTTTTTAACGATTTGTTGTTTTCCGCTAATTTTAGCACTGTTAAATTAATAAACGTTAAGTTTTAATTTAGTGAGGTTCTTGTACACTTTGAGAACAATATCATTTCTATCTTGATTAGTCTTTTTGAATGTCTTGGTTAATTCCAGTTTATTTATTAAGCTCTTGAGTGCTACCAGTGTACTCTTTTCAGTGGTTATTAATTTAACCACGTTCAGTTTTCTAAGTTGCAACCAAGTACACAGCACCGCTAACTCAAGTATTACATACTATTACATCTGGAAATTATTCCAGAAGTAGTTATAGTAAGAGATTCTGAGCTTAGCCTTAAATGTAATTGTAGTGCCATTGGTCTCCCTTTCTTTTCTTTCACAGAAACTATGCTTGCTTACAAATTAAGTTGTAGTTTTAGTGCTGCTCGAATTCACCAAATTAAATATGATGGCCTAATTGCCCATAGACCCTAAATTATTGGATATAGATTTGCAAAATATTATAGAACTTTTAACAATACTGAAAATGCTAACTCAGCCGTAATTGCACCTAGATCAGATATACAAACATTTGTCCAATTTCTTAAAGGGACAGTTTACTCAAAAAATGTATCCTCTTTAAATGGTTCCCAATGATCCATTTTAACTGCTGGAGTTTATTAAATTGTTTACAAGTCGCTCCTTTACCCCTATTTTGGTATTTGAAATAGCTGATTTAGCCTTTGGTCTCCCCATCTCTACTGAAAGTTTCTATACTGGAGTATGCACTATTGATAAGCCTAAGTAAACACAGTCAGCAGAAGAAATGACACTCCCAGTGGGGTGCAGTATAGTTAAGTAATAAAATGGTAATTTTCCATTGTTCCCTCTAAGTATTAAGCTTTGGTTTTCCAGACAAATATAAAATAAGGAAGCAAGTTTGTGTACACAAAGTAATAACATAATGAGATATGATATACCTTACACTCAACTCATTGTAATAGGCTGTTGTTTAAAAGCACAAAACCAGCTAATTCATATACACAAATAAACCTGAAAATACATAGATATTGACGGCATATAAGAGCCATAGTCCCAGCAAGTCTGCCCAATATTACCGAAAGTTATAAACTTATCTTTTAGGTAATATCTACATGTTATATACTGCAGCTGGTATCACAAGTCATTGAAAATACATTAATATAAAAAAACTGTCCCTTTAATTTACCTGGCCTCACTACAGACCAGCACAAGTCCCTCACCAGTTCTATCTCACTAGAGGAGATTGTCTCAGTCATTAAAAAAAAATCCTTTAAAGCCCTCAAACCTGATGGATTAATTGCTATGTTTTATAAAATGTATTGCTCTAAACTCTCACCACTCATGTTGAGAGTTTATCATGATGCCTGGCAGATGGGTTATTTTGTGGAGATTTAACCATCAGCAAGCTCTAATCCTACAAACAAAATTTTGTTTTAAGTGGTCTGATTGTTCACTCAAGCACCTTTGGTGCCTCCATTTCTAATGACCTTACTAAAGTAATCCATTATAATTTTACCCCACTTCTACATGAACATCTTAGAGCTAAAAGGAACTTTATATCCATATCATGGTTAGGTAGAATTGCGGCACTCAAAATTAGTTTTTTTTTAAATGCCTCCCTATACTGTAAGCCTAACCAGTCCTCTGCTTCTTCAATTTTAGAGTGGCATAACAAATTATATTTGGCTGGTGCGAGTCCCAAGGATTGCCCATAAAACCTTACAATTTTCAATTTCTCATGGAGGAGCTGCCTCTCCATCAATCTTCAGATATTATGAACAGCTATGCTCATGCATTTTTCTCAATGGGGAGTTAAACAATAACCCTGCAGATAGAAAGATACTGAACAGGATTCCCTGCCTCACAAACTATTCTTAGCATATTTGATTTGTATCCCCCACCATTGTCTGAGAAATTTAGGTATATCTAATATTTTAATATTAGAATGTTTGGGTATATGGAATAAGATCTGACATTATCCCAATGTTGCACCCCATGCTTCCCCTGTCCATTTTATCAAGGGCTTACTTACAGGCCTCCCCAAATCTCATCCTAACGTGGTCTCGGATTGGAGTTTCTTTGGTCTCAGACCTTGCTTATCAAGGTTATTACCCTATGTTAGCTGAACTCTGTTTGGAATTTCCCCAACCAACCATTTTAATATTTGAGCATCCTCGCCTACAGAGTTTCTGACATAGTTGGGGCTTTGATCCCACATCCATTCTCGCTTAACGATATGGGAAGGTAGGTGGTGCACAGAGTAAAGACTTTACAAGCCCTTATTTTTTCATTACAACATTATGGAAGGTGCTGTCCCAAATATTAAAGCTTACTCAACAGGGAATTATTATTATTATTATTATTATTATCATTTATTTGCATAGCGCCGCCAAATTCCGTAGCGCTGGGTACAATGATAGGGGTATACAATGACAAAGATTTGTGATACAATACAAAACATAACAAGACTAAACAAATCTAGCACAGGAGGAAGAGGGCCCTGCTCTGGAGAGCTCACAGGCTATAGGTTTAGGGTGCAGAGCCATAAGGTTGGGGTAGCTTGTTACATCGGTTGTATTTGCAGCAGTGAGTCAGGCAGTTCATGTACATGTATTAGCTTGGTTCGGATGCAGGATGGAGGAGAGATGGTAAGCCTCTCTGAATAGGTGGGTTTTCAAGGATCTTCTGAAGCTATACAAGGTTGGAGACAGTCTGATGGAGCGGGGTAGAGAGTTCCAGAGGACAGGAGCAGCAGGTGGGAAGTCTTGGAGGCGGGAGTGGGATGTAGAGATAACAGGAGTGTAGAGACGTAGGTCAGAGGTTGATCGAAGAGGACGGGATGGGGAGTATTTCACGATGAGAGAGGAAATATAGTTGGGAGTTAGACTGTTGAGTGCTTTGTAGGTTAGGGCTAATGCTTTAAATTGTATTCTGGAGTGTATGGGGAGCCAGTGTAGAGACTGGCAGAGCGGAGCAGCTGATGTAGATCGTCAACTTAGGTGGATGAGTCTAGCAGAAGCATTCATAATAGATTGGAGGGGGGAGAGGCGGTGTTTTGGAAGGCCATTTAAGAGTAGATTGCAATAATCAATGTGTGACAGGATGAGGGAATGAATAAGTATTTTTGTAGTTCTTTGAGTAAGGAAGGGACGAATTCTGGAAATGTTGCGTAGGTGTGAGTTCTGAGTCTAGTGTGACCCCAAGGCAGTGGACCTGGGGTGAGGTGTTGAGAATAGAGTCTCCAACCATCAGAGAAATGTCAGGTGTCGGATGTCTCGAAGAGGGGGGAATAAGAAGCAGCTCAGTTTTGGACAGATTGAGTTGGAGGTAGTGTGAAGACATCCAAGAGAAAATTGCAGAGAGGCAGTTAGAAATCTGGTTGAGTAAAGAGGGAGAGATATCAGGAGAGGAAAGATAGATTTGGGTATCATCAGCATATAGTTGGTACTGGAATTCAAAGGAGGCTATAAGTTTTCCAAGGCAGGATGTATAAAGAGAGAAAAGAAAGGGACCCAAGACAGAGCCTTGCGGTACTCCAAATAAGAGAGGCATAGGATCACAAGATATTTTGTTGAAGGAAACTGAAAACGAGTAGTTTGAAAGATATGATGCAAACCAGGAGAGGGCTGTGTTTCGGATGCCAAATGAATGTAGTATTTTTAGGAGGAGAGGATGGTCAACTGTGTCAAAAGCTGCGGACAGGTCAAGAAGAATTAGTAAGGAGTAATGGCCTTTTGCTTTGGCTGATAACAGGTCATTTGTTACTTTAGCAAGAGCGGTTTCTGTTGAGTGTTTAGGGCGGAAACCAGATTGTAGTGGATCAAGTAAGGAGTTAGTTGTGAGAAATTGAGTTAGCCGATTATATATTAGTTGTTCCAATAATTTTGAAGCAAAGGGAAGTAAGGAGACCGGTCGATAGTTAGAAGGCGTGGAGGGGTCAAGCGAGGGCTTTTTTTGGTATGATTGATGCATGCTTGAATGTGTCAGGAAATGTGCCAGCAGTGAGAGATTGGTTAAAGAGATGAGTTAGGGTAGGGGTTAGTGAAGCAGAGAGAGAGGGAATAAGTCGTAAAAGGAATAGGGTCAAGTGGGCAGGTTGTGAGATGAGCCGGGGATAGGAGTGCAAAGACTTCTTCCTCTGTTACAGGAGGGAAATAGCATAGTTTTTTGTTAATAGAAGGGGTGGGTAGGATCACTGGGTTTGCGGGGTGCAAGGTGCAGATCTCTTTTCTAATGGTGTCAATTTAATTTTTGAAGTGATCAGCAATAATTTGAGCAGTGAGGTTGGTAGTGGGCGGGGGGGGCAGGCAGACGTAGAAGGGAGTTAAAGGTTGAGAACAGTTTTCTGGGGTTGGATGCGTGAGATGACATGAGGGAGGAGAAATAGATTTGTTTTGCCAAGCTGAGCACAGAGTTGTAGGACTTAAGGGTGAATTTATAATGTTGGAAATCAGCAAAGGTGCGTGATTTCCTCCACTACTGTTCAGCGGCCCATGAGCATCGCTGAAGATATCTGGTCTGTATAGTGTGCCACGGTTGCCGTCAAGTGATTGATGTATGTCGAAGAGTGGAGGGTGCAGTGTTGTCAAGTGTTGATTTTAGTGCCGAATTATACTGTAGAGTCACGAGGTTTGGACAAGAGAGGGATGAAATGTCAGACAGCAGAGGACTCAGTTGAGTGGAAAAGTCTGTGAGCTCTAAGTCATTTAAATTCCTGTGAGGTAGCAGTTTTTTGGGGGCTTGCAAAGATGTAGCAGGTAGAGTGAGAGAGAAAGTTAATAGATGGTGGTCAGAGAGAGGAAAGGGGAAGTTAAGGGAGTTGGAAACAGCACAGAGATTTGTGAAGACCAGGTCTATGGAATGCCTATTGAACCTAACTGTACCTCAAATGACCTGGCAGAAATCTATTAAAATAACGAAGAAAACTCTCTATTGTGTTACTCTATACGAAACATATTTCAAAATCTTAACACACTGATATTTAACCCCCCTTAGACTCTTTAAAATTAATAATATTATTTCACCTCTATGCTGGAGACAACGTGGAGTGGGTGGGGACTTTCCGCATATCTGGTTGGTATGCCCCAACCTAAAGATGCTATGGAATATTAGTTTTTCTACTTTCTCCAAATTCCACATTAATCTTCCTAAAACCCCAGAAGAAGCACTTTTACACCTTGGTGCTCAATCTCTCCCTAAACGTCAGGTCTATTTTTGTTTCTATCTACTAACAGAAGTTAAACTGACCATCGCCAGATCCTGGAAAAGTGATACTCCCCCAACCTGGGCTTCTGTAATAAATGCTATGAATTATATCTGTAGTATGGAAAGACATGCTTTCTATATTAATAACAATATTACTCTGTTTGAATTGACTTTGGCTGACTGGGCTCCTGAATACTAACCTTCATGGAATCCTTATACCAATTGATTAAGTAGCCATACACATACTCTTTTCCCACACCTAGAACTCCTGTTGATGAGCAGGAAAACAGAGCCATTTGCTGTTACTTAGTCATTGAAATCAGTATGAATTGACAAAACAACAAAAAATTAAAACAGAGGAAACATAAGTAAACATAAGAGCCGAGTCATTATAGTAATATCATACATGGGTGTCTTATTAAACATGTCTAATAGTTATCTAAATTCAAGAGAACAAGATAGGTGTAGATGAATCACTATTCTGTTGCGGAGATTATTTGTGCCAGGATAGGTGCGTTAATTGTATTGCTCTTTAAAATCTAATAAAACCAAATGTTGTTTACTGATTCCTTATTTTCTAGAACCCAAGAAGCTGATTTGTACATCAAATATGTAGTGTTGATTTTATTAAGCATTTCTGGCCAAGGGGGAGATCCCATATTCCAGTATTTGGATATACAGGTCCTTGTGACGGTACATACAATTTTAATGAAGGTGTTAATTGGCTTGTTAAATTGATGGAAACATTCATGTAGTAAGGCTTAGGCCTGTGTGAGTTCGATGTTTTCATCTAGAAGAGAGATAAGATAGATAGAGAGTCCCATACTTCCTTCACCTTTTTGCATTCCGACCACATGTGGGAATATGTTCCTAAGACATTACATTCCCTATAGCAATTTCTGCTCCCTTTGGGGGTCATATGAGAGGTCTGAAGTGGGGTTAAAAAACATCTGAATGTGGTTTTAAGGGCGTTTTCCCTTAGGTCTGCGCTTAGGAGTCCCATTTCTGAGTTTCCATTTCAACACCTATGTCCCTTTCCAATTAGTAAACAGATGAGTTTTGGATTGAATATGTGATGACTGTATTGCAATGTATAATCTTGATATGGTATGCTTTTATGGAGGGAGGACAGAATTTGTAGATAGAGGAAACAGTTAAGTTTTAGGGGAGCAGTTCTATATTGTAACTAGTTATATGACATAGTTTTATTATTATTCCTTAAGTCTGAAACCCTATAGAGACCTTTGTTGTTCCACTTGTCTACTAATCTTTGAGAATCTGGGGGTAGGAGAAATCTAATGGGCATCGCCCAGGAGTGTTGAGGTCTTAAATTGGAAGATTTTGCTGTTTTGTTCAATGAAGACAATGTGGATTCTAAAGTGGTGAGCTTAAGATGTTGCATATGAGGGATGTGAGATTGTGCGTCCCAAAGTATGTCGTCTGAGTAGTTCCATCCTCCCATCTTTGTTTCTAGAGTGGTCCAGAGGGTATCTTGGTTTGGTCTACATAGGAGAGTTGTTTGAGCTAGTCTAGCTGCTCTATAGTAGTCCTTTAGGTTGGGTGCTCCCATCCCGCCCAACATTTTATGTCTTGTAAGAGTCTTGATTCTGGGTGATTTTTTCCCTCTTATAAATTTTATCAGTTGAGATTGGCTACTAGCTAATTCCGAAGGTGGAATCTTAATCGGGAGGGCTCTAAAAAGATATAAGATGCACGGCAAAATGTTCATTTTAACCGCTGCTAATCGGCCATACCAGGAGAAAGAGTTAGTGGACCATTTTTGAAGATTGCGACGTATGTCTTTAAATAGAGGTAGTTATATTTATATACAGTAGATAGCTATATTGGATTGTCAAGTAAATCCCTAGATATTTAATAGATTGTTTGGCCCATCTCAAGTCAAAATTAGCCTCTATAACGCCTAGATTTAGAGTTCTGCGGCCAAAGGGGTGCGTTAGCTACGCATGCTTTTTTCTGGCCGCACCTTTTAAATACCGCTGGTATTGAGAGTTCACAGAATGGCTGCGTTAGGCTCCAAAAAAGGAGCGTAGAGCATATTTAACGCAACTTCAACTCTCGATACCCGCGGTGCTTACGGACACGGCCAGCTTAAAAAACGTGCTTGTGCACGATTCCCCCATAGGAAACAATGGGGCTGTTTGAGCTGAAAAAACCTAACACCTGCAAAAAAGCCGCGTTCAGCTCCTAACGCAGCCCCATTGTTTTCTATGGGGAAACACTTCCTACGTCTGCACCTAACACTCTAACATGTACCCCGAGTCTAAACACCCCTAACCTTACACTTATTAACCCCTATTCTGCCGCCCCCGCTATCGCTGACCCCTGCATATTATTATTAACCCCTAATCTGCCGCTCCGTAAACCGCCGCTACTTACATTATCCCTATGTACCCCTAATCTGCTGCCCCTAACACCACCGACCCCTATATTATATTTATTAACCCCTAATCTGCCCCCCTCAACGTCGCCTCCACCTGCCTACACTTATTAACCCCTAATCTGCCGAGCGGACCGCACCGCTATTATAATAAAGTTATTAACCCCTAATCCGCCTCACTCCCACCTCAATAACCCTATAATAAATAGTATTAACCCCTAATCTGCCCTCCCTAACATCGCCGACACCTAACTTCAAACATTAACCTCTAATCTGCTGACTGGAGCTCACCGCTATTCTAATAAATGTATTAACCCCTAAAGCTAAGTCTAACCCTAACACTAACACCCCCCTAAGTTAAATATAATTTAAATCTAACGAAATAAATTAACTCTTATTAAATAAATTATTCCTATTTAAAGCTAAATACTTACCTGTAAAATAAATCCTAATATAGCTACAATATAAATTATAATTATGTTATAGCTATTTTAGGATTTATATTTATTTTACAGGTAACTTTCTATTTATTTTAACCAGGTACAATAGCTATTAAATAGTTAAGAACTATTTAATAGCTAAAATAGTTAAAATAAAGACAAATTTACCTGTAAAATAAATCCTAACCTAAGTTACAATTAAACTTAACACTACACTATCAATAAATAAATTAAATAAACTACCTACAATTATCTACAATTAAACCTAACACTACACTACACTATCAAAAAAAGCCAATCAGATTGAACTTGCATTCTATTGGCTGTTCCGAACAGCCAATAGAATGCGAGCTCAATCTGATTGGCTGATCGGATCAGCCAATCGGATTGAACTTGATTCTGATTGACTGATTCCCTGTTCAGGGCTGGTAAGGTAAAAGAGCTTTGAACTTTTTTAGTATAGGGTAGGGCATTTTTTTATTTTGGGGGTCTTTGTTATTTTATTAGGGGGCTTAGAGTAGGTGTAATTAGTTTAAAATTGTTGTAATTTTTTTCTAATGTTTGTAAATATTTTTTTATTTTTTGTAACTTAGTTCTTTTTTATTTTTTGTACTTTAGTTAGTTTATTTAATTGTATTTATTTGTAGGAATTGTATTTAATTTATTTATTGATAGTGTAGTGTTAGGTTTAATTGTAGATAATTGTAGGTAGTTTATTTCATTTATTTATTGATAGTGTAGTGTTAGGTTTAATTGTAACTTAGGTTAGGATTTATTTTACAGGTAAATTTGTCTTTATTTTAACTATTTTAGCTATTAAATAGTTCTTAACTATTTAATAGCTATTGTAACTGGTTAAAATAAATACAAAGTTGCCTGTAAAATAAATATAAATCCTTAAATAGCTATAATATAATTATAATTTATATTGTAGCTATATTAGGGTTTATTTTACAGGTAAGTATTTAGCTTTAAATAGGAATAATTTATTTAATAAGAGTTAATTTATTTCGTTAGATTTAAATTATATTTAATTTAGGGGGGTGTTAGTGTTAGGGTTAGACTTAGCTTTAGGGGTTAATCCATTTATTAGAATAGTGGCGAGATTCGGTTGGCAGATTAGGGGTTAATAATTGAAGTTAGGTGTCGGCGATGTTAGGGAGGGCAGATTAGGGGTTAATACTATTTATTATAGGGTTATTGATGCGGATTAGGGGTTAATAACTGTATTATAGTAGCGGTGAGATCCGCTCGGCAGATTAGGGGTTAATAAGTGTAGGCAGGTGGAGGCGACATTGAGGGGGGCAGATTAGGGGTTAATAAATATAATATAGGGGTCGGCGGTGTTAGGGGCAGCAGATTAGGGGTACATAGCTATAATGTAGGTGGCGGCGCTTTGCGGTCGGCAGATTAGGGGTTAATTATTGTAGGTAGCTGGCGGCGACGTTGTGGGGGGCATGTTAGGGGGTTAATAAATATAATATAGGGGTCGGCGGTGTTAGGGGCAGCAGATTAGGGGTACAGAAGTATAACGTAGGTGGCGGTCGGCAGATTAGGGGTTAAAAAAATTTAATAGAGTGGCGGCGATGTGGGGGGACCTCGGTTTAGGGGTACATAGGTAGTTTATGGATGTTAGTGTACTTGTTTAGAGCACAGTAGTTAAGAGCTTTATAAACCGGCGTTAGCCCAGAAAGCTCTTAACTACTATCTGCGGCTGGAGTTTTGTCGTTAGATTTCTAACGCTCACTTCAGACACGATTCTAAATACCGGAGTTAGAAAGATCCCATTGAAAAGATAGGATACGCAATTGACGTAAAGGGATCTGCGGTATGGAAACGTTGCGGCTGGAAAGTGAGCGTTAGACCCTTTCCTGACTGACTCCAAATACCGGTGGTAGCCTAAAACCAGCGTTAGGAGCCTCTAACGCTGGTTTTCACGGCTACCGCCAAACTCTAAATCTAGGCCTAAGTTTCTGTGTTGGATTTTGTAACCTGATACGGCAGAAAAGCAGTCCAATAACTTGTAAAGGTTAGGGAGTTAGGGAGTGAGATGAGTGGTTTGGTGATAGTTAATAAAATGTCATCTGCAAATAACGTTCATTTTACAAATTATAACACTGTGTCCTTGAAATATGTTTTTTTCTGTTATATGTTGTAATGTAGTATATATGATGCTATTATAATCATGGAGGGTGTGTGTCTTTATACCCTTGTTGTCATGTTTTACCTACAACTGTAACCTTTTCTATGTGTTCTCTTTATAAACTAATAAAAATTACTGTAAATAAAAAAAAAGAATATCTCACATTATAATGTTCTATAGAAGAATATGTTTTATTTATTCATAAATACATATTTCTATATATATTGTAGTATTTTGGTACTATATACAGTATATATCTATACCAACTTACTAAAAAATGGGAGATATGACAGTGTAATGCACTATCAATAAAAAGACAGGGAATCAAACACTCTTTTAATAATGATTTAATATAGCAAATTTTTTTTGTAAGAATCCCAATCAAAAGGATAATAGTTACAAAGATGTGAGATATTTTCTCAACAGAAAGAAACCATACACCAAAAGCAAAACCATCAAAAGCATGCAAATAATACATAGAAATCAAAATATTAGAAAGCACAAACTCAATTAAAAATGTCCTAAGTGACGTCACTAGAAGATCATAATTGAAGGGGATGGGAGGAACACCTAACCAGAGGGCAGCCCCACCTATGTTAGAGGGTATATGCTATCATGGAACTAACTTGGATCTATGTAGTCCCCCACTCTCCCTAAAATTAGAGAATAGCTCACTTCAGAATCAATTACTCCAAAAAGACTATAGAGCAAGATAATAAGGTTAACACAGCAAAAAGCATTGATATGCATAGTATCTGGCTGTATATACAAAATGACCCTATAAATGTATAAATGATCCAACAAATGAAAGATGATAAGCAAAGTGTTAATTATTGCTGACAAGTACTATAAGTTCATTCATGCGTATGAGGCAACATGCAACTGAGACAGTGAGCACATAAGCAGGCAATGGCTTGATGGTTAGTGTTTCCAAGAGCTATGAGGTCACACTAACCCTATGCGCGTTAACTTCAATTGTGCTCAAGCGATAGCGTTTAATTTCAACTTGTAATACGAGTGAAAAACCTGACATGTGCAAAAAGCCGCCATAAACCCCTTTTTCGCTCCTGCGCGATATTTAGCACACCACTCGTATTCTAGAACTAAGTACATTTTAAAAGCATAGTATTTAGATTATTCCCCTCCTTCCTCTAGATATGTTGAAATCTAACTTTCACTGCCTTCCAGTGCTGATGTGTTTGATATGATAAACCTTACACTCAACTCATTGTGATAGGCTGTTGTTTAAAAGCACAAAACCAGCTAATTCATATACACAAATAAACCTGAAAATGCAATTTCTCATACATAGAAACATAGATATTGACGGCAGATAAGAGCCATAGTCCCAGCAAGTCTGCCCGATATTACCAAAAGTTATAAACTTATCTTTTAGGAAATATCTACATGTTATATACTGCAGCTGGTATCACAAGTCATTGAAAATACATTAATATAAAAAAACTGTCCCTTTAATTTACCTGGCCTCACTACAGACCAGCGCAAGTCCCTCACCAGTTCTATCTCACTAGAGGAGATTGTCTCAGTCATTAAAAAAAATAAATCCTTTAAAGCCCTCAAACCTGATGGATTCATTGCTATGTTTTATAAAACGTATTGCTCTAAACTCCCACCACTCTTGTTGAGAGTTTATCATGATGCCTGGCAGATGGGTTCTTTTGCCCAAGACTTCCTGTGGGCTTCCATATTTAATATCCCTAAATCTGGGAAAGATCATGCTTTTTGTGAGAATTGCAGACCAATTTCACTAATTAATACAGATATTAGGATATACTAAAAATCTTACCTAATCATATAGCCCTAATTTTACCCACTCTAATTCATCTAGACCAAGTGGGATTTGAATTTGGCAGAGAGGGCCCCAATAACAATAGGCATTTACTCATTTTTTTAGTCTACCAGACTTAGAAAGCCTTTCTCTGTGATCTCTCTGGATGCCAAGAAAGCCTTTGATCGAGTTAGATGGGACTACTTATGAGAGGTATTATATACATTTAAATTCCCACATGAGTTCCAACAGACAATTAGAGCCCTTCATTTAGCCCCAACTGCCTATGAATGAGGACTAGGCTTCTGCTCATCCATCTTTTCAATCTCCAATGGCATTGCCCTCTGTAGCCCCTACTTTTTGCATTTACAATACAACCTTTGGCTAAAAATATTTGGACAAATCAGAATATAAAGGGCATCACACGTTTTGGTACTAATCACAAAATCGCACTATTTGCCGTCAATATCACTATTTTTAACACTAAATCATAAGATACTATCCCATATTTACTTGACATCTTAACAACATTTGGGGAGCTATCCTTTTATAAGTTACACTCCTCCAAAACTGAAGCCTTGATGTGAAGATTTAACCATCAGCAAGCTCTAATCCTACAAACAAAATTTTGTTTTAAGTGGTCTGATTGTTCACTCAAGCACCTTTGGGGTCTCCATTTCTAATGACCTTACTAAAGTAATCCATTATAATTTTACCCCACTTCTACATGAACATCTTAGAGCTAAAAGGAACTTTATATCCATATCATGGTTAGGTAGAATTGCTGCACTCAAAATTTGTTTTTTTAGATGCCTCCCTATAAGCCTAACCAGTCCTCTGCTTCTTCAATTTCAGAGTGGCATAACAAATTATATTTGGCTGGTGCGAGTCCCAAGGATTGCCAATAAAATCTTACAATTTTCAATTTCTCACGGAGGAGCTGCCTCTCCATCAATCTTCAGATATTATGAACAGCTATGCTCATTCATTTTTCTCAATGGGGAGTTACACAATAACCCTGCAGACAGAAAGATACTGAACAGGATTCCCTGCCTCACAACCTATTCTTAGCATATTTGATTTGTATCCCCCACCATTGTCTGAGAAATTTAAGTATATCTAATATTTTAATATTAGAATGTTTGGGTATATGGAATAAGATGTGACCTAATCCCAATGTTGCACCCCATGCTTCCCCTGTGCATTCTATCAAGGGCTTACTTACAGGCCTCCCCAAATCTCATCCTAACATGTGGTCTCGGATTGGAGTTTCTTTGGTCTCACACCTTGCTTATCAAGGTTATTACCCAATGTTAGCTGAACTCTGTTTGGAATTTCCCCAACCAACCATTTTAATATTTGAGTATACTCGCCTACAGAGTTTCTGTCATAGTTGGGGCTTTGATCCCACATCCATTCTCGCTAAGACGATATGGGAAGGTAGGTGTTGCACAGAGTAAAGACTTTACAAGCCCTTATTTTTTCATTACAACATTATGGAAGGTGCTGTCCCAAATATTAAAGCTACCCCCTTACTCAACTGGGAATGCCTATTGAACCTAACTGTACCTCGAATGACCTGGCAGAAATCTATTAAAATAACGATGAAAACCCTCTATTGTGTTACTCTATAGGAAACATATTTCAAATTCTTAACACACTGGTATTTAACCCTTTTAAGACTCTTTAAAATGAATAATATTTTTTCACCTCTATGCTGGAGATAACGTGGAGTGGGTGGGGACTTTCCGCATATCTGGTTGGTATTCCCCAACCTAAAGATGTTATGGAATATTAGTTTTTCTACTTTCTTCAAATTCCACATTAATCTTCCTAAAACCCCAGAAGAAGCACTTTTACACCTTGGTGTTCAATCTCTCCCTAAACGTCAGGCCTAATTTTGTTTCTATCTACTAACAGAAGTTAAACTGACCATCGCCAGATCCTGATAAAGTGATACTCCCCCAAACTGGGCTTCTGTAATAAATGCTATGAATTATATCTGTAGTATGGAAAGACATGCTTTCTATATTAATAACAATATTACTCTGTTTGAATTGACTTTGGCTGACTGGGCTCCTGAATACCAACCTTCATGGAATCCTTATACCAATTGATTAAGTAGCCATACACATACTCTTTTCCTTTACCTAGAACTCCTGTTGATGAGCAGGAAAACAGAACCATTTGCTGTTGCTTCTCTTTGTTCTTCCTTCTCCTTATTTGTTCCTTCCTTCACTTGGTTTTTATTGTCACAGTTTCCGGTGGAAGGCCTATTTTTCTTTCTTTATTCACAATAATTGCAGCACTCTCATGGATACTTTGAATTATATCATTTTACAAATTATGCTTAAACCTTTTTTATTAGGAAGTTTTTCATACAAAAACAGTATTAAATACAAACAATGAGTCAACTCATATTTAGCCATGCTTCTTCTCACATGTCTCTAGAGACTGGAAGAAAAACGACAAACTAGTATCAGCAAGAAGCTTCTTGAAAGTCTTTGAGTCTGATGGGTTTACAGCAAGCTGTCAGATTTTCTGAAGGCAGTTACAGCCTCATCGAGAGCTCAGTTTGAAAGGAGAACATCATATATTTATACATAGTCATTGAAATCAGTATGAATTGACAAAACAAGAAAAAATTAAAACAGAGGAAACATAAGTAAACATAAGAGCTGAGTCATTATAGTAATATCATACATGGGTGTCTTATTAAACATATCTGATAGTTATCTAAATTCAAGAGAACAAGGTAGGTGTAGGTGAATCTCTATTCTGTTGCAGAGATTATTTGTGCCGGGATAGGTGCGTGAATTGTATTGCTCTATAAAATCCAATAAAACCAAATGTTATTTACTGATTCCTTATTTTCTAGTACCCAAGAAGCTGATTTGTACATCAAATATGTAGTGTTGATTTTATTAAGTATTTCTGGCCAAGGGGGAGATCCTATCTTCCAGTATTTGGATATACAGGTCCTTGTGACGGTACATACAATTTTAATGAAGGTGTTAATTGGCTTGTTAAATTGATGGAAACATTCATGTAGTAAGGCTGGGGCCTGTGTGAGTTGAATGTTTTCATCTAGAAGAGAGTTAAGATAGATAGAAAGTCCCATACTTCCTTCACCTTTTTGCATTCCGACCACATGTGGGAATATGTTCCTAAGACATTACATTCCCTATAGCAATTTCTGCTCCCTTTGGGGGTCATATGAGAGGTCTGAAGTGGGGTTAAAAAACATCTGAATGTGGTTTTAAGGGCGTTTTCCCTTAGGTCTGCGCTTAGGAGTCCCATTTCTGAGTATCCATTTCAACACCTATGTCCCTTTCCCAATTAGTAAACAGCTGAGTTTTGTATTGAATATGTGATGTATTGCAATGTATAATCTTGATATGGTATGCTTTGATCTATTTTGTGCTCTACACAGCACTTCTAAAATTGTTCCTGTTTGGGTCGGAATACTTTTTTTAAGTTCTTGGAGGGAGGACAGAATTTGTAGATAGAGGAACCAGTTAAGATTTAGGGGAGCTGTTCTATATTGTAACTGGTTATATGATATAGTTTTATTATTATTCCTTAAGTCTGCAACCCTATAGAGACCTTTGTTGTTCCACTTGTCTACTAATCTTTGAGAATCTGGGGGTAGGAGAAATCTAATGGGCATAGCCCAGGAGTGTTGAGGTCTTAAATTGGAAGATGTTGCTGTTTTGTTCCATGAAGACAATGTGGATTCTAAAGTGGTGGGCTTAAGATGTTGCATATGAGGGATGTGAGATTGTGTATCCTAAAGTATGTCGTCTGAGTAGTTCTATCCTCCCATCTTTGTTTCTAGAGTGGTCCAGAGGGTATCTTGGTTTGGTCTACATAGGAGAGTTGTTTGAGCTAGTCTAGCTGCTCTATAGTAGTCCATTAGGTTGGGTGCTCCCATCCCGCCCAACATTTTATGTCTTGTAAGAGTTGTCATCTTGATTCTGGGTGATTTTTTTCCCTCTTATAAATTTTATCAGTTCAGATTGGATACTAGCTAATTCCGAAGGTGGAATCTTAATCAGGAGGGTTCTAAAAAGATATAAGACGCACAGCAAAATGTTCATTTTAATGGCTGCTAATCAGCCATACCAGGAGAAAGAGTTAGTGGTGTGGACCATTTTTGAAAATTGCAACGTATGTCTTTAAATAGAGGTAGTTATATTTATATACAGTAGATAGCTATATTGGATTGTCAAGTAAACCCCTAGATATTTAATAGATTCTTTGGCCCATCTCAAGTCAAAATTAGCCTCTATAACTGCTAGATTTAGAGTTCTGCGGCCAAAGGGGTGCGTTAGCTACGCTGGCTTTTTTTCTCCCGCACCTTTTAAATACCGCTGGTATTTAGAGTTCACAGAATGGCTGCGTTATGCTCCAAAAAGGGAGCATAGAGCATATTTACCGCCACTGCAACTCTCAATACCAGCGTTGCTTACGGACGCGGCCAGCTTCAAAAACGTGCTCGTGCACGATTCCCCCATTGGAAACAATGGGGCTGTTTGAGCTGAAAAAAAACCTAACACCTGCAAAAAAGCAGCGTTCAGCTCCTAACGCAGCTACATTGTTTCCTATGGGGAAACACTTCCTAAGTCTGCACCTAACACTCTAACATGTACCCCGAGTCTAAACACCCCTAACCTTACACTTATTAACCCCTAATCTGCCGCCCCCGCTATCGCTGACCCCTTCATATTATTATTAACCTCTAATCTGCCGCTCCGTACACCGCCGCAACCTAAATTATACCTATGTACCCCTAATCTGCTGCCCCTAACACCGCCGACCCCTGTATTATATTTATTAACCCCTAATCTGCCGCCCCCAACGTCGCCTCCACCTACCTACAATTATTAACCCCTAATCTGCCGACCGGATCTCACCGCTACTATAATAAATGTATTAACCCCTAAAGCTAAGTCTAACCCTAACCCTAACACCCCCCTAAGTTAAATATAATTTAAATCTAACGAAATAAATTAACTCTTATTAAATAACTTATTCCTATTTAAAGCTAAATACTTACCTGTAAAATAAACCCTAATATAGCTACAATATAAATTATAATTATATTGTAACTATTTTAGGATTAATATTTATTTTACAGGCAACTTTGTATTTATATTAACCAGGTACAATAGCTATTAAATAGTTAATAACTATTTAATAGTTACCTAGTTAAAATAATTACAAAATTACCTGTAAAATAAATCCTAACCTAAGTTACAATTAAACCTAACTCTACACTATCAATAAATTAATTAAATACAATACCTACAATTATCTACAATTAAACATAACACTACACTATCAATAAATTAATTAAATACAATATCTACAAATAAATACAATGAAATAAACTAACTAAAGTACAAAAAATAAAAAAGAACTAAGTTACAAAAAATAAAAAAATATTTACAAACATTAGAAAAATATTACAACAATTTTAAACTAATTACACCTACTCTAAGCCCCCTAATAAAATAACAAAGCCCCCCAAAATAAAAAAAATGCCCTACCCTATTCTAAATTAAAAAAGTTCAAAGCTCTTTTACCTTACCAGCCCTGAAAAGGGCCCTTTGCGTGGCATGCCCCAAAGAATTCAGCTCCTTTACCTGTAAAAAAAACACATACAATACCCCGCCCAACATTACAACCCACCACCCACATACCCCTAATCTAACCCAAACCCCCCTTAAATAAACCACTGAGCCCCTGAAGATCTTCCTACCTTATCTTCACCTCGCCGGGTATCACACCGATCCGTCCTGGCTCCGATGTCTTGATCCAAGCCCAAGCAGGGGGGCTGAAGATGTCCATGATCCGGCTGAAGTCTTCATCCAAGCGGGAGCTGAAGAGGTCCATGATCCGACTGAAGTCTTCTATCAACGGCATCTTCAATCTTCTTTCTTCCGGATTCATGTTCATCCCGCCGACGCGGAACATCCATCTTCACAGACGACTTCCCGACGAATGACGGTTCCTTTAAGGGACGTCATCCAAGATGGCGTCCCTCGAATTCCGAATGGCTGATAGGATTCTATCAGCCAATCAGAATTAAGGTAGGAAAATTCTGATTGGCTGATGGAATCAGCCAATCAGAATCAAGTTCAATCCGATTGGCTGATCCGATCAGCCAATCAGATTGAGCTCGCATTCTATTGGCTGATCGGAACAGCCAATAGAATGCAAGCTCAATCTGATTGGCTGATCGGATCAGCCAATCGGATTGAACTTGATTCTGATTGGCTGATTCCATCAGCCAATCAGAATTTTCCTACCTTAATTCAGATTGGCTGATAGAATCCTATCAGCCAATCGGAATTCGAGGGACGCCATCTTGGATGACGTCCCTTAAAGGAACCGTCATTCGTCGGGAAGTCGTCGGTGAAGATGGATGTTCCTCATCGGCGGGATGAACATGGATCCGGAAGAAAGAAGATTGAAGATGCCGCTTGATAGAAGACTTCAGTCGAATCATGGACATATTCAGCCCCCCGCTTGGGCTTGGATCAAGACATCGGAGGAGCTCTTCTGGATCGATCGGTGAACCCGGCGTGGTGAAGATAAGGTAGGAAGATCTTCAGTAGCTTAGTGTTAGGTTTATTTAAGGGGGGTTTGGGTTAGATTAGGGGTATGTGGGTGGTGGGTTGTAATGTTGGGGGGCTGTATTGTATGTGTTTTTTTTACAGGCAAAAGAGCTGAATTCTTGGGGGCATGCCCCGCAAAGGGCCCTTTTCAGGGCTGGTAAGGTAAAAGAGCTTTGAACTTTTTTAATTTAGAATAGGGTAGGGCATTTTTTTTATTTTGGGGGGCTTTGTTATTTTATTAGGGGGCTTAGAGTAGGTGTAATTAGTTTAAAATTGTTGTAATATTTTTCTGTTTGTAAATATTTTTTTATTTTTTGTAACTTAGTTCTTTTTTATTTTTTGTACTTTAGTTAGTTTATTTCATTGTATTTATTTGTAGGTATTGTATTTAATTAATTTATTGATAGTGTAGTGTTAGGTTTAATTGTAGATAATTGTAGGTATTTTATTTAATTAATTTATTGATAGTGTAGTGTTAGGTTTAATTGTAACTTAGGTTAGGATTTATTTTACAGGTAATTTTGTAATTATTTTAACTAGGTAACTATTAAATAGAGATCCGGTCGGCAGATTAGGGGTTAATTATTGTAGGTAGGTGGAGGCGACGTTGGGGGCTTCAGATTAGGGGTTAATAAATATAATATTGGGGTCGGCGGTGTTAGGGGCAGCAGATTAGGGGTACATAGGTATAATGTAGGTTGCGGCGGTGTATGGAGCGGCAGATTAGGGGTTAATAATAATATGCAGGTGTCAGCGATAGCGGGGGCGGCAGATTAGGGGTTAATAAATATAATATAGGGGTCGGCGATGTTAGGGGCAGCAGATTAGGGGTACATAGGGATAACGTAGCTGGCGGCGGTGTACGAAGCGGCAGATTAGGGGTTAAAAAATTTTAATAGAGTGGCGGCGATGTGGGGGGACCTCGGTTTAGGGGTGTATAGGTAGTTTATGGGTGTTAGTGTACTTTAGAGCACAGTAGTTAAGAGCTTTATAAACTGGCGTTAGCCCAGAAAGCTCTTAACTACTGACTTTTTTCTGCGGCTGGAGTTTTGTCGTTAGATTTCTAACGCTCACTTCAGCCACGACTCTAAATACCGGCGTTAGAAAGATCCCATTGAAAAGATAGGATACGCAAATGGCGTAGGGGGATCTGTGGTATGGAAAAGTCGCGGCTGCAAAGTGAGCATTAGACCCTTTCCTGACTGACTCCAAATACCAGCGGGCGGTAAAAAACAGCGTTAGGAGCCTCTAACGCTGGTTTTGACGGCTACCGCCCAACTCTAAATCTAGGCCTAAGTTTCCGTGTTGGATTTTGTAACCTGATACGGCAGAAAAGCAGTCCAATAACTTGTAAAGGTTAGGGAGTTAGGGAGTGATATGAGTGGGTTGGTGATAGTTAATAAAATGTCATCTGCAAATAACGTTAATTTTACAAATTATAACACTGTGTCCTTGACATATGTTTTTTCCTGTTATATGTTGTAATGTAGTATACAGGTATACCCCGCTCATACAGCGGGTTAGGGACCGGAGCCCCGCTGTAAAGTGAAAACCGCCTTAAAGTGAAACAAGGCAGTTTTAGCTTACTATTCACTTACCAGTGTGTTTAAAAACTTAAAAACATGTTTGAACTAGCATATATTAGGGGTGCAATAGGGCTAAGTTTAGTTTAACAATAGCACAGCACAGTATTCAATAAATACTGTACTCGTAAAATAGTGACAATTACTGTAGTAAAATTTGCCAAACTATAGCACTGAGACACAGATTGCACTGTAATGTGTAAACAGAGTGAACTGCGCATAATAAAATGGTGCCAGTCACTTTTCTCGCAAACTCACAATGATTACAGCACTGTTTCATAATCCTTGGAGGTTGAACTTCAGCTCCACAAAGCGCCATATTAGCGAATCGCTGTAAAGTGAAGCGCTGTAAAGTGAGGTATACCTTTATATGATGCTATTATAATCATGGAGGGTGTGTGTCTTTATACCCTTGTTGTCATGTTTTAACTACAACTGTAACCTTTTCTATTTGTTCTCTTTATAAACAAATAAATATTACTGTAAATAAAAAAAAGAATATTTCCCATTCTAATGTTCTATAGAAGAATAGGTTCTATTTATTCATAAATACATATTTCTATATATATATTGTAGTATTTTGGTACTATATACAGTATATATATATACCAACTTACTAAAAAATGGGAGATATCTAGACATGTGCACGGCTAAAAAATTTGGTTCGTTTTCGGTTCGGATCGATTCAGACTTTTCGAATTTCGGTTCGGATCGAATCGGATTCGGCAAAATTTGAATAAATTCGTTTCGGATTTATTCGGATTCGGCTGAATTCGGTTCTATTCGGTTCCGAAATTCGGTATGTTTTTAGTACACTAACACCCATTTAGTACACTAAGTCACTAACACCCATAAACTACCTATGAACCACTAAACCGAGGCCCCCCCACATCGCAAACCCTATAATAACATTATTTAACCCCTAATCTGCCGATCGGATATCGCCGCAACCTACATTATAACTATTAACCCCTAATCTGCTGTCCCTAACACCGCCGACCCCTACATTATAGTTATTAACCCCTAATCTGCCCCCCCCAATGTCGCCGCAATCTAACTACAAGTATTAACCCCTAATCTGCCGACCCGATATCGCCGCCTACATTATAGCTATTAACCCCTAATCTGCTGTCCCTAACACCGCCAACCCCTACATTATAGTTATTAACCCCTAATCTGCCCCCCCCAACGTCGCCGCAATCTAACTACAAGTATTAACCCCTAATCTGCCGACCCAATATCGCCCCTGCCTACATTATAGCTATTAACCCCTAATCTGCTGTCCCTAACACCGCCGACCCCTACATTATAGTTATTAACCCCTAATCTGCCCCCCCAACGTCGCCGCAATCTAACTACAAGTATTAACCCCTAATCTGCCGACCCGCTATCGCCGCCGCCTACATTATAGCTATTAACCCCTAATCTGCTGTACCTAACATCGCCGACCCCTACATTATAGTTATTAACCCCTAATCTGCCCCCCCAACGTCGCCGCAATCTAACTACAAGTATTAACCCCTAATCTGCTGACCCGATATCGCCGCCGCCTACATTATAGCTATTAACCCCTAATCTGCTGTCCCTAACACCGCCGACCCCTACATTATAGTTATTAACCCCTAATCTGCCCCCCAACGTCGCCGCAATCTAACTACAAGTATTAACCCCTAATCTGCTGACCGCAAATCGCCGCCACTATAATAAATGTATTAACCCCTAAACCACCGCACTCCCGCCTCGCAAACACTATAATACATTTTATTAACCCCTAATCTGCCCTCCCTAACATCACCGCCACCTACCTACAATTATTAACCCCTAATCTCCCGCCCCCAACGTCGCCGCTATAATAAGGTTATTAACCCCTAAACCTAAGTCTAACCCTAACACTAACACCCCCTAACTTAAATATAATTTAAATAAAACGAAATAAATTTACTATAGTTAAATAAATGAATCCTATTTAAAACTAAATACTTACCTGTAAAATAAACCCTAATATAGCTGCAATATAACTAATAGTTACATTGTAGCTATTTTAGCATTTATATTTATTTTACAGGCAACTTTGTATTTATTTTAACTAGGTACAATAGTTATTAAATAGTTAATAACTATTTAATAACTACCTAGCTAAAATAAATACAAATTTACCTGTAAAATAAATCCTAACCTAAGTTACAATTACACCTAACACTACACTATCATTAAATTAATTAAATAAATGAATCCTATTTAAAACTAAATACTTACCTGTAAAATAAACCCTAATATAGCTGCAATATAACTAATAGTTACATTGTAGCTATTTAAGCATTTATATTTATTTTACAGGCAACTTTGTATTTATTTTAACTAGGTACAATAGCTATTAAATAGTTATTGACTAATTAATAGCTACCTAGTTAAAATAATTACAAAATTACCTGTAAAATAAATCCTAACCTAAGTTACAATTAAACCTAACACTACACTATCATTAAATAAATTAACTACAAGTACCTACAATTAAATAAACTAAAGTACAAAAACCCCCCACTAAATTACAAAAAAAAACAAACACTAAATTACAAAAAATAAAAAAATATTACAAGAATTTTAAACTAATTACACCTAATCTAAGCCCCCTAATAAAATAACAAAGCCCCCCAAAATAAAAAAAAATGCCCTACCCTATACTAAATTACAAAAGTTAACAGCTCTATTACCTTACCAGCCCTTAAAAGGGCCTTTTGCGGGGCATGCCCCAAAGAAAACAGCTCTTTTGCCTGTAAAAAAAAACACAATACACCCCCCCATATTACAACCCACCACCCACATACCCCTACTCTAACCCAAACCCCCCTTAAATAAACCTAACACTACCCCCCTGAAGATCTCCCTACCTTGAGCCGTGTTCACCCAGCCGGGCCGAAGTCTTCATCCGATGGGGCAGAAGAGGACATCCAGACCGGCAGAAGTCTTCATCCAAGCGGGGCAAGAAGAGGTCTTCCATCCATCAGAAAAGTACCAAAAAACAAACAAACACTAAATTACCAAAAATAATAAAATATTACAATAATTTTAAACTAATTACACCTAATCTAAGCCCCCTACTAGCTATTAATATAGCTACAATATAACTAATAGTTACATTGTAGCTATTTTAGGATTTATATTTATTTTACAGGCAACTTTGTATTTATTTTAACTAGGTACAATAGTTATTAAATATTTAATAACTATTTAATAACTACCTAGCTAAAATAAATACAAATTTACCTGTAAAATAAATCATAACCTAAGTTACAATTACACCTAACACTACACTATCATTAAATTAATTAAATAAATGAATCCTATTTAAAACTAAATACTTACCTGTAAAATAAACCCTAATATAGCTACAATATAACTAATAGTTACATTGTAGCTATTTTAGCATTTATATTTATTTTACAGGCAACTTTGTATTTATTTTAACTATGTAAAATAGCTATTAAATAGATATTTACTGTTTAATAGCTACCTAGTTAAAATAATTACAAAATTACCTGCAAAATAAATCCTAACCAAAGTTACAATTAAACCTAACACTACACTATCATGAAATAAATTAAATAAATTAACTACAAGTACCTACAATTAAATACAATGAAATAAACTAAACTAAAGTACAAAAAAACAAACAATAAATTACAAAAAATAAAAAAATATTACAAGAATTTTAAACTAATTACACCTAATCTAAGCCCCCTAATAAAATAACAAAGCCCCCCAAAATAAAAAAAATGCCCTACCCTATACTAAATTACAAAAGTTAACAGCTCTATTACCTTACCAGCCCTTGAAAGGGCCTTTTGCGGGGGCATGCCCCAAAGAAAACAGCTCTTTTGCCTGTAAAAAAAAACACAATACCCCCCCCACATTACAACCCACCACCCACATACCCCTACTCTAACCCAAACCCCCCTTAAATAAACCTAACACTACCCCCCTGAAGATCTCCCTACCGTGTCTTCACCCAGCGGGCTGAAGTCTTCATCCAATGGGGCAGAAGAGGACATCCAGACCGGCAGAAGTCTTCATCCAAGCGGGGCAAGAAGAGGTCTTCTATCCATCAGAAGTCTTGATCCAGGCAACATCTTCTCTGTTCATCCATCCGGAGCGGAGCAGCAGCATCCTGAAGAGACATCCGACGCAGAGCATCCTCTTCTTTCTTGATCAGACGACTAAATGACTGTACCTTTAAGTGACGTCATCCAAGATGGCGTCCCTTGAATTCCGATTGGCTGATAGGATTCTATCAGCCAATCGGAATTAAGGTAGGAAAAATCTGATTGGCTGATTCAATCAGCCAATCAGATTCAAGTTCAATCTGATTGGCTGATCCAATCAGCCAATCAGATTGACCTCGCATTCTATTGGCTGATCGGAACAGCCAATCAGATTTTTCCTACCTTAATTCCTTTACCTTTATTTTGGGGGCTTTGTTATTTTATTAGGGGGCTTAGATTAGGTGTAATTAGTTTAAAATTCTTGTAATTTTTTTTATTTTTTGTAATTTAGTGTTTGTTTTTTTGTACTTTAGTTTAGTTTATTTCATTGTATTTAATTGTAGGTACTTGTAGTTAATTTATTTAATTTATTTCATGATAGTGTAGTGTTAGGTTTAATTGTAACTTAGGTTAGGATTTATTTTACAGGTAATTTTGTAATTATTTTAACTAGGTAGCTATTAAACAGTAAATATCTATTTAATAGCTATTGTACCTAGTAAAAATAAATACAAAGTTGCCTGTAAAATAAATATAAATCCTAAAATAGCTACAATGTAACTATTAGTTATATTGTAGCTATATTAGGGTTTATTTTACAGGTAAGTATTTAGTTTTAAATAGGATTCATTTATTTAATTAATTTAATGATAGTGTAGTGTTAGGTGTAATTGTAACTTAGGTTAGGATTTATTTTACAGGTAAATTTGTATTTATTTTAGCTAGGTAGTTATTAAATAGTTATTAACTATTTAATAACTATTGTACCTAGTTAAAATACATACAAAGTTGCCTGTAAAATAAATATAAATCCTAAAATAGCTACAATGTAACTATTAGTTGTAGCTATATTAATAGCTAGTAGGGGCTTAGATTAGGTGTAATTAGTTTAAAATTATTGTAATATTTTATTATTTTTGGTAATTTAGTGTTTGTTTGTTTTTTGGTACTTTTCTGATGGATGGAAGACATCTTCTTGCCCCGCTTGGATGAAGACTTCTGCCGGTCTGGATGTCCTCTTCTGCCCCATCGGATGAAGACTTCGGCCCGGCTGGGTGAACACAACTCAAGGTAGGGAGATCTTCAGGGGGGTAGTGTTAGGTTTATTTAAGGGGGGTTTGGGTTAGAGTAGGGGTATGTGGGTGGTCGGCTGTAATGTGGGGGGGGGTATTGTTTTTTTTTTTTTACAGGCAAAAGAGCTGTTTTCTTTGGGGCATGCCCCGCAAAAGGCCCTTTTAAGGGCTGGTAAGGTAATAGAGCTGTTAACTTTTGTAATTTAGTATAGGGTAGGGCATTTTTTTTATTTTGGGGGGCTTTGTTATTTTATTAGGGGGCTTAGATTAGGTGTAATTAGTTTAAAATTCTTGTAATATTTTTTTATTTTTTGTAATTTAGTGGGGGGTTTTTTGTACTTTAGTTTAGTTTATTTAATTGTATTTAATTGTAGGTACTTGTAGTTAATTTATTTAATGATAGTGTAGTGTTAGGTTTAATTGTAACTTAGGTTAGGATTTATTTTAGAGGTAATTTTGTAATTATTTTAACTAGGTAGCTATTAAATAGTCAATATCTATTTAATAGCTATTGAACCTAGTTAAAATAAATACAAAGTTGCCTGTAAAATAAATATAAATGCTAAAATAGCTACAATGTAACTATTAGTTATATTGCAGCTATATTAGGGTTTATTTTACAGGTAAGTATTTAGTTTTAAATAGGATTCATTTATTTAATTAATTTAATGATAGTGTAGTGTTAGGTGTAATTGTAACTTAGGTTATGATTTATTTTACAGGTAAATTTGTATTTATTTTAGCTAGGTAGTTATTAAATAGTTATTAAGTATTTAATAACTATTGTACCTAGTTAAAATAAATACAAAGTTGCCTGTAAAATAAATATAAATCCTAAAATAGCTACAATGTAACTATTAGTTATATTGTAGCTATATTAATAGCTAGTAGGGGGCTTAGATTAGGTGTAATTAGTTTAAAATTATTGTAATATTTTATTATTTTTGGTAATTTAGTGTTTGTTTGTATTTTGGTACTTGTATGATGGATGGAAGACCTCTTCTTGCCCCGCTTGGATGAAGACTTCTGCCGGTCTGGATGTACTCTTCTGCCCCATCAGATGAAGACTTCAGCCCGGCTGGGTGAACACGACTCAAGGTAGGGAGATCTTCAGGGGGGTAGTGTTAGGTTTATTTAAGGGGGGTTTGGGTTAGAGTAGGGGTATGTGGGTGGTGGGTTGTAATGTGGGGGGGGGGGTATTGTGGGTTTTTTTACAGGCAAAAGAGCTGTTTTCTTTGGGGCATGCCCCGCAAAAGGCACTTTTAAGGGTTGGTAAGGTAATAGAGCTGTTAACTTTTGTAATTTAGTATAGGGTAGGGCATTTTTTTTTATTTTGGGGGGCTTTGTTATTTTATTAGGGGGCTTAGATTAGGTGTAATTAGTTTAAAATTCTTGTAATATTTTTTTATTTTTTGTAATTTAGTGTTTGTTTTTTTTTGTAATTTAGTGGGTTTTTTTGTACTTTAGTTTATTTAATTGTAGATAATTGTAGGTACTTGTAGTTAATTTATTTAATGATAGTGTAGTGTTAGGTTTAATTGTAACTTAGGTTAGGATTTATTTTACAGGTAATTTTGTAATTATTTTAACTAGGTAGCTATTAATTAGTCAATAACTATTTAATAGCTATTGTACATAGTTAAAATAAATACAAAGTTGCCTGTAAAATAAATATAAATGCTAAAATAGCTACAATGTAACTATTAGTTATATTGCAGCTATATTAGGGTTTATTTTACAGGTAAGTATTTAGTTTTAAATAGGATTCATTTATTTAATTAATTTAATGATAGTGTAGTGTTAGGTGTAATTGTAACTTAGGTTAGGATTTATTTTACAGGTAAATTTGTATTTATTTTAGCTAGGTAGTTATTAACTATTTAATAACTATTGTACCTAGTTAAAATAAATACAAAGTTGCCTGTAAAATAAATATAAATGCTAAAATAGCTACAATGTAACTATTAGTTATATTGCAGCTATATTAGGGTTTATTTTACAGGTAAGTATTTAGTTTTAAATAGGATTCATTTATTTAACTATAGTAAATTTATTTCGTTTTATTTAAATTATATTTAAGTTAGGGGGTGTTAGTGTTAGGGTTAGACTTAGGTTTAGGGGTTAATAACCTTATTATAGTAGCGGCGACGTTGTGGGCAGGAGATTAGGGGTTAATAATTGTAGGTAGGTGGCGGCGATGTTAGGGAGGGCAGATTAGGGGTTAATAAAATGTATTATAGTGTTTGCGAGGCGGGAGAGCGGCGGTTTAGGGGTTAATACATTTATTATAGTGGCGGCGATTTGCGGTCAGCAGATTAGGGGTTAATACTTGTAGTTAGATTGCGGCGACGTTGGGGGGGGCAGATTAGGGGTTAATAACTATAATGTAGGGGTCGGCGGTGTTAGGGACAGCAGATTAGGGGTTAATAGCTATAATGTAGGTGGCGGCGATATCGGGTCGGCAGATTAGGGGTTAATAAAATAATGCAGGTGTCAGCGATAGCGGGGCGGCAGATTAGGGGTTAATAACTATAATGTAGGGGTCGGCGATGTTAGGGACAGCAGATTAGGGGTTAGTAGCTATAATGTAGGTGGCGGCGATATTCGGTCGGCAGATTAGGGGTTAATAAAATAATGCAGGTGTCAGCGATAGCGGGGGCGGCAGATTAGGGGTTAATAAGTGTCAGATTAGGGGTGTTTAGAGACTCGGGGTACATGTTAGGGTGTTAGGTGCAGACTTAGTGTTTCCCCATAGGAAACAATCGAGCTGCGGTGTTAGTTTTTTTTTCAGCCGAAACTCCCATTGTTTCCTATGGGGAAATGCGGAATTTTACCAAGCTAATTCGGATTTATTCGGAGATACGGCAGCTATTTCGGATTCATTCGGTAGATTCTGAAGTATTTTAATTCGGAAATCCGAATCGATCGGAATCTCTGAATTTACCAAATTTTCAGAATTTCCGAATAAATACGAAACGAACCGCACATGTCTAGATATGACAGTGTAATGCACTATCAATAAAAAGACAGGGAATCAAACACTCTTTTAATAATGATTTAATATAGCAAAAAAAAATTGTAAGAATCCCAATCAAAAGTACAATAGTTACAAAAATATGAGATATTTTCTCAACAGAAAGAAGCCATACACCAAAAGCAAAACCAATAAATAAACCATCAAAAGCATGCAAATAATACATAGAAACCAAAATATTAGAAAGCACAAACTCAATTAAAATGTGCTAAGTGACGTCACTAGAAGATCATAATTGAAGGGGATGGGAGGAACACCTAACCAGAGGGCAGCCCCACCTATGTTAGAGGGTATATGCTATCATGGAACTAACTAGGATCTATGTAGTCCCCCACTCTCCCTAAAATTAGAGAATAGCTCACTTCAGTATCAATTACTCCAAAAAGACTATAGAGCAAGATAATAAGGTTAACACAGCAAAAAGCATTGCTATGCATAGTATCTGGCTGTATATACAAAATGACCCTATAAATGTATAAATGATCCAACAAATGAAAGCTGATAAGCAAAGTGTTAATTATTGCTGACAAGTACTATAAGTTTATTCATGCGTATGAGGCAACATGCAACTGAGACAGTGAGCACATAAGCAGGCAATGGCTTGATGGTTAGTGTTTCCAAGAGCTATGAGGTCACACTAACCCTATGCGCGTTAACTTCAATTGTGCTCAAGCGATAGCATTTAATTTCAACTTGTAATACGAGTGAAAAACCTGACATGTGCAAAAAGCCGCCATAAACCCCTTTTTCGCTCCTGCGCGATATTTAGGGCACCACTCGTATTCTGGAACTAAGTACATTTTAAAAGCATAGTATTTAGATTATTCCCCTCCTTCCTCTAGATATGTTGAAATCTACCTTTCACTGCCTTCCAGTGCTGGGGGTCGATCCGATAAAAATCGTCGCCCGCAAAAGCTGGAGACGCCAATATTTGCGCGGGTTTGGTATCCTATATACGGCGTAACCTAGAAGTTACGCGCGTATATTTCTGCCGTCGCCCGTAGTTTTTTTGGGCCATAGGCAGGTATACCAAACCCGCCCAGTTTGGTATCCAATATACAGCGTAAGGACTTACGTGGCGAAAATGGAGAAATCTTACTCCATTTTCACCTCGCCACAAAAAGCAGCCGTAAGAAGCCTTACGCTAAATATTGGAGCCCCGTAACTCCCTAAACTGGCTGCTAATATAAACCTAACACCTAACGCATGCGCAATGTCTATCTCCCTGTCAACCGCGATCTGCTAAAATATACCTAACACCTAACGCATGCGCAATGTCTATCTCCCTGTCAACCGCGATCCCCCGCCGCAATCTCTAATAAAGTATTTAACCCCTAAACCGTCGCCATCTACATAAACTAACCCCCTACTGTGAGCCCCTAAAACCGCCACCATCTAACTGATCTATCCCCTAATGTGAACCCCTTACACCGCCGCCATCTATATTAAAATTATTAACCCCCAATTTAATCTACCTACCCCGCCGCCAGCTATATTATCTATATTAACCCTAAGTATATTATAGTTAATATAGTTATTACATTATATATATTAACTATATTAACCCTAATTATATTAGGGTTAATATAGTTACTATAGTATTTATATTAACTATATTAACTCTATCTAACCCTAACACCCCTAACTAAATTCTTATTAAATAAATCTAATTCATATTATAAACTAAAATATTCCTATTTAAATCTAAATACTTACCTATAAAATAAACCCTAAGATAGCTACAATGTAATTAATAATTACATTATAGCTATGTTAGGGTTTATATTTATTTTGCAGGTAAATTGTTAATTATTTTAACTAGGTATAATAGCTATTAAATAGTTATTAACTATTTAATAGCTACCTAGTTAAAATAATTACCCAATTACCTGTAAAATAAATCCTAACCTAAGTTACAAATACACCTACACTATCAATAAATTAAAGAAACTACAAATATCTATCTAAAAATACAATTAAATAAACTAAACTAAATTACAAAAAAAACCCCACTAAATTACAAAAAATAAAAAAAAGATTACAAGATTTTTAAGCTAATTACACCTATTCTAAGCCCCCTAATAAAATAATAAACCCCCAAAATAAAAAAAATTCCCTACCCTATTCTAAATTAAAAATAGTTCAAAGCTCTTTTACCTTACCAGCCCTTAAAAGGGCCTTTTGTGGGGGCATGCCCCAAAGAAAACTGCTCTTTTGCCTGAAAAAAAAAACACAATACCACCCCCCAACATTACAACCCACCACCCACATACCCCTAATCTAACCCAAACCCCCTTAAATAAACCTAACACTACCCCCCCTGAAGATCTCCCTACCTTGTATTCACCTTGCCGGGCAGAACTCCTCATCCGATCCGGGCGATGTCTTCCAGCAAGCGGCAGTGAAGTCTTCTTCCATCCGGGCGATGTCTTGAAGCAAGCGGCAGAGAGTCTTCTTCCATCAGCGATGTCTTCAAGCAAATCGGCATCTTCAATCTTCTTTCTTCGCTCCTCTGCCGCGGAGCATCCATCCGGCAAGACGACTTCCCGACGAATGAGGTTCCTTTAAATGACGTCATCCAAGATGGCGTCCGTCGAATTCCGATTGGCTGATAGGATTCTATCAGCCAATCGGAATTAAGGTAGAAAAATCTGATTGGCTGATTGAATCAGCCAATCAGATTCAAGTTCAATCGGATTGGCTGATTCAATCAGCCAATCAGATTTTTCTACCTTAATTCCGATTGGCTGATAGAATCCTATCAGCCAATCGGAATTCGACGGACGCCATCTTGGATGACGTCATTTAAAGGAACCTCATTCGTCGGGAAGTTGTCGTGCCGGATGGATGCTCCACGGCGGAGGAGCGAAGAAAGAAGATTGAAGATGCCGATTTGCTTGAAGACATCGCCGATGGAAGAAGACTCTCTGCCGCTTGCTTCAAGACATCGCCCGGATGGAAGAAGACTTCACTGCCGCTTGCTGGAAGACTTCGCCCGGATCGGATGAGGTGTTCAGCCCGGCTGGGTGAATAAAAGGTAGGGAGATCTTCAGGGGGGGTAGTGTTAGGTTTATTTAAGGGGGGTTTGGGTTAGATTAGGGGTATGTGGGTGGTGGGTTGTAATGTTGGGGGGTGGTATTGTGTTTTTTTTGCAGGCAAAAGAGCAGTTTTCTTTGGGGCATGCCCCGACAAAAGGCCCTTTTAAGGGCTGGTAAGGTAAAAGAGCTTTGATTTTTTTTTAATTTAGAACAGGGTAGGGAATTTTTTTATTTTGGGGGGCTTATTATTTTATTATGGGGCTTAGAATAGGTGTAATTAGTTTAAAAATCTTGTAATCTTTTTTTTATTTTTTGTAATTTAGTGTTTGTTTTTTTTGTAATTTAGTTTAGTTTATTTAATTGTATTTTTAGATAGATATTTGTAGTTTCTTTAATGTATTGATAGTGTAGGTGTATTTGTAACTTAGGTTAGGATTTATTTTACAGGTAATTGGGTAATTATTTTAACTAGGTAGCTATTAAATAGTTAATAACTATTTAATAGCTATTATACCTAGTTAAAATAATTAACAATTTACCTGTAAAATAAATATAAACCCTAACATAGCTATAATGTAATTATTAATTATATTGTAGCTATCTTAGGATTTATTTTATAGGTAAGTATTTAGATTTAAATAGGAATATTTTAATTAATAATATTAATATTAGATTTATTTTAATAAGAGTTTAGTTAGGGATGTTAGAGTTAGATAGGGTTATTATACTTTATATATATATATATATATATATATATATATATATATATATATATATATATATATATATATAATATAATAACGATATTAACTATTAACCCTAATATAATTAGGGTTAATATAGTTAATATATATAATATAATAACTATATTAACTATATTAACCCTAATATAATTAGGGTTAATATAGTTAATATAGCTGGCGGCGGTGTAGGGGGATTAGATTAGGGGTTAATACATTTATTATAGGTCGCCGCGGTGTAGGGGGATGTAGATTGTAGGCAAAAGAGCAGTTTACTTTGTGACAAAGCCCCGCCAAAAGCCCTTTTAAGGGCTGGCAAAAGAGCTGTTACTTTGGGGCAATGCCACGCAAAAGTCCTTTTCAGGGCTATTTGTAGGGTTAGACTTAGGTTTAGTGGTAGGAATAGTTTAGTATTTCAGGGGTTAAATAATTTAATATAGCTGGCGGCGGTATAGGGGGATTAGATTAGGGGTTAATAATTTTACAATAGATAGCGGCGGGGTAGGGGCTCACTTTAGGGGGTAGGTAAGGTAGATGGCGGCGGTGTTAGGGGCTCACTTTAGGGGGGTTATAGATTTAATATAGCTGGCGGCGGTTTAGGGGTTAATAATTGTATTAGGTTGCGGCGGGCTCCGGGAGCGGCGGTTTAGGGGTTAATACATATTTTATTGTTAGGATAGTGAGGGGGGATAGCGGATAGAGGGTTAGACGTGTCGGGCTATGTTAGGGAGGCGTGTTAGACAGTGCGGGTGATTTAGACTTCAGTCAGGTTTTGTAGGCGCCGGCAGTTTCTAATGTGCCGTAAGTCACTGGCGACGCCAGAAATTTGTACTTGCGCAGATTTCTGGACATCGCCGCTGGTTTATCAGACTTACGGCACTTTAGCATCTGACGGAGCAGTATATGGGATTGCTCGAGTTGCGAGCTGAAACTGCGGGCGACGCGGGTTCCCTCGCTTGCGCCGCAAACTACGATCTATATCGGATCGCGCCCCTGATGTGTTTGCACATATGCTGCAACTCATAAAGCTGCAGTGAAACCTAAGTTCCAAAATGGTGGCATCCATAATAAAAGTGAGGGACATATTAAGTATTTAGAGTCCCTTTAATTATTTGTTTAAAAAAAAGATCTAAATCATAAATGGCTAACAAAACCCTATCATTTCTTGATTTCAATTCTGTTCCATTTTCTATTTTTAGTATTTTTCTGGCAGGAATAAGATGGTCCCTCACTGTCCTCTTTCTCACCATTCACCTGTTCATAGTCCAGTGACCCCTACATTTCATCCAGTTTTTAAAATAATTCTGATGATTTGAGTAGCCATTCATGATTGTGGTGAAAGGGCTCACTTATAAAACTAGAAAGCTCAGAGGTCTCAATTTTGAAAGTAAGCCCTTCCACATACTGTACATCCTGATAACTAATCAGGATTGGTTTAAAAATTAGAAAAATAGAATGGACCATGAAGTGGGGACGGATCAAAGGTGATTAATGTGACTGCAAAGAACCATGTTACTGAGAATAATGTTGCAATAGGTGATTATATAGTTTGTGTAACTTGGTTGTTAAAGGGAGGATGCTCTACAGGAAGGTTGTGTAACAGAGCCAGTTCAGGTAGGAGTCAATTGTGTTTTGTTAAAGGGACATTAAACCCAAATTTTTTCTTTCACGATTCAGATAGAGAATACAATTTTAAACAACTAATTTATTTCTTTTATCTAATTTGCTTAATTCTATTGATATTCTTTCCTAAAAAGCATATCTAGATAGGCTCAGTGGCTGCACATAGATGCCTCTTGTGATTGGCTGACCCATGTGCATTGCTATTTCTTCAAAAAAGGATATCTAAAGAAAGAAGGAAATTAGATAATAGAGGTAAATTGGAATGTTGTTTAAAATTCTATTCTCTGTCTGGATCATGAAAGAAACATTTTGGGTTTAATGTCCCTTTAATGGGCCAATTATAGCATAAATTGTGTTGAAGGGCCATTTAAGATAGGGTTAAACATGGTAGGAGTAGATTGTGGTTAGTGTTACTGTTCATTAATTGGGATAGGGTCAAAAGCACTATTAAAAACAAAAATACTGAAGCAATTTTTCATTAACAGCTTAATTTTTGCAGCTATCTCTAGAAGCCTCGACTATAGAAATGGGAAGCCAAGTTCTTGAAAATATATTAGTTAATAGTAAATGGTAATTTATTAGCTAGGATTATTGTAGGCCACTTAAATCATTTAAAATACTTGTATTTATTGTCTTCAATTGTATTTTGTTCTTAAATTATAGATGTTTTTTAGAAATATTACATATTGTTATAAGTTGATATTATAAATTATCTTGCTATTATCATATAAAAACTAATGAAAAATACAGCTTTCATAATACCCAAGCAGCAATGATTAAATTTGCAGGAGGTCTAGTTTAGTCGCTTTATATAAAGTGGTAATGACAACACATTATCACAGCTGGGTAGGACAGAATTAACAGGAATTTCAAAAGGACTTCTGTATAAATTATCACATTGAAATTATCATATTTTGTGCCCTTTATGATGGGGAAATGTTGTTTTGTGTTGCAACATGAGGAATGTGTCACAAAGACTATAGCAATGAAATGATCTCTAATGGAAATTTTCAGAAAAAAATGAACTCTTTTTTTTTTTAACTGAATGTAGTTTTGTGAACTATGTATTCAACTATATTTCCTTGTAGTGTTGTTGTCATGCACAGTAGTAAACGTTGTGTTTAATTACCAAAACATTGTTAATCTATAGATTTTGCTTGATGACTAAATAACCTTATAGAAGAATTTTAAATATTTTATTGTTAATCTAATATTTACTGTTAAAAGGACAGTCTAGTCCAAAACAAACTTTCATTATTCAGAAAGGGCATGTCATTTAAAAAAAAAATCAAATTTACATCTATTATCAATTTTTCTTTGTTCTTTTGGTATTCTTAGTTGAAAGCTAAACCTAGGAGGTTCATATGCTAATTTCTAAGCCCTTGTAGGCCGCCTCTCATCTGAGGGCATTTTGACAGTGTTTCACCACTAGAGGGTGTTAGTTCATGTGTTTCATATAGATAACACTGTGATCATGCACATGGAGTTCCTAGGAGCCAGCACTGATTGGCTAAAATGCAAGTCTGTAAAAAGCACTGAGATAAGGGGGCAGTCTGCAGAGGCTTAGATATAAGGTAATCACAGAGGTAAAAAGTGTATTAATATAACAGTGTTGGTTATGCAAAACTAGGGAATGGGTAATAAAGGGATTGTCTATCTTATAAAACAATACATATTCTGGTGTAGACTGTTCCTTTAAGTTTTCAGCATTCTAAATTGTTATTATAATGCATAAACCTCAAATATATCTTTAAGGTTAGCATACAGTATAACAACAACTAGTTCACAATTAGTACATTTAGCAACTTGAAACATTTGCTCACCACAGTTGTGGACAACAGCTCTGGGGCATCCTGCTGTCCAGCACAGCTAAAATACTTCTTAATCCAGAACCTAAAATGATTGAGATTGAATAGAGATGTGAAAGAGTGCATAGAATGGTTGTAAATCATGGAAGAAATATAGGGCAGATTAAAGGAGGATGTAAACAGCAGGAAATAATTACTAGGTTTGTGCATTTGGTTTGTTACAAATGCAAATTCATGATGTTATGACTGTTAACCTATTCTGTTTTAGTAGTGTACCCACTAAGGGATAGAATACAAGTGGCACTCTAAAGCTAGCACAGGTCACAATAAGCAATATCACGACTGAGCTAAATTGCATGTGTATTACAAGTTAAAATTGTACAGGCGCACTCAAACTTTAACAAAATTTGAGCTTGTCAGGTTAACATGATTTAAGACCTTGGGGCATATTTATCAAGCTCTGTATGGAGCTTGAGGCCCCTTGTTTCCGGCGAGCCTGAAAGCTCGTCGGAAACAGAAGTTATCAAGAAGTTATGAAGCAGCGGTCTAAAGACCACTGCTCCATAACTTGTCCGCCTGCTCTGAGGTGGCGGACAGAAATCAACCCAATCAAATTCGATTGGGTTGATAGACACCCCCTGCTAGTGGCCGTGAATCTGCAGGGGGTGGAATTGCACCAGCAGTTCACAAGAACTTCTGGTGCAATTAAAAATGCCGACAGCGTATGCTGTCGGCATTTAGTGATGGGCAGCGATGGGCAGCGGACGTGATACACTACTTCGTATCATGTCTGCTAGCACATTGTTAAATATGCCCCTTTGTGTAAAGTGTAAGGATTAAAAAACTGTGCGCCAGACACAACATATATACAAGATGAATACATTAAAAGAAAATAGTTAAAGGGCCATAATACTCAAATGTTTAAACACTTGAAAGCGATGCAGCATAGCTGTAAAAAGCTGACTAGAAAATATCACCTGAACATTGCTATGTAAAAAAGAAAGATATTTTACCTCAAAAGTTCCTCAGTAGCCACATCCCATTGTAAAGGATTTCTAAGCAGCATTTTAGTGTGTCTGTCCTGGGACAGCTGAAAGGATGAGCCTCGTGCACTCTCATATTATTTCACCAATCAGGTAAAGGAAGTTTACTATGAATTCTCATGAGAGTTAAGTCAAATCTCATGAGATCACAGTAAAATAGTTCATGACCTCAGCACTGCTAATGCTGATTGGCTGCTGTTCATTTCTTCATTTTTTTTTTTTTTTTACCTGCAGCTTGGAGCAGGTGAAGTATAACTTTTACACAGAACTTACTCTGCTGAGATGAGGAGATTGTGAGGTAAAATATCTTCCTTTTTTACATAGAAATGCTCAGGTGATATTTTACTGTCAGCTTTTTACAGTTACACTGCATCAGTGTCAAGTGATTTAGCATATGAGTATTATGTCCCATTAAGTATATATATATATATATATATATATATATATATATATATATATATATATATATATATATATATATATATATATATATTAATAAAAACATGTTTTTAAAAATAAATAATTTGAGACAAATATAGTCTCAACACAAAGGGGTGCTCTCCCCTATAGAGTGGCTGTGATTAGAATTAATATCTCTTTCTCTCATACATATATGTATATCAAGATTACTTGTAGCTAGCAATTATAACACAATGCCCAAATCAATAAAATAAGTATAAAAAATTATCCAATAAAATCAAAAGTCCACAAATCAAACAGCAAATCTTTGTAGCCAGATTTCTACAAAGAGAACAAGAAAAGACATCGGGCGCCACATTGAATGAACCAGTATGGGGCACAGAAATATACAGTATATATACAGCAGACAAATATTCGGAATACTCGTTTTTTTTTACATTTGTTCTGAAAGATTGGTCAGAAACATTTTTTTTGATGCTGCACAAGTCACGAGTGATGACATTGTCACAAAAAGAGAAAATAGATTCTACTATTTAAGCGCATGATTTGAGAAGCTTTTATAAAAAACTAAAATATAATTTAGAAACCCAGTAAAGAAATTATGTTAAGAAATAATATGTTGCATTGGGTATTTAGTCATGTTTATCCTGTATGTAAAGAGACACTTATGATGTTAAAGTGCACTTTTAGTTGCTATTTTTTTCACTGAAGTTTGCTATAGAAATGAAAAGGTTGAAAAGAGAAGCCATTGGTGTAAATAATATATGGATATCGTTAACATATAAATGACCATTTCATTTAGTAAAAGGAAAAGCTTTGACCAAAGAAGTCATTAAAAAACACTTAAAATAATAATTAAAAAGAATACATAGCCTAGTATTATCTAAGGAATTTAACTCACTACCTGAAGGAAATCAGCATACACTTAGTTTCCATTATTTTTCTTTTTTATATAATTTTATTCAAACAGTTGTTTAAATAGTTATTTGGCGGCGCTTTACAAATAAATGATAATAATAATAATAGTTACATAGGGCTATATTATAAGTGGAGCACAAACAACAGCGACATTGCATTATTTTGGGATACAATAGCTTTAACTAACTGCCATATATAAGCTATATATCTCCATCGATTCGATGTTTTAACCAAAGATTGCACTTACAGCTACAGAGCGGCAAGTTATGCTTGGTCCTATTGACTATATTCACGGCAGTAACTAAGTGAGGCTCATAAACACAGAACCTTATTGTGAATCACCTGAGGCCCTCTAAGCCTTGATTGATATTAACTGCAGCACTAAGGATCCCCTAATGGATCCAGGTAAATCTGGCCAGGGCCTGCCGATTCTGAGATCAGACAGTATTGCTGCTAGAGCGGTGAAGTACGGATCTTTAACAACTATACCTTTGTGTCACCAAGGCAATTTAAATATTGATCTACACTAGATTTCCTAGAGACAAGCCCTACACAAGAGAATATTATTGGAAGTCGATAAGACCTGCAGGGAGAGGTGAGACTTTTTGGGGCCTAGTATTCTTGGGGGTGGGACATGGGCGTAACACGAAAATTAGTATAACCATTAAGTGTCATACCTGATACCCTTATAACCTTTTCGTTTTAAATCTCTATTGCCCCCTGATCCCACCATAGCTGCTTGAGGAGATTTCAGTAGCTATCATTTTAAAGTATATACTTAGCTGTCAGTAAAATCGTCATATGGACTGTTTTAGACCTAGTCCTCACTTATGATCCCGTGGACTGCACTGGCACGCAGTTGCAAATATAAAAACTCAAGCTTATCATCTAAAGTGCTTGTGTGGAAGCTAGCATCCTGAATACTACACAATAGAGTGCAGTGTTACAGTGACAGTTTTATTTCACATCTCTCTACACAACTACAATGACTTGCTGCTGATCATCTCATTGCTTAGGCCTAAGTTGACCATATTGCCGCTTTAAAAATGAACACATATGAAAATACATATGTCAGGGCTGTTTTTAGGACTGTTTAAAGAAATGTTTTGTATAAGAACCCTGTCATATGCATTTTTCATATGTGTCCCTTTTTTTTTATATATATATTTTTATTGAGGATTAAACAAAATATCATACAGGGATCCCATGAGATCATAGCAGAACAAAACACAGGCAATGAGTACCATAGCAATGGAGTGATGATCAAATAAGTACAGGAGCTTAACAATAGTAATTTGATGTTGTAGTGACTTTCACACAGGTAAAAGCCATAACTCCATAGAGAACTAGCCATTTCTTGATCTATTTGTCATAACGGAACTAACGCAAGAAAGCATGAGTTCTAACGCTGGTATTATGAGTTTTCTTGTCTATGCTTTTTCCGTGCCTTAGATAAATCTGGCTGTCACGTGCACGAGCACGTCTTCCCCATAGAAGTCAATGGAGGAGACAAATGTGTGTAGAAATAAAATCCAAGACTTGTTTTGAGCGTAAAGTGAGTGACGTCATGGTCTTGTGTGAAAAAGTAGCTAAATCGTGTTTATTTCCTAATAAAAATCTTATTTGTGTATGTAATGTGCTGTATATTGTTTGTATGTATCGATTAGTGTATGTATGTGATAATATTTGTAGTTAGATGTAGCTATATGAGTGTCTGTTCCCGTCTGTCTATGTAAGTCAATGGAGAATGGATTTGTGTGGCTTTTTTTTCAAACACCCGAGATCTCGTAACTTTGATCTGTTCTATTTTGACGGGAAAATATAAAATCTTAAAAATAAATATAATGTAGTGTTTGTATGAGTGTAAGTGTAGTTTGTGTAATGTTTTTGTGTGATTCATGGATGTTTTTTTTCGCGGTATATGTTAACTACTGGGTCTGGGTTGACGTAAATGATTTCAGCGGAGACGGATATTTTTGTGGCATTAGGGAAACTCGTAATACCAGCGGCTGTATAAAAGCAGCGTTAGGACCGGCCAACACTGCTTTTTAAGCCTAACGCCAAACTCGTAATCTAGCCGTAAGTTTCTTAAACAACTCCTGAGCTCGGTGTCAGCAGTTAAACAGGGTGAATTGATTTTAGGAGGTGACCTAAACCTAATATGGGACCCTGCAATGGACAGACTAGGCCCAAAGATCTCCTCAGCCGAAAGATCGGCCCACCCCCTTTTTTATTGCATTTCAGAAGTTATTCAGCCAATATGATCTGTATGATGTCTGGAGAGCACTACATCCCTCAGACAAAGAGTTCACATTTTACTCCCCTCCGCACAAATCCTATACACGAATTGACTTCTTCTTTATGAGTTTGCATGCATTAGATCATGTTACTTATGTGAGGATCTCCCCAGTGGCCTGGTCTGACCATGACTCCCTTCTTATCATCATTTGCCCACATTTTACTCACTCATCTCCCCCCCTATGGCATCTCAAGGATTACCTAGTTACACACCCTACTCGAAACTTGAAACACAAGACAATATCACCGACTTTCTAGAGCTGAATGACACCGTATCCATCTCAGCAGAGGTCTTATGCGTCTCTCGTAAGGCATTTCTAAGAGGACACTACATTACTAAAGTGACTCATATTCATAAAACTCAGGGTGCTTCATTTGCTGAATTAACTTGCCAACTTAGATCCTTCAAAAATTATCTTTCCACGTCCTAGACCATTGAGCTGAACACCCAAATATCAGACATCACACGGCAGATTAGAACACTTGAATACCAGAAAACACAGGCTAACTTAGATAAGCTAAAACAATTGTATTACTATAAAAGTAATAAGGCCTCCTCGCTCTTAGCAATGAAATTACATAACCGAACTGCACAATCCAAAATAACTCAGCTCAGCACGCCACATGGTGTAGTTTTTTGCCAAAAGAGATTGGTGAATCCTTTAGGGTATTTTACCTTAAATTATATAATTTGGAGTCTTCCGACCCTCACCACCTCTTATCCACAAAGGAAATTCGCTCTTTTCGGATTCTATAAACCTCCCTTAGCTCACCCAAGAGGCCTCCCAAGACCACATTGCCCCAATTTCCCTTGAGGAAGTACAAAAAAGCATTAAAGAACTTAAATTAGCTAAGTCCCCCGGCCCAGACGGTTTCACAGGCCAATTTTATAAAACCTTCAAACCCTTAGTCGCCCCCATCCTTTGTAGAACTTTTAACGAAGTAATGTGTAAGGTTTTTTTTTGCAAAGAATACCAGGAAGCAATAATTACTACTATCCTAAAACCAGCTAAAGACCCCAAAGATTGTAGCAGCTACCACCCTATCTCGTTACTCAATCTGGACACTAAATTATACGCCAAAATTATTGTGAATCCACTTTCCAAAATAATTTCCACCCTGGTACACCCAGATCAAGTGGGTTTCATCCCTCTGAGATAAGGGCCGGACGCCACTATACACATACTAGATATTCTCACTGGGGCTGCTAAGGAGGGAGTATTGTTAGATGCCGAAAAGGCCTTTGACAGGGTGACATGGGAATACCTCTGGGAGACGTTAAGAGCATTCAACCCCTCAAATGAATTCATAACTGATGTACAAGCCCTGTACTCCAATCTGTCTGCTAAAATTAAAGGTGTGGGATTTCAGTCTAGCTACTTTGAAATTTCCAACCGGACTAGGCAGGGTTGTCCCCTTTCACCTCTGTTATTTGCACTTTCAATAGAACCTGTAGCACAAGCCATTAGAATGGACCCAAACATCTCATGTTTCCTTATTCAAGAGGTTCAACATAAAATTACACTTTACGCAGACAATATTACCCTCCTCCTGACTCACCCGACAAAGTCACTGCCAGCCGTTTTCAAACTCCTTAAGTTTTTTAACACCATGAGTCACTATAAATTGAACATCTCCAAGATCGAAGCCCTACATTTGAACATCCCACCCTCTGAATTGACCCTCTTACAGAAACAATATAAGTTTCAATGGTCCGCATGCTCTATCAAATTACTAAGAATACATCTTAGCACGATCACAGCTACTATCATATCCAAAAACTTTTCAGATAGACTCCCTGAGTGGCAAAAACGTCTAGACTCTTGGGAATACCAAGAGATTTCATGGACGGGTAGGATAGCTGCTTTCAAAATGTCCTTCATACACAAAATTACTTACCTCTTTCGATCCCTCCCGATTAATACACCCAGGCCCATCTTCAATAAACTGCAGAGCCTTAGCACCTCTTATGTTTGGAAAGGTAAAAAACCTTGGACCTCCAAACAGACCCTGCAGAGAAACACTGCTAAAGAGGGACTAAGCCTTCCAAATATGATCCTTTACTATCAAGATGCCCGTTTAACCCATTTGATGAGCTGGAGTTACACAACGAATGTGTCCTTTTGACGGGAACTAGAACAATCCCTCTTACCATCTGGTCTACAATTACGTGACTTACCCTGGATCCCCCACATTATGGGAGAGATCTTAAGATAGAACATCCCGTGATTGTTGATACTCTACCATTTTGGGACCAGGTTAGACACTTACCAACTATTGCCCCCCACTCCTCACCACAGCAGACAATCGCAGACTCTCTTTTCTGCCTCTCCGACTCCCACATTTCCGCTTGGCGAAATATTAACGCCCCATATATTTCGAACCTCCATGATCATAAAAAAGCACTGTCACACAATAGAATATGCACTGAACTACAACTACCGCACATGCTCAGATTTGAAGCATTTCACCTTTGCTCTATTATTAGATCTTGGGGGTTCCCTAGGGTTAACATTAGAGATACTACAAATTGGGAACAGAGATGGTCACAAGCTGCTGTCATCAAAGGGGCATTATCATACCACTATGATTTACTTATAGATCCTCATTCACACCATAATATCTCACAGCACTTAGCTTGGGAGAGAGAACTAAATTTTACTGCTGACACTCATGCATAGAGAGATACTAAACACCAAAAAACTTCTGCACTGTGCAACGCTATGGGAACTCCATTATTTGATTGTAGTGCGCTGGCACTTGGTACCTGCTGCTCTGCATAAAATTTACAACAATCATTCTCCGACATGCTGGAGAGGCTGTGGCCAAGTAGGCACGCAGTGCCACATTTGACGGTCCTGTCCAAAAACTATACCTATGTGGACACAGCTCTTCAGCATTTTCAGTTTACTTGGCATTACTTTACCACTCAGCCCACAAACATGCCTCTTCCACAAAAATCTTTAACTATCTACCTCTTAATGTCCGCTAAACTCGAAATCACGAAAGCCTGGAAGCAAAAATACCCCCCCACACAATTGCACAAATCATAGCGACAATAACATACATACAGAAGATGGAATCATACTCTTATTCAGTTCTAGACAAACTAGACACTTACTTTGAAACGTGGATGCCATAGATAGAAAAGTTTGACAACTGAGGCTTATGGGAAACCACAGCCTTTTCCCCTTCCCACTGTTGTGTCCCCTCATACACAATCTTTTTTTTTTTAACGATCTACGAGAAATACAGAGCAATATGGTATAATATTGTAAACTGAGATAATCCCTGTAACCCTGGGCACTTATAGCTAGACATTCCTTAAACAACATTGCAATATACTGCAGATCATGTACACTCTACATATACTTGTAATTAAATTCTTTTGTGAGAGTACACTAATCTTTATTATTATTTGTCTTCTGTTATTTCATATGTCGGCCCTAGGTTATAAACAAAAACTAAATTGTTCAAGTAAATGTACATCCCTGCGTGGATACTTAAAATGATTTTTGTTGGTACCTAATTTTCTCAATAAAAATGTATTAAAAAGAAATAAAAAATTTTTTTATGCTCGCTTCAACTATAGCTGATCTATTTCCGTGTGCAACAGGAAGAGTTTGTCTGAAATCACTTCAGAGCAGAATAGTTTTGCCTCTAAAAGGTTTGTTGTTATTCATCAACTCTTGAAAGAGTTTGTCGAGACATCTGAGTGCATCACTGGAAGACATGGTTGATTCATCCCAAATAATAATCTTTGCATGGATCATTTGCGCATCATTAGAGGTTTGCCTCATGGAAGAGTTTGAAGTATCCAACAAAGGAACTGGTAACTTAAACTGTGAGTGGTATGTTCGTTCACCTTCCAGAAAATTTGCCGCAATACCTGTTGAAGCAACTGGTAATGCTACCTCACTATTCCCTCTAATTGTCCTCAACAGAGTCTTGTATAGGTGGGTTTTTCCACTTTCACCTGGACCCCATCAAGGAAATAACACCTTTGTGGTAAACTGTCATTTTCCAATGCAGCAATGATTTTTTCAAAACTTTCTCTTTGAAGGTCATTAAAAGATGCCTTCATTTGAACTCCAGTATAACTTTCAAAAGAAGCATCATAGAGATCTCTGGGATTTTCAGGTACATTTTTTGGAGGATTTGGTAAACCAAAATCTTGAAAAAAATTTCCATGAACAATTAATATATCCTGAATATCTCTAAGTGAATAATTTAAACAAATTTGACACTCTGTTGTGTGACCTGGATGTCTTGAAAAGCTTAAAAAAATGTCTTTTGTACTTTTTTTTTATTATTTATATTTTTTATTCAGTTTTAAATTTACAACATAAACAATAATCAGCAATTCTCAGCAGAAATACATATACAAAAAATAAGGAAAAGAGGAGGTCTCATGTTAACACATAGATAATTAAAGGCATAAACTTTTTAAACCAGATTTCAGTTTTACCGTTGTCTGTTCGACATCTGCGGGAAGAGGGGGATGGGGGGGGCGGCACAGAGGGAGAGCAAGAGAAAGAGAGAGAAAAAAAAAAAAAGGAAAAGGAAAAGGGGGAGAGCCTTTCTTACCAACGTCCTAATAAGACTGTCTCTGTATTTCTAAGGGGGTATATTAAATTATCTATTTCTTTCTGGGGGAAGATCTTGATGAATCTAGACCATTTCTGAAAAAAGAGAATTATTTCTCTTTCGGAAGTCAGAGTTATGTCCAGCTGTTGAGACATTGCTTTTTCATGTAGTTTTTAACTTCTGATATACTCGGGATTGAAGTGTCTCGCCATTTATTAAGAATTAAATTCCTTGCGGAAAGAATTGTCATGTTTATTATTTTTTTAGAGTTATGAGTGGACGGGGGTTCAGCAAAGAAGATTACTTCTGCCAAGGAGAGAGAGAAAGGAGGGATTTTCGACACCCTAGTGAGCCAAAATTCTAATTTCCGCCAAAACTGCATTAATCGGGGACAGGTCCATATCATATGGACTAAGTCAGCCGCTGGGAGGGAACATTTTGGACACATATTAAAGTTGGCGTTATGCCATTTAAATCCTTTGAGCGGGGTGTAATAAGTTCTATACAGTAGCTTGATGTGTGATTCCCTCCAGCTAGCAGACAAGGTAGTTTGTGTTATTGTAGCTATAGACTTTTCAACCTGGTTGGGGTCTATGTCTAGATCTTGCGACAGTAAATTCCATTTTTGCATTATATACTCAAGATTAGATTCACCTTTCTGGCTGACCAGCAAGTTATACCAAGTTGAGATGGAGAATAAGTTATTTTTAACCAGAATAGGCCAGCTATCTAGTTTCCCCCAAGACCAGGACCAGCCATATTTGCTGATAAGCGAGAAAAGATAATGCCTAGCCTGTAGGTACGCGAATAAATCTTTATTGCTTAGTTCAAATTCCTGTTTTAAGGTCTCAAAAGTTTTAATTAGACAGGCCTCCTGATTTATAAATTGTGTGAGGTAAGTCAGTCCGAGGCTATTCCATCTCTGGAAGACCTGCGATTGGGTACCTCTTTGAAATTCCGGATTGCCACATAATCCTTGAAATTTCGGAATGGATAGGTCTATGCCTAATTTATGTCCTAATTTTCTCCAAGCTTGTAATATTGTGTATATAGAGCTAAGGCATTTCACTTCCTTAGGAATCAGGTGCAGTGGGCAGTGAATTAACACTGTAGGCTTATACGGATATAATATGTTTATTTCAAGAATGTTATTCGTGAAGTAATTCTTATTTAATAGCCAATCTATTACAGTTCGAGCTAAAAAGGCCAAGCTGTAGCTACTGAGATCTGGTAAAGCCATGCCACCATATCTCCTGGGCAGATGCAATCTAGAGATCGAAATTCGGGGCCTTTTGCACCTCCATAGGAAGTACCGAAGAGCCTTACATAGACTCTTCCAGTCTTTAGTTTTCAAGATAACTGGTACATTTTGCAAAGGGAAGAGGATCTTAGGAAGAAGAACCATCTTGAAAAGAGCAATTCGACCCGTCAATGAGAGGGGAAAATTTTGCCAGTTCTTCATATACTCCTTTACCTTAAATAGGACTGGAGAGATATTAAGATCATACCACTCTCGTGGGTTTGGGGAAACGTTAATGCCTAAATATCTGAAGTGAGATCTAACCTCATTAAAAGGTAAGTCAGTCATAGATGTCTCACTTTTCCTAATCCACATTAATTCTGATTTGGTCAGATTAATTTTATATCCCGTAAAGGCTCCAAAAGAGTTTGTAATCGAGAGTTGTTTGGGGATATTGGATCTGGTATTTGAGACATAGACCAGTACATCATCGGCATACAAAGCAATTTTTTGTTCCACTGACCCTATCTGAATACCTTGGAGATCTTTTCTTATTTTAAGGGCAAGAGGCTCAATGGCTAGGTCAAAGAGCAAAGGAGATAAGGGGCAGCCTTGTCTGGTGCCCCTTTGAAGTTTAATTGGACCAGATTCTAGCTGGTTAATGGAAAGCTTGGTTGATGAGTTTTCACAGAGATTTTTAATAAAGTGTACAAAGTTATCCTTAAAACCAAAGGATAGCAAGGAAGACAGAATATGCCGATGATGTACTGAATCAAACGCCTTCTCTGCGTCTAAGGCTATTACCGCCAGGTCCATTTGATCTTGAGATGGTGTTTTCTCAGAGTTATTGAAATAGTCAAGGATCAGAAAGAGTTCTCTGATTTTAGCTGTTAAATTGCGTTTATTTAGAAACCCCGCCTGATCCTCATTAATGAGAGGCCCAATCTCACTCTGTAATCTTTTGGCTAGGATCGAGGTCAATAGTTTGTAATCAGAGTTTAGTAATGCTATGGGCCGATAGGCCTCCTTTTTTAGAGGGTTTTTACCTTGCTTTAAAATCAGTGACGTCGTGGAGGCGGAGAAGGATATAGGAATAGGGTTCCTTTCTATGTAAAAGTAATTAAAGAGTGTCTTTAAGTGTGGAGTGACAATCAGTGCCAGCAACTTATAAAACTCATTAGGCAATGAGTCCGGCCCAGGAGCTTTGTCTGACCGGAGTTCCTTAATGGTTTGAAGGATCTCTTGATCCGATATAGGGGTATTAATTTTATTTACTGCCTCTTCCGTAAGTACTGGGTGGTCCAGGCCTTCCCAGAAATCTCTTGAGGCTGCCATATCAGATTCCTTAAAGGAGTAAATTCCTTTATAGTAATCTGAGAAAGTTTCTAGTATTTCTTTCAAATCATTAATCAGAGAGTCAGATTCTAGCAGTGAGTCAATTGAGGAGTTCCCTTGTACATTCTTATATAGACTGGCCAGGAATTTACCGGCTTTGTCCCCATGGCGATAGAACTTTGCTTTAGATCTTAAGTCGGTTTGGACCGTGTTGTGGATCAGTAAGGTATCTCTCTCTCTCTTGGCATTAGAATATTGTCTCCAATTTAAAGGGGTGGGATGGGATAAATATCTGTTATAAGAATTGGTCAAGGCTTTAAATGCTTGATTCTGTCTAAGACTAGTTTTCTTTTTTAGTTTAATCATATATGCAATAATCTCCCCCCTCATTACGGCTTTACTCGCTTCCCATAAAGAATTTGGATTATTGACTGAGCCCAGATTTAAAGAAAAAAATTCATTCATTTTATTCATTAGCCAGTTTTTAAACTTTAAATTGCATGATAAAAATTTTGGGAAGAAAAACCGCCGTGAGGGGTGCATTTTACCACAGATTGGGATCTCTAGTAAGATTGGGGCATGATCTGAAATGGTTATTTGTGCAATCTTGGTAGTAGAGCCTATCTTTATAACTTTATCACTAACTAGAAATAAGTCTATTCTTGAAAGAGAGTTGGCGTTTCTAGCCTTGCACGTATACTCTCTTTGATCTGGATGTTGTAGTCTCCATAAGTCTTTAAGAGCCAAGTTACTCTCTAAAGTTCTAAACATTCTGGCCTCTAGCTTATCTCTCTTAGATTGCAAGCAGGTATTTTTTTTCCCCCTATGCCTGTCAATGGGTATTCGAGGTACCATATTGAAGTCCCCTGCTAATATGACATTCCCTTCCCCCATTTGTAGAATATTAGTTTGAACCGAGTCCCAAAATTTAGAGTCAAAGTTATTGGGGGCATAAATATTACAGAGTATATAGACAAAATTTGCCAGTTTGATCTTCAAAATTAAAATTCTACTATTTGAGTCAAGATATTTCGCTAATATTTCGTAGGTTAGCCTCTTCCCCAGTAAAATAGCCACTCCCCGCTTCCTACCAATGCTAGGTACATAGAATACCTCTTTCACCCAAGAGGTTTTTAATTTAGCCGATTCATCTGCATTAAGATGAGTCTCTTGTATAAAAGATATATCGGTGTTATATTTCCTCAGCTGCGAAACTATAGCCTTGCGCTTTATTGGAGAGGAGATACCCCCAACGTTCCAGGACGTTAAAATGAATTTACCTATTTTAGACATCGCTTAAAAAGAAAGTTGAGGATAGGATGTAAATAAATAACTTATAAACAAATTATAACATGGTAGATTTGAGAGAGGAAAAAAAAAAAAAAAAAAAAAGAAAGAAAAAGAAGGGGAAAATTTTTCCTCTTCTCTCTTATCTCTCTCTCCCTCTCTTAAAAGGAAAAATAAATGTATTACCCTCCCATCCCTGTCCCCAGAAGAGTAATTCTCCTTAAGTGCAGAAAAAGAAAAAAAAAAGAAAACAGAACCAATCATTTTTGTTTATCAGAAATATGAGTGAGTACATTTAGACTATTAATAAACCTGTTATCCTATTTAGCAACTTTTTCCATAAAAAACTTTTCTGCCTCCGCAGTGGTCTCATAAAAATATATGTGGCCCTGAAATTCTATTTTGAGTTTGGCCGGATATAGTACAGTGGCAAAAATGCCTTCTTTAATTAATCTGCCGCATATTGGGGTGAGTTCTCTTCTTTTCAGAGAGGTAGCATATGCGAAGTCTTGAAAGATTAATATTTTAGTCCCATCCAAAAGCACAGGCAAATTCTTACGTGATAATTGCATGATTCTGAGCTTATCTTGATAGCTCAAATATCGTACAATTATGGGTCTGGGCCTAGCTTTGTTTCCTTCTACGTCCCTAATTCTCCCCAATCTATGGGCTCTCTCTATTACCTAGGGTAGCAACTCTTGTGGAAAGTTTAGTAGCTTAGGGAGAGATTCAGCTGCAAATTTCTGAATATCTAAATAATCTGAAGTTTCAGGGACCCCTATTATCCTGACATTATTCCTTCTTGATCGATTTTCTAGATCTTCGATCTTGTTCTGTAATTCCCTAATAGAACTAGTATTTGCCTGTATTTTAGTGCTTTGAACTGATGTGAGATCTTCGAGGTCGGAGACTCTTTGCTCCGCTTCTTCGATTCTCATCGTAAATTGTTTAACCTCATTAGAGAGCAAGTTAAGGTCTTGTTTTATTTCTATCCGAAGTAATTCAAATTTTGGATTTAAAGCTTCCAAGATACTATTCACTAGCCCTTGCGAGTCTGTGCCCACACTGAACCTTCTGGTAGAACTAGGTTCAGGGTGCAGTTCAACCGAGGTTTCTGACGGGGCTTTGTTCTTCCTTTCCCTGGCTCTGGAAGCCATGGCCGGCGGAGTGCTTTTGTGAGTGGTTGGTGGATTTAAAAATCTATCCATAAATAAGTGCGGCTAAGGACTGAAGTGAGGAGTAAGTGGAAGGGGAAAAAAAAAAGGAAGGAGGGGGAGGCAGAGTGGGGGAGAGAGAGAACCAATTAGTCAATCCCCCCCTCTTCTCCCTCTCCCCCCTCCCTCCTGTGGGGGAAAAAAATGTGCTGTGACTTAAGGTGATAACAACGCAGTGAGCTCAAGTGGATAAGTGCCTAAGTGAAGGAGAAAAGGAAAAAAAAAAAAAAAAGGGACAAGAGGGGGGGTGAAGAAAAAAGTGAAGGATCCAAGAAAAATATAAAGAAGTGTTCTAGTAGTGACTGTGAAGAAAAGAAGTGATCTAGGCCAACCAGGGTTATTCTCTCCCAGAAAATAAACTATAAGATTGCTACGCTTAAACTAGAACAGAGCCCTCTAATGATTTAATGCACCTTTTGGACTATTAAGGTTTTCCCCAATGGGAGCCTTCTAGGCTTAGATATCTCAGATAGAGTACAGTGTGCACAGGGTAATATTAGCTTTGCCTATATTAGTTTTAACCCTAAGGATGGCACTGACCCTTTAAGACATATGAGGGTATTTGCTATTTAAGGGAAAAAGTGAATTAATAATCACCCTCAATTAGAGACATATTGACCAACCTCACAATACATATATGAGAGCAGAAAAAAAAAATAAAAAAAAAAAATAGGAGAATTATATACTTATATGCTTCCAGTATAATTTTAACTGTTCGTGCTTCAGAGCTATTAACTGATTTAATATATCAGAACACAACGCCTGTACTCCAATACTAATTGCTTCAAGCAAGAGAAAACAAATAGCTTAAAAACATGCTTATCTTAGCAAAGCTGTATCATGTTATCATTGTGTCTTAGGGAGTAAAGATTTAAGAGGAATAGTGCCCCCTAGGCCGTGTCCAAAAAACTTGTCCAGTTATTTTTACACAATAATGTTCCTCATATAATTGCAGATAGTGTTACAAAGACCCAGATCATCCTTTTTAAGGCAATAGCTTTTACTTTGGGGCAGGTAGGATTTTTCCAAAAGATTCCAAACCTTAGGGCACTGAAACCCAATAGATACAGGCCTTGACTCAAACAAAGTTATTTTGAAGGGGCATTTTACAAAAACACCCCCTTGAGTTCTCCTACAAGTTGGAGAAATTTAAACAGGTAACTATGACCACAGTTTATGCCTCTTTATAGTTCCAATCAGTTTTTGCCTTTTTAGCTTAGTGGTAGCTGCTAACAGGGAAACAGAAAGAGATCAACAACCCTTAAGTGCCTTTGCAGCCAGTCTCGCTCACAGGATACATGTGTGCAGAGTAAGATAAGAGAGCAGGCTTATAACTGTTCTGCACTCACCCCTCTTCGAGGATACCACCTTCAATGTTAGCCGTTGACTCTTGTATACTTGTGAACACTGATCACAGGTGGCCGGCCTCTTCATCCAGGGGGACAAGAAACAGTGGCGATTCTGCTCCCTTTCCTCCAAAGCTCCAGACTCTGAAAGGTGTGTAGTGATGGTACAGGAGGGATCCTGGGCAGCAAGCCGGTAAGGAGACAGATACCTATGGACCCGCCAGCCCCGCCGGTCCCGCCGGACCCAACCACAAGGCGAACGGGCACATTCCTGGGCTGCAAACAGACCGTGCTGTGTTTGTTTCAAGTTTCCTCTCCCCCCGCGCAGCACCGGTGGGGGGGGAGAGCTGAAGAGAATTGCTCGATATCCTCTAAGCAGACGGGTATCTTCGGGCTATCTACCCCCTCTCACGCAGCTTCGGTGGGAGAGGGGGGACTGCCGCTGAAGGTGGTGAGGCTCAGAGTAGCTCCTACACGCGGTGTCCTGCGTGGGGCTTCTGAGTTAAGCTGTGTTAAGACAGCGCAGGTGACGGGCGCTGCGGGAATCCCTCAGGGCTCGGTACACAGTTCGAGCAAGATGCAGGTGTCTTCCCCTCGGTTGCAGAGGGCAGTGGCGCGCGAGGAATCACCGCCAGTGGGTTACCTGCAGGACACAGGTGCTTGCGTTGCACAACCTGAACGCAGGCTCCTCCTCCGGAACTCCCCGTCTTTTGTACTTTTTAAAAAGCTCTTTAGCATTTGGTGGAGATGCTAAAGCACAAATATGAGCAAAAAGCTCTCTAAGCAGTCGAGGCATCATTTCACTTGCAGCTTCATGAAGAGTTAAATCCCAAGCTTGATCATCTTCAAAAAGACAATGTTTTTGAGCTGCTTCTTTAAATTTGTGAAATTGAACACCATCAACTGTACGAATATATTCAAAAGAAGATGCTCCTTTAACATGAAGTGAAAGCAAGCGTAAAAGCAAAATCTCTCTACATCTGAAATTAAATTTACAGAGTACATACGACCAATAGTGTTATTTGCTCGATCTTGTACTCTTTTTTTTTCCATGTTGTTGTCTTTTGATGAAAAACAAAATGCCGAGGAATATCAGTGTAAAGATAGGCATTAGCTGACAAATCTTCTTTGTTTAATTTAAACCAAGCAGTCAAAGTTATGTCTCTTTAATGTGTTCTTTCTACTGCAGTTTCAATATTGTCTTCAGGAAAATATACTGACTGTTCTCCAGGAAGATGAACTTGTAATCGCACAATTGTATGCTATTAATGGTGCATATGAAAGCCAAAAAGCCGCCATGCTGCTTCTGGAACACTAACATATCTAGAATTCATAAATGAAGTTATCTCATCATGAAGAAGTGTTTCATGTTCTTTAATTGCAATATTTGCACAGTAATGCCCTTTATAATATATTTAAATATGTACTTTACACTTTTTATAGAAGCACAGCTTTCAATATTAATATGGCAGTTGTAATTAAATGTCAAGTATGGGTTGTATGGTACAACCCAAGAGTTATCTTTCTTTTTACCATTTATTTCAATTGAAGGATTTTTTTTTGCTTCTCTTGTAACGTGGATAACCATCTACATTGATTAAAGTTTCTTCTTGGAAAGATTTTGGAAATTGCTTATTGCAAACCCCATCAACCATACATGGAGATCTTAGATTATGCTCCCCCGCAGAGCCCATGTATCATGTGTTTGGTAACAATTGCATGTAACCATGGATTGACTTCAATGTCAGGTATTTCAGCACAAATAAAGCTATAAATTACTTGTGCATTTTTAGACTTATCTTGTGCACATAATATAAGCAAAATATGTGCATGAGGTAATCCACGTTTTTGAAATTCAATTACATGAACTTTGGCAGTTGGTTTACCTAAAACATGTTTCTTTGTGATATCATCAAGAAGTTCTTGAAGTTTTAAATGAAAAACTCTTGCCACTAAATCAGGTCGAAATTCAACTGCTTGATCTTCATTCAGATTTAAAACAATTTCAGACCATTTTGGGTTACATGTCATAGTTATAAAAAATCAGGCTTCCCATCCTTTCTTATAATAGCCATGGCATCTTATTAATTATGTACCATGTTTCTGGGACTACCTTGGAATGTAGATGGAAGTATAACTGTTTTGCCTGGAAGTAAGCCCTGCTCTGCAGCTACATTTTGAAGATGTCCATGAGACCTATATACTTTTCAACCCTTAATTTTGACTGATTTTGTCTTACATAGTTTAAAAGATTACCTTCTGTTTTAACATATGCATCTACAAAGTACTGCTGAGTCAATTTGCTAGCACTCAGAAATGGGTTCAACTCATGACGAATGGAAAAAGTATATACCCATAAAATTGCATTTATGTGACCCTTTCTCTTGGCTTTCCTAAGGATTGAGTTCTTATATTCCTAACAGTAGTAGGGTTATAATTAAGTTTCATTTTAGGTGACCAACTTTGATCCCCAAAAGGGAAAAGAAGTGGATACAACATTGGTTCCAAATTTGGATCTAAAATTCTTATCCTTTCTGTTTTTTTTTTCATTGTTTGTACTTCGACAATGAATAATAAGATCTCGCTCAAGAGGAGGTTCACCATCTGCATTTTGGAAAATAATAGCTACCTCATTACACCAAGGAGCATTATATCTACGTTGATCGTTTTTGCGAACTTGTACTATTGCCATGGTCACAGTTGCAGGTGTAACACCATTTCGAGATGCATCTTCTAAACATTCTTGTTCTACTTCATATAACATTTTACATGCTTCTGCAAAAGGATTGTTTAACGCCATAAAATAACTCAACTCAGTCATTAATTCAGGGTTGCAATTTTTATTTTCATCAATCTTAAGGTGCTGTTGTGCAGCCTCATCTGGATCAAGAATATACAGTTGTGCAAACTTTCTATTATCCTCATTGGAAGGATGATGTGATCCAGTTCTGTGATATATTTGTCCATTAATTCGAAAACAGTAAGGCCCATAACCGGGAAGAGAAGCAATATTCGCCCCTCATTGAAGCAAATGCTAATGAATTATTAAAAGATCTAATATTTTTGTAATATTTTTTTTAATGTTTATGACTTCCTGTCATTAAACTTTCTATTAAAGAAGAAACTTTAATAGCTTCAATATTTACTTTTCCTTTGCTGCAGCATTGACTAAATAATTTGTCTAATGGCTGCTCTTTTGCAAAATGTTATGCATCACAGTTGGTGCATATAATATTTAGCTCTCCACAGTTATGATGATTTAATGACTCATCATATCTCACAAGTGCTGCAATGTATTGAGTATGTTTTGCCAAATTTGTTTGATGGCGTTTAACATAACTTGCACTATGTTTCCTTTTATGTTCCCTTTCTGTATTACATATTCTAAGCTGTTTTTGTGTTTCTGATTGTTCTTTTTCTGAACGTGATTTTCTATGATCATAAGCATTTTTTTTTTTATGTCTTTGATTTTCTGTCATATTTGCTCTCTCTTTTCTTTTCTGAACTGCTTTTGCTTCCTTTAAATGGGCCCTTTCTTCATCAGTTTTTTTTATTTTGATTTATTCTATCTCTCTCATTTCTTTTTTGCATCAGATTGTTCTTCTAAAGATAACTTTCTTTTAGGGGGCATGTTTTCTTAAAATTATTTTTTTGTTTTATATATATATATATATATATATATATATATATATATATATATATATATATATATATATATATATATATATATATATGCATATATTGAAGCTACAGCAGTAGCAAAACCCAGACTTATTAAAAAAATAATAATAATAATAATAATAATAATATATACATTAGATATAACTAACAGGTATACTGACAACCTTATCTGGATGGACTGGTGTCCTAAATATATGCCAAATATATTATAGATAATAAGGCTACAGGTGTAACAACAATATTTATTTTTTGTTATAATGTTACAGATACTGTATATATATATCCTACAGGTGTAACGACAACCTTATTTGAATGGACTACTGTCACATTAGAAAGTATAGAGGAAAGTACACCAAGTATCAGCAGAAAGCACATGAAAATTAAATGTATGGCAACAAATGCAAGAAGCATGACAGGTAAAATGGGAGAGCTGACGCTCTTAGTTGCAGAAGAGGACTATGATGTTATCAGTATAACTGAATCTTGGTGGGATGATTCACATGACTGGGCAGTTAACTTAGAGGGGTATACTTTATTTAGGAGGGACAGAAATAATAAAAGGGGTGGAGGAATCTGCATGTATATTAAACCTGACCTTAAACCTACAATAAGGGAAGATATTTCTGATACGGGCGACAATGTAGAGACCCTGTGGGTGGAAATAAAGAGTGGGGGGAAAAATACTAAAAAAATATTACTAGTAACATGCTACAAGCCCCCAACATTAGTGACCTGGATGAAACTCAACTACTAATACAAATAGGTAAGGCTGCTAATAACAGTGCTGTAATTATGGGAGATTTTAACTACCCTGATATAAACTGGGCCAATGAAACTAGTAATTCAGCTAAGGGCGATAGATTTATAAATGTTCTCAGATGTAATATCAAACATAGAAGTCAAAGAACATTTGGGTAACAGTGATCATAACATGGTCACATTTGAAATTTATTTTCATAAGCAGTGTCTTAAAGGTTTAACCAAGACTTTTAATTTCAACGATTTAAGGAAATCATTAAATAACATAAATTGGGACAAAGTATTCTCTAATAAAAATACAGAGGATAAATGGATAGCATTTAAAACTTTGTTAAATAAATATACATATCAACAAATACCATATGGTTATAAAAATAAAAAATCCAAGCCAATGTGGCTGAATATAAATGTGTTAAGAGAAATTAGGAAAAAACGTAGGGCATTTAAATTATTCAAAGAAAATAGTACAGACTCAAAATTCCATATTTATAAGGAATGTAACAAAGCATGCAAAAATGCAATCAAATTAGCCAAAATTGAAAATGAAAATTTAATTGCAAAGGATTTTAAATCTAACCCTAAAAGATTCTTTAAGTACATAAATAGCAAAAAATCTGAGAAAGACAATATAGGTACATTAAAATGCGGGGAGGGTAGCATGATTAGCAGTGACAGGGAGAAGGCTGATCTAAACCAGTTTTTTTCTTTAGTATACACAAGAGAGGAACCATTGGATGATACTTTGGAACAAAATAGAACATGCCAGCCCATACCATTAATTGGGTTATGCATAGAGGATATCAGGAACAAATTGGATAATATTAAGGTAAATAAAACTCCAGGCCCAGATGGAATACACCCAAGGGTGTTAAGGGAATTTACCACTGTTATAGACAAACCTCTACTCTTAATTTTTCAAGACTCATTATCCTCAGGCATGGTACCAAAGGATTGATGTAAAGCTGATGTGGTGCCACTCTTCAAAAAGGGAAGCAGGGATGATCCAGGAAGCTATAGACCAGTTAGTCTGACATCAATAGTGGGGAAGATATTTGAAGGGATTATAAGGGATTATATTGATGAGCATATTCGTGTAAACAAGATTATGAGTTCTAATCAGCATGGTTTTATAAGAAATAGATCATGTCAAACTAATCTAATTAGATTCTATGAGGAAGTAAGTAAAAATATAGATAAAGGAGAATCAGTTGATGTGATATACTTCAATTTTGCAAAGGCGTTTGATACAGTGCCACATGAGAGATTAATGCACAAAATTAAGGGACTGGGAATAGCTGAAAATGTTAGTTTGTGGATAAATAACTGCATAAAAGATAGGGAGCAACGAGTAATAGTAGTAAATGGATCATAATCAGATTGGACAAAGGTAATCAGTGGAGTACCCCAGGGATCAGTAATGGGCCCTATTCTTTTTAATATTTTTATTAATGACTTGGAGCTAGGATTAAATAGCGACATCTCTATTTTTGCAGATGATACTAAGTTAAGTAAGGTCATTAGGTCAGAGCAGGATGAACTTTCGTTACAAAGGGACCTGCAAAAATTAGAAGTATGGGCAGGTAAATGGAAAATGAGATTTAATACGGTTAAATGCAAGGTTCTACATTTTGGAAGTAAAAATAAGCAGGCAACGTATTATTTAAATGGGACAAGACTTAGCCAAACACAGGAGGAAAAGGATTTGGGGGTAATAATAGATAACAAGCTAAAGATGGGTGCACAATGCAGGGCAGCAGCGTCAAAGGCTAATAAGATACTAACATGTATTAAAAGAGGCATTGACTCAAGGGAGGAAAGCATAATTCTGTCACTATATAAAGCCCTGGTAAGACCTCACCTTGAGTATGGAGTGCAGTTCTGGGGACCAATCGCAAAAAAAGATATTGCAGAACTAGAAAAAGTTCAGAGAAGGGCCACAAAGCTAATAAGGGGATTGGAGAATTTAACCTATGAGGAGAGGCTAGCCAAACTGGGTCTGTTTTCTTTAGAAAAAAGGCGTTTAAGAGGTGACATGATTACTTTATATAAATATATTCAAGGCCCATATACAGAGATGGCAGAAGCGCTGTTTATTCCAAGAACATTGTTTGTGACCAGAGGTCACAATTTAAGGTTGGAGGAAAGGAGATTTAATCTCCTGCAACGGAAACATTTTTTCACTGTAAAAGCAATAAAAGTGTGGAACTCATTACCAAAGGAGGTAGTGAATGCCAATGCCCTAGATACATTTAAAAATTATTTGGATACATTTCTGTCTATAAAAAAAATTCATGGATATGATTGCTAGTATTAAATGGGTCACCATTTAGTGGGATTATTTAAGCTTAACTGGAGCTTTTTGTATATATTTTAGATTTGTATAGGTTGAACTCGATGGACTTCAGTCTTTTTTCAACCTCATCTACTATGTTACTATGTTACTGTCCTAAATATACTAAAAATATGACATTTCTAATAAAGCTACAGGATATATAATAAAGCTACCAAAGTAGCAAAAATGTATTATGAAAACTGCTTTAATCTATTTTTAAATATTTCTACAGGTGTAGTGATGGCCATTTTTTATATTCAACTGTCCTATAAAAATAATATATATATATTAGTTTAGCCAAACCCTTTTTGTCAAACTTATTGAAAATGTGTATATATGTTACAGATACTGCAACACTTTATTTAGCAACGCTGCTTTTATCTATATATATATATTATAAGTAATCTACTGGTGTTGTAACACCTTTTTTTGAGAAACTGATTTCCTAAATAATATAAAGATGTTGCAAGCCCCTATTTGCAATATATTTCTTATATTATTATAATTTATATTTAAATTTACAACTTTTTTTTTAACATTCAAACTTTAACCCAATTTTTTTTTTTATAAAAAAATAGTATACCTTTCAAATAAAGAGTATACTTTATATTAATATATTTATATAAATTAATATAACATTTTGTATCCAACTGAGCTACTTACGTAGCAACAGACTTTTTTTTAAGTACTTTAGCTTTTAAAAAAGCTTTATAAGTATATTTAGCATCTGTTATTTAGCTTTCTATAAAGCTTATGAGGTAAAATATGTCCAATCGTTTATCTTTTTTTTTTTTTTACACAACTTAAAGGGCCAGTTAACCTAAAAAATAATGTTATATAATTCTGCACATAGTGCAGAATTATATAACAATATATTAGTGCAAGTTTTTATTATATAACATCTCCGGTATTTTTAATAAAAATAAGAGGGTTTTCCAGACCCGCCCTCTGTGCTCTACTGAGCGGGTCTGGTTTATCTTCAGAGCGCATCGGGCCAGCTGTTTAGTCACAGCCCGGCCCGACTGCGCCATAACATTCAATGCAGCTCGCTCCTGCTGTTAGACAGAGCAGGAGCGAGCTGCATTGAATGTTATGGCGCGGTACAGAATTATATAACATTATTTTTTAAGTTTACTGGCCCTTTAAGCTTTGAAAAAAGCTGTTAAAAATAAAAAACAACAGGCTTATCTTTAGCTTTTGTAAAAGCCTTTGAATTGAATAGCTAATAATGCTAAAAATTAAAAACTTCAATCCTATTGGCTGATCCAATCAGCCAATAGGAATGAGCTTGCATTCTATTGGCTGTTCCAATCAGCCAATAGAATGCAAGCTCAATCCAATTGGCTGATTGGATCAGCCAATAGGATTGAAGTTCAATCCTAGTGGCTGATTGCATCAGCCAATAGGATTGAAGTTCAATCCTAGTGGCTGATTGCATCAGCCAATAAGATTTTCTCTACCTTAATTCCGATTGTCTGATAGAATTCTATCAGCCAATCGGAATCTAAGGGATGCCATCTTGGATGACATCATTTAAAGGAACCTTCATTCCAGAAGAAGCCGTCGATTGAAGAGGATGCTCCGCGCCGGATGTCTTGAAGATGGAGCCGCTCCGCGTCGGAAGGATGAAGATAGAAGATGCCGTCTCGGTGAAGACTTCTGCCCGTCTGGAGGACCACTTCTGCCAGCTTCATTGAGGACATCTTGCCACTTGGATGAAGACTTCTCCCGGCTTCGTTGAGGATGAACGTCTGCTTTTCAAAACTGTAAGTAGATCTTCGGGGGTTAGTGTTAGGATTTTTCATGGGTGTATTGGGTGTGTTTTATTTTTAGATTAGGGGTTTGGGCCACAATAGAGCTAAATGCCCTTTTCAGGGCAATGAGGAGCTTAGGTTTTTTAGTTAGGGTTTTATTTGGGGGGTTGGTTGTGTGGGTGGTGGGTTTTACTGTTGGGGGGTTGTTTGTATTTTTTTTTACAGGTAAAAGAGCTTATTTCTTTGGTGCAATGCCCCGCAAAAGGCCCTTTAAAGGGCTATTGGTAGTTTAGTTTAGGCTAGGGTTTTTTTTATTTTGGGGGGGGCTTTTTTATTTTGATTAGGTGTAATTAGTTTAAAGATCTTGTAATTTGTTTTTTTATTTTCTGTAATTTAGTGGCTTTTTTTTGTAATTTAGCTAATTGTATTGAATTTAGTTAATTGTATTTCATTTAGGGAATTTATTTCATTGTAAGGTTAGGTTAGGTGTTAGTGTAATTAAGGTTAGGTTTTATTTTACAGGTCAATTTGTATTTATTTTAGCTAGGAAGTTAGTAAATAGTTAATAACTATTTAGTAACTATTCTACCTAGTTAAAATAAATACAAACTTGCCTGTAAAATAAAAATAAACCCTAAGATAGATACAATGTAACTATTAGTTATATTGTAGCTAGCTTAGGGTTTATTTAATAGGTACCTATTTAGTTTTAATTAGGAATTATTTAGGTAATGATAGTGCATTTTATTTAGATTTATTTTAATTATATTTAAGTTAGAGGGTGTTAGGGTTAGGGTTAGACAGATTTAAGGGTTATTAAATTTATTATAGTGGCTGTAAAATTGGGGGCGGCAGATTAGGGGTTAATAAATGTAGATAGGTGGCAGCGATGATAGGGACAGCTGATTATGGGTTAATAATATTTAAGTAATGTTTGTGAGGAGGGAGTACGGCGGTTTAGGGGCTAATACATTTATTATAGTGGCGGCGACGTTGGGGTGGCAGATTAGGGGTTAATAAATGTAGATAGGTGGCGGTGATGTTAGGGACAGCAGATTAGGGGTTACTAATTTTTAACTAGTGTTTGCGATGCGGGAGTGTGGCGGTTTAGGGGTTAATATGTTTATTATAGTGGCGGCGACGTTGGGGGAGGCAGATTAGTGGTTAATAAATATAAGGTAGGTGGTGGCAACATGGGGGGAGATTAGGGGTTAATAAACATAATGTAGGTGTCGGCGATGTTGGGGGCAGCAGATTAGGGGTTCATAAATATAATGTAGGTGGCGGCGATGTCTGGAGCGGCAGATTAGGGGTTAATAAGTATAATGTAGGTGTCAGCGATGTCGGGGGCGGCAGATTAGGGGGTAATAAGTGTAGGTTTAGGGGTGTTTAGACTCAGGGTTCATGTTAGGGTGTTAGGTGTAAACATAAAATTTGTTTCCCCATAGGAATCAATGGGGCTGCGTTACTGAGCTTTACACTGCTTTTTTGCAGGTGTTAGACTTTTTTTCAGCCGGCTCTCCCCATTGATGTCTATGGGGAAATTGTGCACTAGCACGTAAAACCAGCTCACTGCTGACTTAAGCAGAGCTGGTATTGGAGTGCGGTATGGAGCTCAATTTTGCTCTAAGCTCACTTCTTACCTAATAACGCCGGGTTTGTAAAAACCTGTAATACCAGATCTGTAGGTAAGTGAGCGGTGACAATAACGTGCAAGTTAGCACCGCACCCCTCATAACACAAAACTCGTAATCTAGCCTTATGTTTGTCCTTTTTTTATCTCTATTCTTTTTACCATTTCTCTATTCATTTTTCACAGTTTTTTTTTTGCCGTTGGTACCAAAAAGAAAAACAAGCAATTAAAAAAAAAGTAAAGGAGATACTTTATTGAAGTATATACTTTTTCCTCTATATATTTTTTCAAATCCCATCAAATATTCCTATTCTGACACTTTCAATAGTATTCCTGAAGGGCAACCATGTGCTCTACTTTACCATTACAACCATTGTACGGCTTTTCTGAACTTTCTGTTTGTTTAGATAATATATGTTTTGGATAAATTTATTAAGATTTGATCTTGCCTATGAAGGATTATTAAGAAACATAACATAAAGAAACATAAAGTGTCACTCATATTTTAAATACATGCTACTTAGAAATAAAGAGAGTATCTATACAAAAATAGTCACGCAGCTTCCTTGTGTGCTTTTCCTTGGAAGTTCTGCACAAATGGAAGCAGCAGACTGCTGAGCCGTCAGACTCGCCAGAAACAGCAGTTATGAAGCAGTGGTCACAAAGACCGCTGCTCCATAACCCTGTCCGCCTGCTCTGAGCAGGTGGACAGGAATCGCAACAATTCAACCCGATCGAGTACTATCGGGTTGATTGACAGCTCCCTGCTGACAGCCCATTGGCCGTGAGTCTGCAGGGGGCGGCATTGCACCAGCAGCTCTTGTGAGCTGCTGGTGCAATGTTGAATACGGAGAGCATATTGCCCTCCGTATTCAGCGAGGTCTGGCAGACCTGATCCGCCCTGTCGGATCAGGTCCGCCAGACTTTGATAAATAGAGGCCATTGCATTTTTTGCCTCTCACCTAAACATTTATGATGCATTTTCCAAAAAAACTTGTATTTATTGATGCATCTGCAGCTATTTTTCACCCTTTGCAAACTGTATCCTTTAGGGTGTGTATAAGGTATCTAGAAGATTACTTTGATTAGAAACAGGAACCAATATCACAGGAGATGAACTGCAGTCAAAAGTCAGAAGGACCAGGAAGGCTGTTGCAACAAAGCATCTGAGTTTAGGGGGCAGGAAGAAAAATAGTCAAGGGGCAGGCAAAGTTCAACACCAAATAAGATCAGTGCTAAACAGGCATCTAAGCAAAAGGATAATAAACAATACAGTTCAAGGAGTCCTCAATAGATTTAACAGTCTACCTTTTAAAAAACAGACAATGGTCAGGCCAGAAATGTAATTTAAATAAGTATATTGCAATTAATTAATTAATTAATTAATTAAAAATTTTGGGCTAGGTTATGAGTGGAGCGGTCATTACATATTGCAAGTTGAAAGGAAAGTTACAACATTGCGACCATCTTAACGTACTCTCTAATTGACTTCAATGAAGAGAGAAAAGTGGAAAAAACACCTTTACTCGCTTGCTAACCCAAATTGCCATAAGCCCCCTACTTTAATAACCCCTAACCTGCCACATAGCCTAATGTAAAGTAACGCACTACACTATTAACCCCTAAACTGCCACATACCCACATTGCTAACTAACCCACTACACCCGTGTTTCCCAACAGCCAGGCCACGGCCCACTAACGGGTCACAACGGACTTGCCGGTGGGCCACAACCCAACATACCCCAACTGCTCACACTGAGAGACCCGCATTCCACATACCTGAAATACATGGCCTATCAGATTGCCATTGTGCATGACCACTTATGTGCTGTGCAAATGTAGTGGTGGTTCAGGAGCAGCATGATGAGGAGAAGATGGATCAGACCTCAAGTAAGTAAGCCCGCTGACACCAATGAAGTTAGCATTTAAGCTGTACTGACCAACTGACACCATTGTGCATATATATATATATATATATATATATATATATATATCCCACTGACCAAATTCATTTTGTATTTAATAGATATTTATATATACTAACCCATTAGCACCAATGCATATATATATATATATATATATATATAAATCCAGCCGGTGCTAGCACTCACGGTAACTGTCTTGCACTACAAATGCTTGCATACAACAAAAAAAGGAAGGCACTCTCCAGATTTACTAAGGGGTAATCTTTTTATTCCATCGTGACTTTTCGGGGTGTAATCCCTGTCTTCAGACCAACAACAATACCCAAACTGTACAGCAAACTTAAATACCACTCACCTCATGTGCACATTACCCTCGAGTGAATCAAAGCAGGCGCGACCCGGTACGAACGTCATCAGGCAGCGCCCATTGCTTAGCAACCTGCTGTAAACACTTAGGCCTAGATTTAGAGTTTGGCGGTAGCCGTCAAAACCAGCGTTAGAGGCTCCTAACGCTGGTTTTTACCGCCCGCTGGTATTTGAAGTCATTCAGGAAAGGGTCTAACGCTCACTTTGCAGCCGCGACTTTTCCATACCGCAGATCCCCCTACGCCATTTGCGTATCCTATCTTTTCAATGGGATCTTTCTAACGCCGGTATTTAGAGTGTTGGCTGAAGTGAGCGTTAGAAATCTAACGCCAAAACTCCAGCCGCAGAAAGAAGTCAGTAGTTAAGAGCTTTCTGGGCTAACGCCGGTTACTACTGTGCTCTAAAGTACACTAACACCCATAAACTACCTATGTACCCCTAAACCGAGGCCCCCCCACATCGCCACCACTCTATTAAAAAATGTTAACCCCTAATCTGCCGCTCCGTACACCGCCGCCACCTACTTTATCCCTATGTACCCCTAATCTGCTGCCCCTAATACCGCCGACACCTACATAATATTTATTAACCCCTAATCTGCCGCCCCCAACGTCGCCGCCACCTACCTACACTTATTAACCCCTAATCTGCCGACCGGACCGCACAGCTACTATAATAAATGTATTAACCCCTAATCCGCCTCACTCCCGCCTCAATAACCCTATAATAAATAGTATTAACCCCTAATCTGCCCTCCCTAACATCGCCAACACCTAACTTCAAGCATTAACCCCTAATCTGCCGACTCACCGCTACTCTAATAAATTTTTTAACCCCTAAAGCTAATTCTAACCCTAACACCCCCCTAAGTTAAATATAATATAAAATTACATTGTAGCTATTTTAGGATTAATATTTATTTTACAGGCAACTTTGTAATTATTTTAACCAGGTACAATAGCTATTAAATAGTTAATAACTATTTAATAGCTACCTAGTTAAAATAATTACAAAATTACCTGTAAAATAAATCCTAACCTAAGTTAAACCTAACACTACACTATCAATAAATAAATAAAATAAAATACCTACAATTATCTACAATTAAACCTAACACTACACTATCAATAAATAAATTAAATAAAATACCTACAATTACCTACAATTAAACCTAACACTACACTATCAATAAATTAATTAAATACAATACCTACAAATAAATACAATTAAATAAACTAACTAAAGTACAAAAAATAGGGGGCGTGTCCGGGCTATAGCCTAAGATGGCTGCTAAACTGGGAGCTCTGTGAATTGGATTTACAACCCGCCTGTAATCTAAAGATTGAGAATCCAACCAGCAAAAAATTTACACTCCAGGATACAGTAGACACTTAGCTGAATGGAAATATTTGCTTTTTTTGTGATAAAGAGACTTCCCAGACCGAACCGCTGAGATTTTCTGGCGGCTCCTTAGGAGAGAGGTCTCAGCTCCCCCCCGGGAAAGCGGGTAAGCAGAGTATCTTGAAACCCTCTGCAAAATCATTCTTAAGCATGGAGGAGGATCTGTACGAGCAGTTTCATACTTTATTTATTGCATTTGAGCGGCAGATGCACTACCGATTTGATCGCCTTATGGCTCTGGCAGGCGCCCCTGCAGAGAAGACTCTAGGGCCCGCAGAGATAAGGGACGCAGTCGCGACCGCACAGCATGGCATCCAGGAGTTTTGCTATGAAGGCGCCCCCATCAGTACTGCCCCATCTGAGAGGAAACAGCAGGGGGCTAACGCTGTAGAAGAATGCTTGAACTGCGCATGTGACTTGAAGGCTCAGCGGCACTATAACCTACATGAGGGGAATCTAATTGAGACCGGAAGGTCTATTCCAGGCAAGCAGGACATGGAGAGGGCCCGTGGTGGCTGCTCTGCGGGGGATATCCAGTACACTGCAGCTTGCTTGGCTGTGCCGGGGGGAGCGGCCGGCCCCCCTGTGTATGGCTATGCAGTTGAGTATCGAATGCTTCTGGCCCGCTGTTACCCTATTACCTTGGGTTTCTTCAGGGACTGTGACCCGGAGCAGTGGCGAGCACTGCGTTCAAATAAAGACTCAGCCCCAGACTGGATGGATCAGGACAAAGTCGGTGTCGGATGATGCACCTAGCATAGCGGTGGACCCCGAAGTGCCAGGTCGGACTTAGTACTTTCTTACAAATGGCACCCTCCCTTGAGTCTTGATCCTGGACAGTATACTCACTGATGCCCATTTGCCGCTGAGAAGCTTGTTACCATTTTCTCTTTGACATTGCAGGGCTCTTTGTTATCCCTTAGTAGATGTGTTCAGAATACCAGCCCATGGGGTCCTCTTTAGTTTAGCCTGAACCCACTATGATATTTGTAGGTACCTCTGTTGCTGTACAAGATAAGGTGGGATGATTAATATGGGAAGTCTGGCTCTGCTTTAGCCATTAAGACAAAAACAGTGGCGTTCATTTGATGCTTAAAACCTGTTAGGGGCTAGTAGTGCTGTTTCTGCTATATAAGAAGCAGCTCTCCTCCTCCAAAGTATAATTGGTGTATATTTCTCGCAACCCTTCTATCTGTGGAGTTCTCCCTGGATTATGTAACGCAAGACTTAGTGGTAGTAGCAGGACTACTGGGTTCAAATGTATATTGCTTGTTAAATATGTGCAGGTACTGGGATATATGCTATTAGGTACCCCAACATCTACCCCTTAATTACAATGATTGTCTGTAGCCTGGGAGCAGCCAAATATTTTTATTTTCTTAAGGGGGGCACGTTTTACATTAACTCTTGTACACTTGGGGGGGATTCTTGGTTATCGTTAACACAATACTTACATACAAGGCCCAAGAGTTGTACGTGCATATGTGTATATACTGTGAATGTTACTCAAAATGTATGCTGTACTAAATGATGTATAGATGCCCAGGAGTTGCTCATTTAACTTCTGCTGGGTAACTATGTCAGAAGGGGTCCAAAAGTGGCCCTGTTAACACTTCCTCTATATTTATTTAATTGCACAGATGTTTGTACAGGTATGCATGTGTTTTCCTGTATGTACTGTGAAGGATATCCACAAGTTATGCTGTACTGAGTAACATATAGAGGCCTAGCAGGGGCCTACATATATTTTCTTATACGACCTTGCATAGACTGGGTTCCAGAGTGGCCCTGCTAAAACTTCCCCCCATCTGTAACTCCCCGTTTGTACTCAAACCCCGGGGTCTAAGAGTGCCTATAAATTCTTAGTCGGGGTACACCTAACCTATACCTATTTGTGTATTTTAGGGGGCTAGTTATTCAATTGTAGGAAGTACCTTGCCTTATCATTGGGCCCATGAGAAGGGCTCTGTTAACATTCTCCCACTCATCACCCCTTACTTATATCTAATATCTGTGGTCCAGGAGGGGCCACTTACTCCTAGCTGGGGTGTACTTTATTCCTAATCTTTCTTTTCTCCTACTTATTTTGGGGGGCTATGTGATATGTTGTTATCAAAAAAGGAGGTTTATTTTGTAGTTTGCACCTTTAATTTTTGTTCTTGGTTATTGAGTCATAAATGGCCCCGCAGTTTGAAGTTTTAATGTGTTAGTCCTAGAAGGTTTTTTTTTTTTTTTAATGTGAGGATTTAGACATGGGGCTAACAGTTGTTCCATATGCTATGGTTTAGACTTATTGCTAGAATTTGAAACATTTTGAAAGTCCGAAAGTGGCCAGCCTGAATTTTATAAACATGCATGGATTTGATGGTTTGATTTGTAATTTGATGTGTCAACATGTATGTAAATGCCTAGGACCTTTTTTGTTTTACTTAGATATGCCCTTTGAAATGTGCAGACAGGATGTCACTTATGTTGGAAAACCTTAATAAAAATTATTTAAAAAAAAAAAAAAAAGTACAAAAAATAAAAAAGGACTAAGTTACAAAAAATAAAAAAATATTTACAAACATTAGAAAAATATTACAACAATTTTAAACTAATTACACCTACTCTAAGCCCCCTAATAAAATAACAAAGACCCCCAAAATAAAAAAATGCCCTACCCTATTCTAAAATTAAAATTGAAAAGCTCTTTTACCTTACCAGCCCTGAAAAGGGCCCTTTGCGGGGCATGCCCCAAAGAATTCAGCTCTTTTGCCTGTAAAAAAAAACATACAATACCCCCCCCCCAACATTACAACCCACCACCCACATACCCCTAATCTAACCCAAACCCCCCTTAAAAAAACCTAACACTAAGCCCCTGAAGATCTCCCTACCTTGTCTTCACCACACCGGGTCCCGATCTGTCCAGAAGAGCCTCCGAAATCTTCATCCAAGCCCAAGCGGGGGCTGAAGAGTGACGTCCATCCTCCGGCTGAAGTTTGGATCCAAGCGGTGGCTAAAGAATTCCATCTTCGGGCAGAAGTCTTCATCCTATCCGGGCAGAAGAGTCGATCCGGACCGGCAAACATCTTCATCCAAGCCGCATCTTCTCTGTTTTTCCATCTGATGACGACCGGCTCCATCTTGAAGACCTCCGGCGCGGATCCATCCTCTTCTTTCGACGTCCTAAGTCCGAATGAAGGTTCCTTTAAATGACGTCATCCAAGATGGGGTCCCTCAAATTCCGATTGGCTGATAGGATTCTATCAGCCAATCGGAATTAAGGTAGGAAAATTCTGATTGGCTGATGGAATCAGCCAATCAGAATCAAGTTCAATCCGATTGGCTGATCCGATCAGCCAATCAGATTGAGCTCGCATTCTATTGGCTGATCGGAACAGCCAATAGAATGCGAGCTCAATCTGATTGGCTGATCGGATCAGCCAATCTGATTGAACTTGATTCTGATTGGCTGATTCCATCAGCCAATCAGAATTTTCTTACCTTAATTCCGATTGGCTGATAGAATCCAATCAGCCAATCGGAATTCGAGGGATGCCATCTTGGATGACGTCATTTAAAGGAACCTCCATTCGGACTTAGGACGTCGCAAGAAGAGGATGGATCCGCGCCGGAGGTCTTCAAGATGGAGCCGGTCGTCATCGGATGGAAAAACAGAGAAGATGCGGCTTGGATGAAGATGTTTGCCGGTCCGGATCGACTCTTCTGCCCGGATAGGATGAAAACTTCTGCCCGAAGATGGAATTCTTTAGCCGCCGCTTGGATCCAAACTTCAGCCGGAGGATGGACGTCACTCTTCAGCCCCCGCTTGGGCTTGGATGAAGATTTCGGAGGCTCTTCTGGACAGATCGGGACCCGGTGTGGTGAAGACAAGGTAGGAAGATCTTCAGGGGCTTAGTGTTAGGTTTATTTAAGGGGGGTTTGGGTTAGATTAGGGGTATGGGGGGGGGTATTGTATGTTTTTTTTTACAGGCAAAAGAGCTGAATTCTTTGGGGAATGCCCCGCAAAGGGCCCTTTTCAGGGCTGGTAAGGTAAAAGAGCTTTTCTATTTTAATTTTAGAATAGGGTAGGGCATTTTTTTATTTTGGGGTTCTTTGTTATTTTATTAGGGGGCTTAGAGTAGGTGTAATTAGTTTAAAATTTTTGTAATATTTTTCTAATGTTTGTAAATATTTTTTTATTTTTTGTAACTTAGTTCTTTTTTATTTTTTGTACTTTAGTTAGTTTATTTAATTGTATTTATTTGTAGATATTGTATTTAATTAATTTATTGATAGTGTAGTGTTAGGTTTAATTGTAGGTAATTGTAGGTATTTTATTTAATTTATTTATTGATAGTGTAGTGTTAGGTTTAATTGTAACTTAGGTTAGGATTTATTTTACAGGTAATTTTGTAATTATTTTAACTAGGTAACCTTTAAATAGTTATTAACTATTTAATAGCTATTGTACCTGGTTAAAATAATTACAAAGTTGCCTGTAAAATAAATATTAATCCTAAAATAGCTACAATATAATTATAATTTATATTGTAGCTATATTAGGGTTTATTTTACAGTTAAGTATTTAGCTTTAAATAGGAATAATTTATTTAATAATAGTTAATTTATTTCATTAGATTTAAATTATATTTAAGTTAGGGGGGTGTTAGGGTTAGGGTTAGACTTAGCTTTAGGGGTTAATACATTTATTATAGTAGCGGTGAGATCCGGTCGGCAGATTAGGGGTTAATTATTGTAGGTAGGTGGAGGCGACATTGGGGGTGGCAGATTAGGGGTTAATAAATATAATATAGGGGTCGGCGGTGTTAGGGGCAGCAGATTAGGGGTACATAGGGATAATGTAGGTTGCGGCGGTGTACGGAGCGGCAGATTAGGGGTTAATAATAATATGCAGGGGTCAGCAATAGCGGGGGCGGCAGATTAGGGGTTAATAAATATAATATAGGGGTCGGCGGTGTTAGGGGCAGCAGATTAGGGGTACAGAGGTATAATGTAGGTTGCGGCGGTGTATGGAGCGGCAGATTAGGGGTTAATAATAATATGCAGGGGTCAGCGATAGCGGGGGTGGCAGATTAGAGGTTAATAAGTGTTATGTTAGGGGTGTTTAGACTCGGGGTACATGTTAGGGTGTTAGGTGCAGACATAGGAAGTGTTTCCCCATAGGAAACAATGGGGCTGTGTTAGGAGCTGAACGCTGCTTTTTTGCAGGTGTTAGGTTTTTTTTCAGCTCAAACTGCCCCATTGTTTCCTATGGGGGAATCGTGCACGAGCACGTTTTTGAAACTGGCCGCGTCCGTAAGCAACGCTGGTATTTAGAGTTGCAGTGGCGGTAAATATGCTCTACGCTCCTTTTTTGGAGCCTAACGCAGCCATTCTGTGAACTCTAAATACCAGCGGTATTTAAAAGGTGCGGGGGAAAAAAAGCATGCGTAGCTAACGCACCCTTTTGGCCGCAGAACTCTAAATCTAGCCGTTAGGCCTAGATTTAGAGTTTGGCGGTAACCGTCAAAACCAGCGTTAGAGGCTCCTAACGCTGGTTTTTACCGCCCGCTGGTATTTGGAGTCAGTCAGGAAAGGGTCTAACGCTCACTTTGCAGCCGCGACTTTTCCATACCGCAGATCCCCATACGCCATTTGCTTATATCCTATCTTTTCAATGGGATCTTTCTAATGCCGGTATTTAGAGTCGTGGCTGAAGTTAGCGTTAGAAATCTAACGCCAAAACTCCAGCTGCAGAAAAAAGTCAGTAGTTAAGAGCTTTCTGGGCTAACGCCGGTTTATAAAGCTCTTAACTACTGTGCTCTAAAGGACACTAACACCCATAAACTACCTATGTACCCCTAAACCGAGGCCCTCCCACATCGCCGCCACTCTATTAAATTTTTTTAACCCCTAATCTGCCGCTCCGTACACCGCCGCCACCTACGTTATCCCTATGTACCCCTAATCTGCTGCCCCTAATACCGCCGAAACCTACATAATATTTATTAACCCCTAATCTGCCGCCCCCAACGTCGCCGCCACCTACCTACACTTATTTACCCCTAATCTGCCGACCGGACCGCACAGCTACTATAATAAATGTATTAACCCCTAATCCGCCTCACTCCCGCCTCAATAACCCTATAATAAATAGAATTAACCCCTAATCTGCCCTCCCTAACATCGCCGACACCTAACTTCAAGCATTAACCCCTAATCTGCCGACCGGAGCTCACCGCTACTCTAATACATTTTTAACCCCTAAAGCTAATTCTAACCCTAACCCTAACACCCCCCTAAGTTAAATATAATTATTATCTAACAAAATAAATTAACTCTTATTAAATAAATTAATCCTATTTAAAGCTAAATACTTACCTGTAAAATAAACCCTAATATAGCTACAATATAAATTATAATTATATTGTAGCTATTTTAGGATTAATATTTATTTTACAGGCAACTTTGTATTTATTTTAACCAGGTGCAATAGCTATTAAATAGTTAATTAAACCTAACACTACACTATCAATAAATTAATTAAATAAAATACCTACAATTATCTACAATTAAACCTAACACTACACTATCAATAAATTAATTAAATACAATACCTACAAATAAATACAATTAAATAAACTAATTAAAGTACAAAAATAAAAAAGAACTAAGTTACAAAAAATAAAAAAATATTTACAAACATTAGAAAAATATTACAACAATTTTAAACTAATTACACCTACTCTAAGCCCCCTAATAAAATAACAAAGACCCCCAAAATAAAAAAATGCCCTACCCTATTCTAAAATTTAAATAGAAAAGCTCTTTTACCTTACCAGCCCTGAAAAGGGCCCTTTGCGGGGCATGCCCCAAAGAATTCAGCTCTTTTGCCTGTAAAAAAAAAACATACAATACCCCCCCTAACATTACAACCCACCACCCACATACCCCTAATCTAACCCAAACCCCCCTTAAATAAACCTAACACTAAGCCCCTGAAGATCTCCCTACCTTTTCTTCACCACGCCGGGTTCATCGATCGATCCAAAAGAGCTCCTCCGATGTCTTGATCCAAGCCCAAGCGGGGGGCTGAAGATGTCCATGATCCGACTGAAGTCTTCATCCAAGCGGGAGCTGAAGAGGTCCATGATCGGGCTGAAGTCTTGATCCAAGCGGGAGCTGAAGAGGTCCATGTTCGGGCTGAAGTCTTCTATCAAGCGGCATCTTCAATCTTCTTTCTTCCGGATCCATGTTCATCCCGCCGACGCGGAACATCCATCTTCACCGACGACTTCCCGACGAATGACGGTTCCTTTAAGGGACGTCATCCAAGATGGCGTCCCTCGAATTCCGATTGGCTGCTAGGATTCTATCAGCCAATCGGAATTAAGGTAAGAAAATTCTGATTGGCTGATGGAATCAGCCAATCAGAATCAAGTTCAATCCGATTGGCTGATCCGATCAGCCAATCAGATCGAGCTTGCATTCTATTGGCTGATCGGAACAGCCAATAGAATGCGAGCTCAATCTGATTGGCTGATCGGATCAGCCAATCGGATTGAACTTGATTCTGATTGGCTGATTCCATCAGCCAATCAGAATTTTCTTACCTTAATTCCGATTGGCTGATAGAATCCTAGCAGCCAATCGGAATTCGAGGGACGCCATCTTGGATGACGTCCCTTAAAGGAACCGTCATTCGTCGGGAAGTCGTCGTTGAAGATGGATGTTCCGCGTCGGCGGGATGAACATGGATCCGGAAGAAAGAAGATTGAAGATGCCGCTTGATAGAAGACTTCAGCCCGATCATGGACCTCTTCAGCTCCCGCTTGGATGAAGACTTCAGCCGGATCATGGACATCTTCAGCCCCCACTTGGGCTTGGATCAAGACATCGGAGGCTCTTCTGGATCGATCGGTGAACCCGGCGTGGTGAAGATAAGGTAGGAAGATCTTCAGGGGCTTAGTGTTAGGTTTATTTAAGGGGGGTTTGGGTTAGATTAGGGGTATGTGGGTGGTGGGTTGTAATGTTGGGGGGGGTATTGTATGTTTTCTTTTTACAGGCAAAAGAGCTGAATTCTTTGGGGCATGCCCCGCAAAGGGTCCTTTTCAGGGATGGTAAGGTAAAAGAGCTTTTCTATTTTAATTTTAGAATAGGGTAGGGCATTTTTTTATTTTGGGTTTTTTTCTTATTTTATTAGGGGGCTTAGAGTAGGTGTAATAAGTTTAACATTGTTGTAATATTTTTCTAATGTTTGTAAATATTTTTTTATTTTTTGTAACTTAGTCCTTTTTTATTTTTTGTACTTTAGTTAGTTTATTTCATTGTATTTATTTGTAGGTATTGTATTTAATTAATTTATTGATAGTGTAGTGTTAGGTTTAATTGTAGATAATTGTAGGTATTTAATTTAATTTATTTATTGATAGTGTAGTGTTAGGTTTAATTGTAACTTAGGTTAGGATTTATTTTACAGGTAATTTTGTAATTATTTTAACTAGGTAACTATTAAATAGTTATTAACTATTTAATAGCTATTGTACCTGGTTAAAATAATTACAAAGTTGCCTGTAAAATAAATATTAATCCTAAAATAGCTACAATATAATTATAATTATTTTGTAGCTATATTAGGGTTTATTTTACAGGTAAGTATTTAGCTTTAAATAGGAATAATTTATTTAATAAGAGTTAATTTATTTCGTTAGATTTAAATTATATTTAACTTAGGGGGGGTGTTAGTGTTAGGGTTAGACTTAGCTTTAGGGGTTAATAAATGTATTAGAGTATCGGTGAGATCCGGTCGGCAGATTAGGGGTTAATTCTTGTAGGTAGGTGGAGGCGACGTTGGGGGCGGCAGATTAGGGGTTAATAAATATAATATATGGGTCGGCGGTGTTAGGGGCAGCAGATTAGGGGTACATAGGGATAACGTAGGTTGCGGCGGTGTACGGAGCGGCATATTAGGGGTTAATAATAATATGCAGGGGTCAGCGATAGTGGGGGCGGCAGATTAGAGGTTAATAAGTGTAAGGTTAGGGGTTTTTAGACTCGGGGTACATGTTAGGGTGTTAGGTGCAGACTTAGGAAGTGTTTCCCCATAGGAAACAATGGGGCTGCGTTAGGAGTTAGGAGGTTTTTTTTCAGCTCAAACAGCCCCATTTTTTTCTATGGGGGAATCGTGCACGAGCACGTTTTTGAAGCTGGCCGCGTCCGTAAGCAACGCTGGTATTTAGAGTTGCAGTGGCGGTAAATATGCTCTACGCTCCCTTTTTTGGAGCCTAACGCAGCCCTTCTGTGAACTCTAAATACCAGCGGTATTTAAAAGGTGCGGGGGAAAAAAAGCACACGTAGCTAACGCAACCCTTTGGCCGCAGAACTCTAAATCTAGCCGTTAGTACGGCTGAAAAAATCTCTATCTATCAGTGACTGTTCCTAAAGTGCAAAGTTAAAAACAACAGCTTTTGTTTTATATATATTATATATATTTTATAACATATTATAACTGGAATAAGTGCATTCCCACAAACAATAAACTCCAATTCGGCCAGGGTGCTATAGGAATTTCATTATCAAAGTTCATTAAGGGGTTTGTGGCACTGGCAGTTTGGAATGTCCCTTTAATAGTGTAGTGGGTTAATTTGTGATGTGGGGGGGATTTAGGGGTTAACTATGTAGTGGGTTACTTTGTGATGTGGAGGTGTGGCAGTTTATGGGTTAATAGTGTAGTGGGTTACATTGCTATGTGGGGGTGTAGTGGTTTAGGGGTAAATAGAATAGTGTTTGTCACGGGAGACCAGCACTCTATTGTTTAACTGGGATCATTTCAATGAGCAAAACGAATGGTTAAATGTACTTTATTCACTAAAATAGGCAAACACACAGAAGTACACTAAATACAGAAAGAACACACTCACTTTGGGGCTAGGAGAAAAACTACCCTGTTCTATCAGCCACAGTCAGTAGAATCACTGTCAATCAGTCCCACCCCCTGATCACCTGCTGATATTTTATTTAGTCTGACTGAGGATGTACAAATGCAGCCTTTTGAAGTGCCAGATCTGAGGGTAATAGATGGGCCAGATACCACTTTTGTCCCTATAATATTTACTGCCATGAGTAATTAACTCTCTGCTTTGAAGCAGCCTGCTCAGATATGTAAATCAGTCTTTTAAGCAGAGACTGTGAAAATCTTTCTTTGTACACTGGCTTGTGACATAATGTGTACAAATAGCAATACTGTTATTGACATACATACATGAGAGGCAAGCCCCAAAACACAGAATAAGGGAAACCATGTGGGCCTAACCCCCCCATCGGTGAGCCTGAGCACCCACTCTTCCATCACAGTGTTCTCCAGCTAAACTCTTTCAGGTTGCGTAAAAAGTTTGAGCGTTATATGCAATTGTGTTAGATTGATTGCTTTTACTTTATACTTGTAACACGAGTGGAAATTGCCACCAAACGCCGCCCATAGAAAATATGGTGAGTGTAAAAAACCACAAATTTGCAGTACTTTGAACAGCGCACCACTTGTAATATGAATTCGTGCATAAAGAACACTGCGATCTCGCAATTGCATTTACTCTCCTCGCATTAACGATAGAGCTTTATTATACAATCTCAAGGTGTTTACTGTCTGTTTAAAGTTAAATGAAAAGATATTTACTTCAGCAAAGGAAAATGTTTTGTTACTATATAAAGTGAAGCTTTGGAAATCATAGCCTGGGGAAGTATTTAGTAAAGATTTTCTGGATAACTTAAAAAAGAGTTTATATATTGCTGGCAAAAAACAAAACATATTATTATTAACTATTGTATTAAACTATTATAAGTCAAGTATTTTTTTTATCAGCACAACATGTATTGTAATTTTTTTTTTTAATGTAATTAAACAATAGTGTAAAATCTTGTATTCCTAATTATGTATCATTATATATTGAACTCAAAAGTTCTTAATATGATTTCATTTTATTATAAAGATGACTTTTTATTTATTGTAAAGGCTACTGACAAATCCAGCATGTATTAATAACAGTGCTTCCTCTTTTTTATTCCTGACCGTGAGTCATTTTACTACAAACTATAAAAGGAAGTTTTTAAAATACTTATTTTAGTATGACGTAAGTACGGTACTGCTCTGCAGTGCACAACATATCTCAATTACATGTCTTCCTTTTTACTGTAGATATGTGGACGAACGCTTCAACAAGATTGTTTTCTGTTAAAAGGTATGCATTTTTTTTTACCATACTTTATTGTTTAATTTATATTTCATTAATAATACATTGAAATCAACATTGAATCCTCTCTATATGTATTTTTTATTAACCATAGTTTTACTGCTTATATTTCCTTCTTTTCCTGTAATTTAAGTCTAAAAATTATATATTTTTTAAATTTCTTCTAGAACTTATATTCCATACTATTAGTATGGTGTTATTTTATTTCCCTGCAATATGCTATATGCTGAGTATTAGATCAGTGCAGAAGCCCATTTATATTTGACCCTTACAGGTTTGACAAAATCAGATACAATAAACATAATTAAGGGGCTTTGCATTGATATATTTCTGAGAAGCTTTGAAACATTTGTAAACCATTTTAGGCAGATCATTAGAAACCTACATCAAGGTTACAAGTTGTGCTCTAAACCGGGTGCGTAAATAACGCAAAAAAATTTGCAATATCCCTCTCTCCATAGCGCTGCCATTACAAGTTACAGAAAAATCTTCTTTTGGTTGTGCGTTATGGTGCGATAAGCTCCATACCGCACAAAACCCAAAGCCAGACTTGACGTGCGCGTTGACGTTTTCCCCCATAGATATTAATGGAGAGAAAGTGCTAGAAAAAATGGCTATAATGCAATCCCCATTAATGTCTATGGGGAAAAGAAAGTTATGTAGTTATGTAAAAACCTAACTCCCTAACATAAACCCCTAGTCTAAATACCCCTAATCCACCACCCCCTGACATCGCCGGCACTAAATAAAGTTATTAACTCCTAAACCGCCGCCCCCACATCGCTAACACACTAAATTAGACCATTAACCCCTAAACCTAACTATCCCCTCTACTTTAAATTAAATTTATAATATAAATATCGTAAAATAAATAAAAACTTACCTGTGAAATAAAAAAACCTAAGATGAAGCTATAAATAAATAAATAAATAATATAAATAAACTATTTTAAGAAAAGAAAATAAAAATAAAAAAACCTAAATTACAAAATTAAAAAAACCTAACATTACAAAAAATAAAAAAATCTAACATTACCAAAAAAAACCACACTAAAATTACGAAAAATAATAATAATAAATAAACTTTAAACCTAATCTAATACCCCTATAAAAACAAAAAACCCACCCCAAAATAAAAAACACCCTCTAACCTAACAATAAACTACCAATTGCTCTTAAAAGTTATCTGCAGAGAAAAAAACAGAGGCGCCACAATGGCCTAGTACCACAGACACAGAAGATATTAGTGAAAGAAGTTGGAAATATACTCACAAACGTAGAGCACCCAATGGTGCTAGCAAGGCAGACTGGAACTTTTTTGCAGTGGTCCAGCTCACTGGTCCCCACCGACAATCGTACCAGGATTTGACCATCCTTTGACAGAGAGCTGCCTATCATCCTGGATTATATGGACTTTTTCTGTTTAGTTTGCTATGCTGTTTTGTGTAACTTTCAAGATTAAGTGGGAAGCGCCCCCTATGGGATTTGGTGTGCTTTGGCACATTTTCTCTCATCTTTTCATTGCCCTAAGTTAAACTTTTACCTACAAAAATGACAAATTCCTCCCTAAAAGTAACCCCCCCACCCAAACAACCCCCCAACATAAAAAAAACCTAAGTCTAAAAAAAACGAAACTACCCATTGCCCCTAAAGGAACATTTGTATGGGCATTGCCCTTAAAAGGGCATTCAGCTCTTTTGTGCCCATTAAAATAAAAAAGCCCTAATCTAAAAAAAAAAACACCCCACAAAAAAAAAAAAAAAACTAACACTAACCCCAGAAAATGTACTCACAGTTCCTGAAGTCCGGACATCCATCTTCATCCAGGCGGATAGAAGTCTTTATCCAGGCGGCGATATCTTCATCCATCGTGGGGGCATCTTCTATCTTCATTCCGATGTCACAGAGCTGTGGCAGCGCGGAGCTGACCAGGACCCACGGCGGTGACAACATTCAGTGCTGAGTCTCCTCTTCATGTGATCTCTGACGCACTCTGAAGCTTGATTGCAAGGTACCGCTTTTATAATGGGGTGCCGTTGCATTCCTATTGGCTGAAATATTCAAATCAGCCAATAGGATGAGAGCTGCTTAAATCCTATTGGCTGATTTGAACAATATTTCAGCCAATAAGAATTTAGAAGATGCCCCCGCGATGGATGAAGATGTCGCCGCCTGGATGAAGACTTCTCGCCACTTGGATGAAGATTGATGTCCAGACTTCAGGAACTGTGAGTACATTTTCTGGGGTTAGTGTTAAATTATTTTTTATTTTTTGGGGTGTTTTTTTATATTTTAGTTTTTTTATGGGTGCAAAAGAGCTGATGCCCATATAAATGCCCCTTTTTTAGGTAAAAGAGCTGATTGCTTCAGGGCAATGCCCTACAAAAGGCCCTATGAGCTATGGATAGTTTATTGTTAGCTTAGGAGGTGCTTTTATTTTGGGGTGTTTTTTTGTTTTTATAAGGGTATTAGATTAGTTTTAATTTTTATTATTTTGGATAATTTCGTTTCTTATTTTTTGTAATCTAAGAGTTTTTTATTTTTCGTAATTTTAGTGTTTTTTTGTAATGTTAGGTTTTTGTAATTTTTCGTAGTGTTAGAATTTTTTAATTTTGTAATTTTTTATTTTTATTTTATTTTATTTTTTTTTAAATATTAATGTTAGGTTAATTTATAGTTTAATCTTAATTTTTTTTATTTCACAGGTAAGTTTTTATTTATTTGAAGGTAGTTTTATTGTAAGTTTAAAGGGACACTGAACCCAAGTTTTTTTCGTTCATGATTCAGATAGAGCAGGCAATTTTAAGCAACTTTCTAATTTACTCCTATTATCATTTTTTCTTTGTTCTCTTGCTATCTTTATTTGAAAAAGAAGGCATCTAAGCTAAGGAGCCAGACAATTTTTTGTTTAGAACCATGGACAGCACTTTTTTTTCTTGGTGGGTGAATTTATCCATCAATCAGCAAGAACAAGCCAGGTTGTTTACCAAAAAGGGCCGGCATCTAAACTTTAATTTAAAGTTAGGGGGCGTTAGGTTTAGGGGTTAATAGTTTAATTTAGTGTTGCAATGTGGGGGTTAGTATGTTTATTATAGAAGTAGAGATGTGGGGGGCGGCTGTTTAGGGGTTAATAGGTTTATTATAGTAGTAGCAATGTGGGTGGGCGGCTGTTTAGGGGTTAATAGGTTTATTATAGTATTTGTGATGCGGGGTGGCGGTTTAGGGGTTAATACTTTATTTTAGTGTTGGCAATGTGGGTGGGCAGCAGATTAGGGGTTAGTAGGTTGTATATAGTATTTACAATGCGGAGGATGGCGGTTTAGGGGTTAATAGTGTAGTTTATGGGTGTTAGTGTGCCCAGCATGAACATATGAATATTTCACATTCCAATGTTCTTCACATACAAGAATATGTTCTATTTATTCATAAATACATATTTCTACGTATATCTGATGGTATTTTGGTACAATATATATATATATATATATATATATATATATATATATATATATATATATATACATACACAACAAAAAGAAGCAGGCACTCACCGGTATTTAAATAAAGGAAATATTTTAATCCCACAAGGTGTGATGTTTCGTAGTATTACCTCCTTCCTCAGACATAACAATGTCTGGAAGGAGGTAATACTCCAAAACGTCACACCTTGTGAGATTAAAAGATATCCTTTATTTAAATACCGGTGAGTGCCTGCTTCTTTTTGTTCTGTATGCTTTGCCTGCTGCAGCACCCCAGTCAAAGATTTGTGAGTGTCATACTCTGCCTGGAATTATATATTAACATATATATACTGTACATATATATATACAGGGAGTGCAGAATTATTAGGCAAATGAGTATTTTGACCACATCATCCTCTTTATGCATGTTGTCTTACTCCAAGCTGTATAGGCTCGAAAGCCTACTACCAATTAAGCATATTAGGTGATGTGCATCTCTGTAATGAGAAGGGGTGTGGTCTAATGACATCAACACCCTATATCAGGTGTGCAACTTCCTTTCCTTTGGCAAAATGGGTCAAAAGAAGGACTTGACAGGCTCAGAAAAGTAAAAAATAGTGAGATATCTTGCAGAGGGATGCAGCACTCTTAAAATTGCAAAGCTTCTGAAGCGTGATCATCGAACAATCAAGCGTTTCATTCAAAATAGTCAACAGGGTCGCAAGAAGCGTGTGGAAAAACCAAGGCGCAAAATAACTGCCCATGAACTGAGAAAAGTCAAGCGTGCAGCTGCCAAGATGCAACTTGCCACCAGTTTGGCCATATTTCAGAGCTGCAACATCACTGGAGTGCCCAAAAGCACAAGGTGTGCAATACTCAGAGACATGGCCAAGGTAAGAAAGGCTGAAAGACGACCACCACTGAACAAGACACACAAGCTGAAACGTCAAGACTGGGCCAAGAAATATCTCAAGACTGATTTTTCTAAGGTTTTATGGACTGATGAAATGAGAGTGAGTCTTGATGGGCCAGATGGATGGGCCCGTGGCTGGATTGGTAAAGGGCAGAGAGCTCCAGTCCGACTCAGACGCCAGCAAGGTGGAGGTGGAGTACTGGTTTGGGCTGGTATCATCAAAGATAAGCTTGTGGGGCCTTTTCGGGTTGAGGATGGAGTCAAGCTCAACTCCCAGTCCTACTGCCAGTTTCTGGAAGACACCTTCTTCAAGCAGTGGTACAGGAAGAAGTCTGCATCCTTCAAGAAAAACATGATTTTCATGCAGGACAATGCTCCATCACACGCGTCCAAGTACTCCACAGCGTGGCTGGCAAGAAAGGGTATAAAAGAAGAAAATCTAATGACATGGCCTCCTTGTTCACCTGATCTGAACCCCATTGAGAACCTGTGGTCCATCATCAAATGTGAGATTTACAAGGAGGGAAAACAGTACACCTCTCTGAACAGTGTCTGGGAGGCTGTGGTTGCTGCTGCACGCAATGTTGATGGTGAACAGATCAAAACACTGACAGAATCCATGGATGGCAGGCTTTTGAGTGTCCTTGCAAAGAAAGGTGGCTATATTGGTCACTGATTTGTTTTTGTTTTGTTTTTGAATGTCAGAAATGTATATTTGTGAATGTTGAGATGTTATATTGGCTTTACTGGTAAAAATAAATAATTGAAATGGGTATATATTTGTTTTTTGTTAAGTTGCCTAATAATTATGCACAGTAATAGTCACCTGCACACACAGATATTCCCCTAAAATAGCTAAAACTAAAAACAAACTAAAAACTACTTCCAAAAATATTCAGCTTTGATATTAATGAGTTTTTTGGGTTCATTGAGAACATGGTTGTTGTTCAATAATAAAATTAATCCTCAAAAATACAACTTGCCTAATAATTCTGCACTCCCTGTATATATATATATATATATATATATATATATATATATATATATATATATATATATATATATATATATATATATATATTTAACTCCAACAGAGACAGAAACAAACCAGGATTTTTTCAAATGCAAAAGTCAAATTTATTGACGTTTCAGGGAATTAAACTCCCCTTCTTCAGAATAACAATGTACACACAAAACTGTGCTTAAATACAGTGAACAAAACAAACAGTTACCTCCTTCTTCCTGTCCAAAAAAGCGTAAAAAATACATCATATCCGGTATATTATAAAGTGAACCCGGAAGTTAACAGCCTTCACTTTTGGTATTAGTGTGCATCAAAACATTAAATCATACATGTTAAATTATATACATATTAAATATTCTCATTCCCATGTGCGGATTAACATCATATTTATAAATATCTCAGTGCTAATTATCACATAATATAGTGCCCAAACATATCGTGATTCGGTAGCGTCACTCACATATATCCGGAAGACAGGAAGTTACATCACATCCGGTTCCTGTCTAACCAGAAATACGTCCTATGTGACATCACTTCCGTATAATTTACGCTGCAATAGTGTATATGTTTATTGATGTGAAGAGTCACTCAAACATCTAATCTCAACCCCAATTGGCTGAGTTTTGTTTAACTAAAAACTATTTAAAGTTTGAGAAATCCTTTTTTCTCCAAATAGTGGGCACTGCGATGGGGTCTAACATGGCCCCATCGTATGCCAATTTATTCATGGCAGGTTTAGAAAATTGCTACTTATGGTCTAAAGATGTACCTCAGGTAATATTTTACAATAGGTACATCAACGACATTTTGTTAATTTGGAGAAGGAGCCCTGAGAGTTTGCAGGAGTAGTTCCAGGAATTCAATAGTACTGACACCACTGTCAGGTTCAAAATGTAATTTAGTAATCATCAGATTGAATTTCTGAACCTACTAATCACTAAAGGGCAAATGGGATCGGAGACAACCTTATACTCCAAACCTACAGATCGTAACTCCCTATTGATGTCAAACAGTTGCTGCGCCCCTTCCCTTGTTAAAGGGATTATTAAATCGCAATATATTAGAGCCATTAGAAACAACTCTAGCAGAGAGAAGGGGGAGTCACAAGTATGGGAGATGCAAGATAAATTTGCACAAAGAGGATATTCACCAACTGTCCTAGAAGCAGTTAAGAAACAAACCAAGAACACCACACAGGAGACACTACTACTCAAGAAAACAAAGCAGCCAAACTCTGATAACAACATTATTTTTACAACAACCTATTCCCCTAACACCTCTCAAGTTGGACAATCCATTAGAGAACACTGGCATATTCTACTCTCAGATCCAAAACTGAAATTTGCTAAGGACAAATACCCTATTGTTGGATATAGATGCAATACCAATTTAAGAGATCTGTTGGTCATTTCCACTACATGCTACACAAATGAGGATCTAAAAACAACACGCAAGGGATGCTTTCGGTGCCCTAACTTCACAACATGTAACGCCATGATAGCTAACAAGAAATTCAACCATCCGCATGGCAATCAAAAATACACCATCAACCATTCCATTACGTGTACCATGACACATGTTATATACATGATAATTTGTCCATGTGGCCTATATTATGTAGGAAAGACTCAAGGAAATATCTGTGAAAGAATGGCCAACCATCGAGCCGCAATCAGGTTGGCCATAAGGAAAGGGGAATCCGACCAGCTGGTGGCCCGTCACTGGCTAGTGGCAAAACATCTAGTATCTGCCATCAAAATAATTCTCATCGACCATATCCCCAAATCCCCCTGAGGTGTGGACAGGAACAAACAGCTTCTAAAGAGAGAAGCATAATGGATGTTCCGATTGGACACTATACACCCCAAGGGACTCAATTATTTACCTGATTTTGGAGAATTATCTTAATATTGCTAAGTGTCTTTGTTGAATGGGAAACCTGCGGGTTGTGGATGGGGACTGTGTGTGGGTGGTCTTCCACCTGTTGACGGGATTCTACCTTTCACCACAGTCGGTGATATCTAGGGATGGCGTGGATTTTTCGTAGTTCACATTATTTTCTTGATTATCCCCTAGACCTTGGTAGGTGGTTCACTCTACTTGTGTCACTAGCTTACAATGTTGATAACTGTCTCTATAATATCCCTTGTTGAAGTAATATCATAGTTTAAGTGGTCACTATGTAAATATGCAAATTGTGTGGTATTCTAACCAAGTAATTTAGTATTGCTAAAAGTATATTGCTATTAGAAATAGGTCCATTAGATCTCTTTGCCTCGGTTGTATCGAGTACAAGTTTTTACATCACATTCTGTAGTCCATCCTCTATTTTAACAAATTCTTTTTTTGTTAATTTCGATATACATTTATTTTTTTCCACAATTTGTTTTGTAATGCTTGGCTACTTGTTGTTCTGGATATACACCATTGGAGTTGATATTAGATGTTTGAGTGACTCTTCACATCAATAAACATATACACTATTGCAGTGTAAATTATACGGAAGTGACGTCACATAGGACACATTTCCAGTTAGACCGGAACCAGATGTGATGTAACTTCCGGTCTTCCGGATATATGTGAGTGACGCTACCGAATCACGATATGTTTGGGCACTATATTATGTGATATTCAGCACTGAGATATCTATATATATATATGATGTTAAAGGGACACTGTACTCAAACATTTTCTTTTGTAATTCAGAAAGAGCATGCAATTTTAAGCAACTTTCTAACTTACTCCTATTATCAATTTTTCTTCGTTCTCTTGCTATCTTTATTTGAAAAAGAAGGTATCTAAGCTTGTTTTGGGTTCAGTACTCTGGACAGCAACTTTTTTATTGGTGAATGAATTTATCCACCAATCAGCAAGGACAACCCAGGTTGTTCAACAAAAATGGGCCGGCATCTAAACTTACATTCTTGTATTTCAAATAAAGATACCAAGAAAATGAAGAAAAATTGATAAAAGGAATAAATTAGAAAGATGCTTAAAATGTCATGCTCAATCTGAATCACAAAAGAAAAAAATTGGGTACAGTGTCCCTTTAACCCGCACATGGGAATGAGAATATTTAATATGTATATAATTTAACATTTACGATTTAATGTTTTGATGCACACTAATACCGGATGTGAAGGCTGTTAACTTCCGGGTTCACTTGATAATATACCGGATATGATGTATTTTTGGTGCTTTTTTGGACAGGAAGAAGGAGGTAAATGTTTGTTTTGTTCACTGTATTTATGCACGGTTTTGTGTGTACACTGTTATTCTGAAGAAGGGGAGTATAATTCCCCAAAATGTCAATAAATTTGACTTTTGCATTTGAAAAAATCCTGGTTTGTTTCTGTCTCTGTTGGAGTTATCATATTTACATGGAAAATCTGGGTGGTTGACCCTAGGAGGGCGGAATCACATATTGTCTGTTGGATATATATATATTTAAAATGTATATGTCTGTATGTCTATGTTAAAGGGACAGTCTAGTCCAAAATAAACTTCCATGATTCAGATACAGAATGTCATTTTAAACAATTTTTCAATTTACTTTTATCACCAATTTTGCTTTGTTCTCTTGGTATTCTTAGTTGAAAACTAAACCTAGGAGGTTCATATGCTAATATCTAAGCCCTTGAAGGCCGCCTCCTCTCTCGGGGCATTTTGACAGTTTTTCACCACTAGAGGGTGTTAGTTCACTTGTGTCATATAGATAACACTGTACTCATGCATGTGGAGTTCCGGTGAGCCAGCTCTGATTGGCTAAAATGGATGTCTATCAAAAGATCTGAAATAAGGGGGCAGTTTGCAGAGGGTTAGATACAAGGTAATTACAGAGGTAAAAAGTATATTTATATAACTGTGTTGGTTATGCAAAACTAGGGAATGGGTAATAAAGGGATTATCTATCTTTTTAAACAATAAAAATTATGGTGTAGACTGTCCCTTTAAAACATTTTGTCCGCCTTTTTTTTCTAACACCTGAGATCTCATTACTTTGAGCCTTTATAACTTTTGTGTGCAATATTTTTTTAAATATTTTTTATTAGATGATATTATTATTATAAGTGTAACTTTACTTTATAATGTATTTTTGATGCAAAACAGTTAACCAGAGCTCTAAAATGGTAATCATTCTAGCATAAACATTCTAGCGTAAACAGCGATTAAAAATACAAGGAAGGTACCAATCTCACTTTAAATTGCTTTTATTTTTATGCATTTCATTTTAAACATACTCTGTTATTATAGTACTTGTAATTAGATTCTGTCTTTATATTTGTGCTTGTTTTGATAGTCCCATCTACTTTGAAATTATTATTATTATTATTATTCATAACTCCAGCTAGTTTGTAGTGCCATTTTTTTTTATTTGTAGTTTTCTAAGAACCGTGGCAAGAGGGGTTCCCTTAATAGTTGGCAGTGAGTTAAGGGGATAGCGCCAAAAGTCAAATTTTTAGTGTCAAAGAATAAAACCAGCTATTTTATAAACAAAATTAAACCCAAAGAAGCAATTTCTCATACATTTTATACTCTTCAGCTTGTATAACAAGTCATAGGAAACACATTAGGGGAAAAACTATTTTTCCTTTAAACTATTCTTTCAAATGACTCTGTATATCTTCTTGATTTATTTTATATTTTTATTCCTGACCATAGTTTGTCTTTATTACTCTTTGTCCTAACTTATTTGCTTGTTATACTGACTACTCTGTTTTCATGTATCCTCTGACCTTGGCCTGCCCTTTTTTTACATTAAGCCCAGCCACTCTACGGTCATGATAAATAACTACAATAAACAACTAAAGATAACCCATTTAGAATACCATGGATTATATACTTTTGCAAATGGTGTGCCATCATGGGGGGAAATTTTCTTTCCTAGACAAAATACTGTTTCAAATTCAGCATAGGCCCAGAAAATCAATATTTGAAATTTACATGTATGATGACTGAAATGGGCAGACTCTATATTTGGCCCATGTAACCTGTACATGGGGGGTATTGTTGCATTCATGAGACATTGCTGAACACAAATATGGATATTTTATAGCAGTAAACATATAAAAAAATTATAATATAAACAGCCCAGGTGCAGTGTTTGTGTGAAAAACCCAAAAAAAGAAAATGACCACTAAATCTGGCCCAGTTTTGTGACTAAGCGACTGCAAAAAAAACCCCAAAAAACTGGACATACTCATTTTGGAATACCCTGGGTTGTCTACTATTGCAAATGGTATGCCATGTTTGGTTTGGTTAATTTTCATTCATGGGCTACCATACTGTCTCAAATAACAGTTTCACCGAACATAACGACCTGAGAGCAGCCTTGGAGTAAGGCATTTAACCACTAAAGATACCAGCGTTATTATTAAACACACCAGACCGAATCAAAGGTCAAGGAATATGTTTTAACTGTATTACTATGAGCAAATAACTTGGCACAAAATATACTTTTTTAAAATAATTTACACACAAGTACTGTGGTTGTTATCCGAATATATTTTCCTTTTTTTTTGGACATTACTAAGTGAACCTACTTAGGTTAACAGTACAAAAACCTTAAGTGTTTTGCACATGATCATTTTGGCATTGACCACGTAGTTTTTTTAACATTATTGCAAAGTGACCTTTTTAGATAATATATTTATTGCTATATATCATTGAGTATTATCATTACTGACTAATATTATTATCCTAAATTGCTTTAAATAAGTGTATTTTCCACAAAGTGTATTATTCATATTTACAATATATTATTCCCACGCCCTATAGCTGTGAGCGCTTCTATATACCAAATACTGTCCATCTTTTCTGACATTATTGAACATAAATATGGATGTTTTATAGCAGTAAAACATATAATGATGATAAAATATTGTGTGAAAAACGCAAACAAAAATTATTACCTCTAAATTTTGTCAGGTGTTGTGGCTTTAAAAAAAAGGCTGGACCTACCGCTTTTGGAATACCTTGGGTTGACTTCTTTTGCAAATGGCATGTCATGATGATAGAGGTCATTTTCATTCCTGGCCCAGAAAATCAATCTGCCAAATTTCCATGTAAATGGGCTTGCCCCATATTTTGGCCTGTAACAACCCCAAATCCCAGAAAACCTAGGTATTCTTGTACTTGTGGGACATTGCTGAACATAAATATAAGTGTTTGTTTGCAGAAAAACCAATCAGAATTATGATATTCACAAAAAAATGATGTGCGTGTGCTTAGAAAACTAAATATAATTTCTTGATTTCTCACACTTACTTAGATCATATTCAAATTAAATTATAGTTCATATATAAATATTTGATGCCAAAAGAAAACATAATTTATGTAAGAACTTACCTGATAAATTCATTTCTTTCATATTAGAAGAGTCCATGAGCTAGTGACGTATGGGATATACATTCCTACCAGGAGGGGCAAAGTTTCCCAAACCTTAAAATGCCTACAAATACACCCCTCACCACACCCACAATTCAGTTTAATGAATAGCCAAGAAGTGGGGTGATAAGAAAGTGCGAAAGCATAAAAAATAAGGAATTGGAATAATTGTGCTTTATACAAAAATCATAACCACCACAAAAAAAGGGCGGGCCTCATGGACTCTTGCTAATATGAAAGAAATGAATTTATCAGGTAAGTTCTTACATAAATTATGTTTTCTTTCATGTAATTAGCAAGAGTCCATGAGCTAGTGACGTATGGGATAATGATTACCCAAGATGTGGATCTTTCCACACAAGAGTCACTAGAGAGGGAGGGATAAAATAAAGACAGCCAATTCCTGCTGAAAATAATCCACACCCAAAATAAAGTTTAATGAAAAACATAAGCAGAAGATTCAAACTGAAACCGCTGCCTGAAGCACTTTTCTACCAAAAACTGCTTCAGAAGAAGAAAATACATCAAAATGGTAGAATTTAGTAAAAGTATGCAAAGAGGACCAAGTTGCTGCTTTGCAAATCTGATCAATCGAAGCTTCATTCCTAAATGCCCAGGAAGTAGAAACTGACCTAGTAGAATGAGCAGTAATCCTCTGAGGCGGAGTTTTACCCGACTCAACATAGGCAAGATGAATTAAAGATTTCAACCAAGATGCCAAAGAAATGGCAGAAGCTTTCTGGCCTTTCTAGAACCGGAAAAGATAACAAATAAACTAGAAGTCTTTCGGAAAGACTTAGTAGCTTCAACATAATATTTCAAAGCTCTAACAACATCCAAAGAATGCAACGATTTCTCCTTAGAATTCTTAGGATTAGGACATAATGAAGGAACCACAATGTCTCTACTAATGTTGTTGGAATTCACAACTTTAGGTAAAAATTCAAAAGAAGTTCGCAACACCGCCTTATCCTGATGAAAAATCAGAATAGGAGACTCACAAGAAAGAGCAGATAATTCAGAAACTCTTCTGGCAGAAGAGATTGCCAAAAGGAACAAAACTTTCCAAGAAAGTAATTTAATGTCCAATGAATGCATAGGTTCAAACGGAGGAGCTTGAAGAGCCCCCAGAACCAAATTCAAACTCCAAGGAGGAGAAATTGACTGAATGACAGGTTTTATACGAACCAAAGGTTGTACAAAACAATGAATATCAGGAAGATTAGCAATCCTTCTGTGAAAAAGAACAGAAAGAGCAGAGATTTGTCTTTCAAGGAACTTGCGGACAAACCTTTATCTAAATCATCCTGAAGAAAAATAAGTCTTCCAGACTCTATAATATATCTCTCTAGATACAGATTTACGAGCCTGTCACATGGTATCAATCACAGAGTCAGAGAAACCTCTTTGACCAAGAATCAAGCGTTCAAACTCCATACCTTAAAATTAAGGTTTTGAGATCCTGATGGAAAAAAGAACCTTGAGACAGAAAGACTGGTCTTAACGGAAGAGTCCACAGCTGGCAAGAGGCCATCCGGACAAGATCCGCATACCAAAACCTGTGAGGCCATGCTGGAGCTACCAGCAGGACAAATGAGCATTCCTTTAGAATATTGGAGAATACCCTTGGAAGGAGAAACTAGAGGCGGAAAGATATAGGCAGGATGACACTTGTAAGGAAGAGATAATGCATCCACTGCCTCCGCCCGAGGATCCCGGGATCCGGACAGATACCAGGTAAGTTTCTTGTTTAGATGAGAAGCCATCAGATCTATTTCTGGGAATTCCCACATTTGAACAATCTGAGGAAATACCTCTGGGTGAAGACCATTCGCCCAGGTGCAACGTTTGGCGACTGAGATAATCCGCTTTCCAATTGTCCATACCTGGGATATGAACCGCAGAGATTAGACAGGAGCTGGATTCCGCCCAAACCAAAATTCGAGATACTTCTTTCATAGCCAGAGGACTGTGAGTCCCTCCTTGATGATTGATGTATGCCACAGTTGTGACATTGTCTATCTGAAAACAAATGAACAACTCTCTCTTCAGAAAAGGCCAAGACTGAAGAGCTCTGAAAATTGCACGGAGTTCCAAAATATTGATCGGAAATCTCACCTCCTGAGATTCCCAAACCCCTTGTGCCGTCAGATACCCCCACACAGCTCCCCAACCTGTAAGACTTGCATCTGTTGAGATTATAGTCCAGGTCAGAAGAACAAAGAAGCCCCCTGAACTAAACAATGGTGATCTGTCCACCATGTCAGAGAGTGTCGTATAATTGGTTTAAAGATATTAATTGAGATATCTTTGAGTAATCCCTGCACCATTGGTTCAGCATACAGAGCTGAAGAGGTCGCATGTGAAAAGGAGCAAAGGAGATCGCAGTCCTAAGACCTAAAATTTCCATGCATTAGGCTTACCAAAGGGAATGATTGTGACTGAAGGTTTTGACAAGCTGATATCAATGTTAAACTTCTCTTGTTTGACAAGGACAGAGTCATAGACACTTAATCTATCTAGAAACCTAAAAAGGTTACCCTTGTCTGAGGAATCAATGAACTGATTGGTAAATTGATCCTCCAACCATGAACTTGAAGAAACAACACAAGTCGATTCGTATGAAATTCTTCGAAAATGAGAAGACTGAGCAAATACCAAGATATCGTCCAAATAAGGAAATACCAAAACCCTGTTCTCTGATTACAGAAAGAAGGGCACCGAGAACCTTTTGGAACTGAGGCTAGGCCAAACGGTAGAGCCACAAAACTGGTAATGCTTGTCTAAAAAGAGAATCTCAGACACTAAAAGTGATCTGGATGAATCGGAATATGCAGATACACATCCTGTAAATCTATTGTAGACATATAATGCCCTTGCTAAACAAAAGGCAGGATAGTCCTACAGAACCATCTTGAATGTTGGTATCCTTACATAACGATTCAATATTGATAGATCCGGAACTGGTCTGAAGGAATTGACCTTCTTGGTACAATGAAGAGATAAAATAAAACCCCAGCCCCTGTTCCAGAACTGGAACATAATTACTCCAGCCAACTCTAGATCTGAAACACATTTCAGAAATGCTGAGCCTTTGCTGTGTTAACTGGGACACGGGAAAGAAAAAAATCTCTTAGCAGGAAGCCTTAACTTGAAGCCAATTCTGTACCTTTCTGAAACAATGTTCTGAAACCAGAGATTGAGAACGGAATTGATCCAAATTTCTTTGAAGAAAACGTAATCTGCCCCATACCAGCTGAACTGGAATAAGGGCCGCACCTTCATGGGTACTTAGGAGCTGGCTATAGGTTTCTATAAGGCTTGAATATATTCAAAACTAGAAATAGTTTCCAAACTGATACCGCTCCTGAGGATGAAGGATCAGGCTTTTGTTCCTTGTTGTGAGGAAAAGAACGAAAAAAATGATAATTAAACCTAAATTTACCTTGGATTTTTTATCCTTTGGTAAAAAAGTTCCCTTCCTTCCAGAAACAGTTGAGATAATAATTTATTACCCTGGAAAGAAAAGGAAAGCAAAGTTGACTTAGAAGACATATCAGCATTCCAAGTTTAATCCATAAAGCTTTTCTAGCTAAAATAGCTAGAGACATATACCTGACATCAACTCTAATGATATCAAAAGATGGTATCACCAATAAAATTATTAGCATGTTTATAGAATAATAATAATGCTATAAAATTATGATCTGTTACTTGTTGCGCTAAAACTTCTAACCAAAAAAATTAAAGCTGCAGCAACATCCGCTAAAAATATAGCAGGTCTAAGAAGATTACCTGAACATAAGTAAGCTTTTCTTAGAAAGGATTCAATTTTCCTATCTAAAGGATCCTTAAATGAAGTACTATCTGCCGTAGGAATAGTAGTACATTTAGCAGGAGTAGAGACAGCCCCATAACCTTAGGGATTTTGTCCCAAAAAAACTCTAATCTGACAGATGGCACAGGATATAATTGCTTAAACGTTTAGAAGGAGTAAAAGAATTACCCAAATTGTTCCATTCCCTGGAAATTACTTCAGAAATAGCATCAGGGAGATTAAACACTTTTGGAATAACTACAGGAGATTTAAAAACCTTATTTAAACGTTTAGATTTAGTATCAAGAGGACCAGAATCCTCTATTTCTAAAGCAATTAATACTTCTTTAAATAAAGAACGAATAAATTCCATCTTGAACAAATACAAAGATTTATCAGCATCAACCTCTGAGACAGAAACCTCTGAACCAGAAGAACCATTATCAGTATCAGAATGATGATGTTCATTTAAAAATTCATCTGAAAAAAAGAGAAGTTTTAAAAGACTTTTATGTAAACTAGAAGGAGAAATAACAGACATAGCCTTCTAAATGGATTTAAAAAATAAAATCTCTTATATTTATCAGGAACTCTCTGAAAATTAGATGTTGACGGAACAGCAACAGGTAATGTAACAGTACTAAAGGAAATTTTATCTGCATTAATAAGTTTGTCATGACATGCAATACAAACAACAGCTGGAGAAACAGATACCAAAAATTTATAGCAGATACACTTAGCTTGGTAGCTCCAGCACTGGGCAGTGATTTTCCTGAAGTATCTTCTGACTCAGTTGCAACGTGGAACATCTTGCAATATGTAATAGAAAAAACAACATATAAAGCAAAATTGATCAAATTCCTTAAATGACAGTTTCAGGAATGGGAAAAAAATGCCAGTGAACAAGCTTCTAGCAACCAGAAGCAATAAATAATGAGACTTAAATAATGTGGAGACAAAAGCGACGCCCATATTTTTTTAGCGCCAAACAAGACGCCCACATTATTTGGCGCCTAAATGCTTTTGGCGCCAAAAATGACGCCACATCCGGAACGCCGACATTTTTGGCGCAAAAGGACGTAAAAAATGACGCAACTTCCGGCGACACGTATGACGCCGGAAACAGAAAATATTTTTTTGCGCCAAAAAAGTCTGCGCCAAGAATGACGCAATAAAATGAAGCATTTTCAGCCCCCGCGAGCCTAACAGCCCACAGGGAAAAAAAGTCAAATTTTTTTAAGTTAAGAAAAAAATGATTGATTCAAATGCATTATCCCAAATATGAAACTGACTGTCTGAAAAATAAGGAATGTTGAACATTCTGAGTCAAGGCAAATAAATGTTTGAATACATATATTTAGAACTTTAAAAACAAAGTGCCCAACCATAGCTTAGAGTGTCACAGAAAATAAGATTTACTTACCCCAGGACACTCATCTACATGTTTGTAGAAAGCCAAACCAGTACTGAAAGGAGAATCAGCAGAGGTAATGGTATATAAATAAGAGTATATCGTCGATCTGAAAAGGGAGGTAAGAGATGAATCTCTACGACCGATAACAGAGAACCTATGAAATAGACCCCGTAGAAGGAGATCACTGCATTCAAATAGGCAATACTCTCCTCACATCCCTCTGACATTCACTGCACGCTGAGAGGAAAACCGGGCTCCAACTTGCTGCGGAGCGCATATCAACGTAGAATCTAGCACAAACTTACTTCACCACCTCCATAGGAGGCAAAGTTTGTAAAACTGAATTGTGGGTGTGGTGAGGGGTGTATTTGTAGGCATTTTAAGGTTTGGGAAACTTTGCCCCTCCTGGTAGGAATGTATATCCCATACGTCACTAGCTCATGGACTCTTGCTAATTACATGAAAGAAAGCCCTATTTGTCCTCTAAAAATTATATATAATAAGTGTGGTTGCACTTAGTGTGAAAGAGGTAAATTATGTTTGAACAAACTATACTAAACTATAGTTCAAATTCTAGGTTTTACTTAAGTTCAGAACTTTGACAATTGCCTCTGTCCTGAAGGGGTCCAAAGCAAACATTATGCTTATAATATGTAGCTGTATTTTTACAGTTATATTAGTTGTTTAAATATTGAATGTATAAGTGTAAAGGTTTAGTTTCTATAAAGTACTTTATTTTTTAAGACCTTCCAACTGTCTCTATCTGACAGTTCCTAATTCTATGATTTGTAACTCTTAGACAGCTATATATCTCAGTATTTAAAAATTTCAAATTGCCTCACCCAAAGACCAGAAAGACACACCCACTGACTGTCTAGATATTCTCATGATCCCATCCACTATCTACTTGTGACCCACTCCTCCTGACACAGCCCTACCCAAAAAAAGTAAAGTAATAGGCACTGCTATGTTTAAATTAATTTTAATTTATCTGTCTTCTGCTGAGAACCATTAGGGACAGATATAAATCAGGCAATAAAATAGAGTTTGTGCAAAAAAGTCTGTGTAGAAACCGTGTTAGATAATCCTATGAGGCCTGTTTATCAAGCTGTCAATCACAAATACGCTGGAATTCCGCAGCGTAATTGTGGCAAGCTTGATTCGACCTATTTATCAAACTCTACAGATCGGCAAAAGTTGAAATTTGTGGCATAACATATGATCCGATGGTCTCAATCCGACACAGATCGATGCTTACGTCATTACAGATGTTCCAAATACAAATTTGGCACTATTTGACACATTTTCCCATTTATCAAATTTCTAACAGGTACGCTCGCGGATATTCCGGCCCAGCGTACCTGGTTTTCAATCCGCCACCCTGGAGGCCTCGGATGCCATAGAAATCAATGGGAGTCTGAAAGCAGTGAAAACTTATGTTCGATTCTGCCAGATATCCCATTGATTTCTATGGTTGAAAACAAATTACGTTTACACCTAACACCCTAACATAAGCCCAGAGTCTAAACACCCCTAATCTGTCGCCCCCGACATTGCCTACATAATATTATTAACCCCTATGCCGCCGCTCCCCGACACAGCTGCAACGGTAATAAAATTATTAACCCCTGGCATCCCACATCACTACCATTAACTAAACCTATTAACCCCTAAACCACCAGCCCCCCACATTGTCATAAACTAAATTAAGCTATTAACCCCCTAACCTAACAACCCGCTAACTTTATATTAAAATTACAACATCCCTATCTTATAATAAATTAAAACTTACCTTTAGAATTAAAAAAAAAACTATATTAAACTATTAATTAACCTACCCTAACTAGTATACTAAAATGACATTAAACTATATTCAACTATTAATTAACCTACCCTAACTATTATACTAAAATGACATTAAACTATATTAAACTATGAATTAACCTACCCTAACTATTATACTAAAATTACATTAAACTATATTAAACTATTAATTAACCTACCCTAACTATTATACTAACATTATATTAAACTACCAATTAAATTAACTATATTACATATTTAAAAACCTAACCCTACTCAAATTATTGAAATCTACAATTAAAAATTAATAAATGACAAAAAAATAAACACTAAGTTACAAAAAATAAAAAACACTAAGTTACAAAAAAAAAAAAACCACGGTATCAAAAATAAAAAAGAATTACACCTAATCTAATAGCCCTATCAAAAAAAAAAATCCCCCACAAAATAAAAAAACCCTAGCCTACAATAAACTACCAATGGCCCTTAAAAGGGCCTTTTGACGGGCATTGCCCCAAAGAAATCAGCTCTTTTACCTGAAAAAAATACAAACACCCCCCCAACAGTAAAACCCACCACCCACACAATCAAACCCCCCAAATAAAAACCCTATCTAAAAAACCTAAGCTCCCTATTGCCATGAAAAGTGCATTTGTATAGGCATTGCCCTTAAAAGGGCATTTAGCTCTTTTACTGCCCAGACCCTACTCTAAAACTAAAACCCACCCAAAAAACCCTTAAAAAAACCTAACACTAACCCCCGACGATCCACTTACAGTTTTTCGAAGACCGGATATCCATCCTCATCCAAGCCGGCAGAAGTCTTCATCCAAGCGGGCCGAAGTCCTCATCGAAGCCGGCAGAAGTCTTCATCCAGACGGCATCTTCTATCTTCATCCATCCGGCGTGGATCGGGTCCATCTTCAAGAAATCCGTCGTGGAGCATCCTCTTCTTCTGATGGTCAACATAGAATAAAGTTTCCCTTTAAGGTACGTCATCCAAGATGGTGTCCCTTACATTCTGATTGGCTGATAGAATTCTAAAGGGGAAAAAATCCTATTGGCTGTTGCAATCAGCCAATAGGATTGAGCTTTCATCATATTGGCTATTCCAATCAGCCAATAGAATGCAAGCTCAATCCTATTGGCTGATTGGATCAGCCTGAAGACTCGAGCGGATGCAGGGGGCATCAAGCTCCATTCGGAACTTGATAATTCGGCCCAATGGTGTCCATAGAAATATAAAGGGCCCCATGTACTAAATACTGTGTGGACAAAGTTCTCCACCTATCCGCACAGTTTTGTGGTGTATGGGCAGCAGATCCTGTTTGTATGCTGCCCGTATGTACCATTACATACTCAAGCAAATGAGTAATGCTGCCCTCTTCCCTCGCGTGACCAATGTTTAATGGAATGTAGCTAATATTTGACTTGACACTGTTATTTGTAGGAAATAAATTCAAAGCAAGGGAGCCGATTTCTAAAAGTGCAGATGGACATGATACGATGTAGCGTATCATGTCCACCGCGCATCGATAAATGCATATGCTGTCTGCATTTATCATTGCACAAGCAGTTCTTGTGAACTGCTTGTGCAATGCCGCCCCTACAGATTTGCGGTCAATCGGCCGCTAGCAGGGGTTGTCAATAAGCCCCATCATATAGGATCAGGCGGATTGATGTCCGCAGCCTCAGAGCAGGCGGACCAGTTATGAAGCAGCGATCTTTAGACCGCTGCTTCATAACTGCTGTTTCCGGCGAGCCTGAAGACTCGTACGGAAGCAGGGGGCATCAAACTCCATTCTGAGCTTGATAATTCGGCCCAATAGTGTCCATAGAAATATAAAGGGCCCCATGTACTAAATGCTGTGTGGACAAGGTTCTCCACCTATCCGAACAGCTTTGCTTTGTATGTTCCATTACATACTCAAGCAAATGAGTAATGCTGCCCTCTTCCCTCGCGTGACCAATTGCGTAAGAGAAAGCAAAGCAGCTCATGATGCTTAGTACACAAAGCCCTATGCTTCAAAATATCTAAAACTAATTTTGCTTGATCTAAATTATGTTACTTGTTACTTTGAGTGGCTCTTTCAGAATTCTCTCTAATTTTTTCTTAAACGGCAATGCTTTTTGCATACTGCTTGACAATCAGCTGCAAAGGGAACCCCCTTAAGTAAAATATTCCCAACTAAAATGGATACACAAACCAATGGCATCTTACACAGCTCCCCCAGCACCCACCCCCTTGGAATGCAAACCTCAGACAAGGTTCCATCTCTTAAAAAAAATTTCCCTTGTATTCATGTTAGTTGTTTTTAGGTGGGGAATGTTATTTTTGGGGGAATTCAGTAAATTTTTGTAGAGGTTCATGAAGGAGGGTGGATTGCAGAGGAGTTAACTGGAAACCATTAAAAGAATTAGAAGGCTGATACATACTGTGTGTGTGTGTATGTATATATATATATATATATATATATATAAAACATCAGTCCATAGATAGGTACTCTCAGGTCTTCATTATCAAAAATGCTATTATTTCCAATTTGAGCATCTGGATTATAATAGCTACAGTATTTTCTGAATATCCAGAAATCTGTGAAGAGGAATCACAAACAAGAGGGCGCCTCCTAGTTTAATACTGTGATTGTAACAAACAGTAGAGGGTCTTGTATTGTAATTATACTCACAAAGGGAGCAGCACCAAATGTGCTAAGTGACGCAAACAGTGATCTCACAGTGTGCCAGCAAACTGATCCTTAAACAGAATGTAGAGGCCCAGGTGTGCCAACCTATTCGGATATTTCTGAACTGTCTAGTGATCTACATTAAGGACTCAGATAAGATTTTGTACCATTCGATATATTGTGCCCAATGGTTTATATTTTGAATCTACATGTACTGCATATGTGCACTTATAGCTATAGTCCACATCAATAATATATCAGTATATATGCCAACAGTTATATTGGGCATTTGAGCGCCCCCTAGGGTTGGACAAGAGAGTGTCATCAACAGGTTTGATTTTCTGGATATCTCCTTCTAAAAGCCAATGCACCCAATGTACAACAAATAAAGCAGCTCTACATTTAAAAATAAGCATATAAACACACACACACACATGCATATACATATATATACACACACACATATATATATATATATATATATATATATATATATATATATATATATAGACAAAGAACAACTTTCTCCTTGCATGCGTTTACAAGATAATAGTCTTTATCCAAGAGCACAAGACATGACGTATCTCGCTGTTGTCTCCCTGTGATTTCATGTGAGTTACCACTGTTTTAAGGTATATCCAATAAATATTTCTACTTTTTAATAAGGCTTGGTGCATAAGAGTCTTGTGCTCTTGGATAAAGACTATTATCTTGTAAATGCATGCAAGGAGAAAGTTGTTCTTTGTCTTTTTCTAAACACGGAATTTTCCCTCCCTGTGGATCCACCGTGCAATTGCGGATCCCCAGGTGTATACCTTCCTTCATGCTGTAGGGCGACAGCGTTCCTTTGTTTCAAGCAACAAGGTAACTAATAAAGTATCTCAATCCCTGTTTGCATATATATATATATATATATATATATATATATATATATATATATATATATATATACCATACCATATATCGGCTTTAAATATAGCTGATATATATATATATATGTCTAAGATTTTACTCTTAAATGCTGAACTGCAACTGTTTTTTAAAGAAAAACAATTGTAAAAAAGATACGTAAACAGCACTGTATACAGCTAAAGAAAAATTTGAAATACACAATGTAAAAAAATCAATATTGCTTTATTTTCTAATCTCATATCATTTTTTTTATAAAAATACTTAAAAAGTGGTTTTACAAACACAGATCAATGTAAAATTATTGCACAATATCTCACATTGATATATAACAAATTTGATATAATATTTTCTATATATCAGATTGTTGTATTTTTTTTGAAAATATACAACAGTTTTCAGCAAACGCACAATGGCGTGCTTCAATTACCGCTTTAAAATATAAGCAAATAGCGGCATCTAATCAATAGCCCGCAACGGACGTTGTGTACAATATAGACAATGTAAACATATGTTGTATACAAACTAAAACAAAGTAAAATAAAAATTCTGCAGGTTAAGAGCGAAAGACTGCAAACACTTGCCTGGCCAGACTGGTGTATAAGTTTCAGGGCCATGCGTGCCCCTTACTTAGGTGTACCTTCCTCAGGTATATACATACACACACACACACACACACATATATATATATACATTATATAAATATACATATATATATACACATATACACATATATATATATTTTATTAGATACACCTGATTAATTGCTTGGTAACACAAATGTATATGTTCTTAAAATACATATTTCTATATAAATCTGTACATACTTATACCTGCAAATCTATTCATATATATGTGTGGTAACACAAATTGCTAATCAGATAATCACATCGCAGCAACTCAATGCATTTAGGCATCTAGACGTGGTAAAGACGACTTGCTGAAGTTCATACCAAGCATCAGAATGTGGAAGGAAGGGGATTTAAGTGACGTTGAACATGGCATGGTTTTTGGTGCCAGGCGGGCTGGTTTGAGTATATAAAAAACTGCTGATTTACTGGGATTTTCATGCACAACCATATCTAGGGTTTACAGAGAATGGTCCAAAAAAGAGAAAATAACCAGTGAGCGGCAGTTGTGTGGATGAAAATGCCTTGTTGATGTCAGAGGTCAGAGACTGGTTTGAGATGATAGAAAGGCAACAGTAACTCAAATAACTACTCGTTACAACAGAAGTATGCAGAATACCATCTCTGAATGCACATTACGTCGAACCTGGAAGCAGATGGGCTACAGCAGCAGAAGACCACACTGGGTGCCACTCCTGTCAGCTAAGAACAGGAAACTGAGGCTACAATTCGCACAGGCTCACCAAAATTGGACAATACATGATTGGAAAAACGTTGCCTGGTCTGATGAGTCTCTATTTCAGCTGCTACATTCAGATGGTAGAGTCAGAATTTGGCGTAAACAACATGAAAACATGGATCCATCCTGCCTTGCATCAATGGTTCAGGATGGTAGTGGTGGTGTAATGGTGTGGGGAATTTTTTCTTGGCACACTTTGGGCCCCTTAGTACTAATTGAGCATTGTTTAAACAGCCTACCTGATTATTGTTGTTTACCATGTCCATCCCTTTTATGACTACAGTGTACCCATCTTCTAATAGCTACTTCCAGCAGGATAATGCACCATGTCACAAAGCTCAAAATGAAAATGAGTTCACTGTACTGCAATGACCTCCACAGTCACCAGATCTCAATCCAATAGAGCACCTTTGGGATGTGGTGGAATGGGATATTCGCATCATGGATATGCAGCCGACAAATCTGCAGCAACTGTGTGATGCTATCATGTCAAAATGGACCAAAATCTCTGAGGAATGTTTGCAACACCTTGTTGAATCTCTGCCATGAAGAATTAAGGCAGTTCTGAAGGCAAAACGGGGTCCAACCCAGTACTAGCAAGGTGTAATTAATAAATTGGCCGGTGAGTGTATAAATATACATATACACACACACATTTACTTTATGTGTGTGTATATATATATATATATATATATATATATATATATATATATATATATATATATATATATATATATATATATAAGGACAAAAGTAGATGCACTCTCAGGTCTTCCACGATTTTACTTTATTGTAACGTTTTCGGGGTTCACAACCCCTTCATCAGCATAAAACAACAAGCCAAACTCAAACAATTTATAGTGCTTTAACAAACCACTCACCAAACAGGTGTTGCTCCAAAGTGCGCCAAACATCGAGTGTGGAACGCATCTTGCGTTCCACTGTGCTAAAGCCTACCGGAAGTGCTATAATCCCACTTCCGGTATCGCGGCTACATGTTATTTAAATGTAAATATTACAATTCCACATTTATTTAATCAACTTAGTGTGTATTAAATCAAAAAGTGACACGAACTAAGGACTACTTATAAAAGTAGTTAGAATATTCCATTAGATGGCCAAAAGTGCTATTAACGATCAGCTATTCTTAGTGCTATTGTGTACATACATCACCATAGTTACTGTAGGCATGGTGATAGTAAACAGGCATTGATTGTATCACCATACTACGATCTGTTATAACGTGCAACCCACTGACAACTTATATGGTGACACAGTGTGTTAACTATACTTAATCACACTGAAGTGCTGTTTAAAATAGCATTATATGTGTGCAAGGATATATACAAGGATTAACAAAAATTGGGATTTTTTGGGTTTTTTTTGCTGTACTTGTTATCACATGTTGTAATGTTAAATGACTTTTAAATAACTTATAAATAACTAGTAAAGTAAATTTGGCACTTCTCCTGATTGTGTGTCTACAATCTCCCCATATTGGAACTAATAGTGTAAAGAAATAAATTAGTTCACTTCACATAAATGTTATATATGTGTATCCAGACAATTATATGCTACATTTATAGTTATATACTACTAAGCCCGCTAAGGATCGGCTCCCAGTTTGACAATAAGATGTCTAGCAGATTAGCTAGCTTCTATGGAAAGGAATGTATGTGTGTCCGTCTGCAATCACTTATAAAGCTCTAAAGGGTGATGTATAAGTATAGACATTGTATACATTCATCTTAATCATGTTTGCAGATTAAATACAACTTGGTCTATTAAAGATAGCCAAGTATAGACACATAAAGATTGTCCATCCTGTTACTTCCTTGATTTTAGAGGTAATTCGATGGCTTCCTCCTCCAAGGTTAAGGGTGCATGGGTAGGTAATTATACCTCAGGGCCCAGGCTTCCACTACCCCGTTGAGGGCAATTACCCCCATTAGGGAGTGTCGTGAGCCGTGTTGTAGTTTTCAAACCAAACTTGGAGGTCCTCCATGGTCCCCCGCCATACCATGAAAATGTCGTCAATGAATCTATAATAGCAGATCACTGCTGGATTAATGGAATTCCATAGATATAGATTTTCAAATTGAGACATGTATATGTTGGCATAAGCGGGGGCCATGGAGGACCCCATGGCCGTGCCAGCTGTTTGTAGATAAAACCTACTCTCAAATCTGAAGTAGTTTTTATACAAACAGTATTCAATGAGAGAGAGGAAATATTCAACTGGGGGACCCTCATACAAAGGGTTATTAGTGATGTGTTCCTGTACTGCTTTAAGTCCCTCAGTGTGCGGAATAATAGTATACAGACTGTTGACGTGCAGACAGACCAAAAGGTCATCTTGCTGGACGTCAACAGTCCGTATTTTACGGATAAAGTCCCCTGTGTCCATAATGTATGACTTAATATCTTTTACTACAGGTTGTAGTAGTATATCGACCAGTTGGGCTACCGGTTGTGTCAGCGAATCCCTCGCCGACACAATGGGCCTGCCTGGTGGATGATCCAATGTTTTATGTATCTTAGGAATGGAATATAAGATAGGTATTTTTGTATACGCAGTGGAACAAAAGTCATAGATATGTTCCGACAACCAACCCTGTTCAAAGCCCATCCGGATCAAAGTATCCAGTTGTGTTTTAAATCTCACGGTAGGGTCATTGGGCAACTCAGTGTAAGTTTGTGTATCAGTCAACTGAGTCAAGATGTCAGCTTGATAATCTCTATAGTTCAATATCACAATGGCCCCGCCCTTGTCGGCGGGCCTGATGACTATAGAGGGGTCATCTTGGAGGGTCTTTATCGCTAGACGTTCACTTCTGGATAAATTATGTGTCCATAGTGATTCGTGTCTAGCTGCTTCTAGATCCTGAGTAACCAGTCTGACAAATGTTTTGGTACTTGGACTACAATTAGTCGGTTCAAATTTACTAGGGACTTTACATTTGAGCTCTAACTGTGTTCTAGTAGCGCTGGGTGTTGTGTTTTGAAAAAAATTCCTTAATCTTCAGGGACTTGTTCAACTTATATAAGTCTAATTTAAGGTCAAATTCAGTAAGGGTTGTGCTAGGCACATAGGATAGCCCTTTATTTACAACTTGGCGTTCGCTGTCAGAGAGGATGTGTGTACTTAAGTTGATCACTATGTCCTCTGTCGTGGGCGTCTGGGAGGTCGGTGTCTTATACCCCGCCCGCCGAATATGGGGTCTGTTGTGCCGCCCCCACCTCGGGAGCGGGTAGTTACCCCTAAAAAATGTTGTTGATTGGGTGTAGAATGTGCTCTAGAGTCATGGCCAGTGAATTGGTTTTGATGTCTGTAAGTACCAGGAGGGGTCAGAGGAATATTGGCAGGGTTCCCATCGGTATCAGTGGAGTCACCCCCACTGGTGTCAACCGTCTCAAAGTGAACCCGTCTATTTCTCTGTCTCCTTCTGGGTCTTGTATCAGGTGTAGAGGTCAGCCATTTGTACACTCTTCCTAGTTTGTAATCCTGATTTACTGTTTCTAACTTTCTATTTTTAAAAGTTATTAGGTCTGTCTGATATTTATCAATTTGGGATTTGATTTTAGAAATCCAATTTTCCTGTGTATCATTAGTGAGTGTAACCTTATATGTATTTTCAAATGTCTGTATTTCAATCTTGACTTTGTTTAAAATAGTAGTAACTTCCTCTATAACTAGCAAGATTAAATCTAAAGAACACTTGTTTAGGATAAAACACCACTTTTTTCTAAACTCTGGGTTGTCACGCCCAATTGTGGGTACATTGTGAACCCTGAAACCACGAGGGATATGCCCTGTTCTATAATAATCAGATAAGTAGCTGCCATGTAAGGTGAGATCAACCTCTCTCTTTTTCAGCTTCAATAATGTGTGATATAAATTAATTGGGGTCTCACCAATAGTCTTGGAGATGGGTGCAAATAAGATTCGGATGGCATCGTCTGGGGTATATGATGCAGTGCCAGTCTGGGCTTCCACCGCTTGACAGGTCAAGTCTCCACTCTGGGCATCTAGATCGATAGAAATATCCTCTTCAGGTATCTGTGCTGTAGACATGTTGAACTCAGAAAATTGGTGAATATATATGTAAAGCCAATAATTCCTGGATTAACTTAATTGTTGTATCACAGATATAAAGCAAAGTTAATGAGATTAAACAACAGTAAGGTTTTTTGTCCTGAGTTGAAGTGAAGTGAAGTGAACGTCTAGCGATAAAGACCCTCCAAGATGACCCCTCTATAGTCATCAGGCCCGCCGACAAGGGCGGGGCCATTGTGATATTGAACTATAGAGATTATCAAGCTGACATCTTGACTCAGTTGACTGATACACAAACTTACACTGAGTTGCCCAATGACCCTACCGTGAGATTTAAAACACAACTGGATACTTTGATCCGGATGGGCTTTGAACAGGGTTGGTTGTCGGAACATATCTATGACTTTTGTTCCACTGCGTATCCAAAAATACCTATCTTATATTCCATTCCTAAGATACATAAAACATTGGATCATCCACCAGGCAGGCCCATTGTGTCGGCGAGGGATTCGCTGACACAACCGGTAGCCCAACTGGTCGATATACTACTACAACCTGTAGTAAAAGATATTAAGTCATACATTATGGACACAGGGGACTTTATCCGTAAAATACGGACTGTTGACGTCCAGCAAGATGACCTTTTGGTCTGTCTGGACGTCAACAGTCTGTATACTATTATTCCGCACACTGAGGGACTTAAAGCAGTACAGGAACACATCACTAATAACCCTTTGTATGAGGGTCCCCCAGTTGAATATTTCTTCTCTCTCATTGAATACTGTTTGTATAAAAACTACTTCAGATTTGAGAGTAGGTTTTATCTACAAACAGCTGGCACGGCCATGGGGTCCTCCATGGCCCCCGCTTATGCCAACATATACATGTCTCAATTTGAAAATCTATATCTATGGAATTCCATTAATCCAGCAGTGATCTGCTATTATAGATTCATTGACGACATTTTCATGGTATGGCGGGGACCATAGAGGACCTCCAAGTTTGGTTTGAAAACTACAACACGGCTACCAGCAATGTAAAATTCAAGATGACTGTTGATAGACAGACTATCAACTTTTTGGACCTAACGGTCTTTAAAGATGCACATCAACTGGGCACTACACTATATCAGAAACAAACTGATCGTAACTCCATATTGAGAGCAGACAGTTGCCATCCTCCTGCCCTTCTCGAGGGCATAGTTAAGTCTCAGTTTATAAGAACAATGAGGAACAATTCAGACGTACACACTGGGGTCTCCCAACTGTCAGGAGTGGGTGAGAGATTTCGTCAAAGGGGATATAAACCATCTACCATCCAAAATACCATGACCACAGTATCCACACTTACCCAGAATGACCTGATTAAACCTACACAGAAGAGAGACACAAGCAACAAGTTGATCATGTCTACAACATTTACCCCAGCCACTAAGAATACGGGGCGCATTTTACATCGGCATTGGCCCATAGTGGCATCTGATCCAAAATTAACATTCACTCAACAGCTACAACCTATGGTGGGATTTAGGAGGGGTACCAATCTCAAGGACCTCCTTATGCGAACGGATAACAAGTCTAATTACACCACTGGGGCCACAATCAACATCAAAGGCTCATATAGGTGTTTAGGCTGCACAACCTGTAATGGTCTGCTTAACACCAAAACCTTCCATCATCCTCACACCAATAGGAGATATGTGATTAAACACTCCATCACGTGTACTACTACACATGTAGTCTACCTCCTCTTTTGCCCATGCTCGTGCTTCTATGTGGGTAAAACCACAGGCACGTTACGTGAACGAATGGCAAACCACAGGCATGCAATAAGATCTGCACTGAAACAAGGGGATTCGGAACAACCAGTAGCACGTCACTGTGCTAAACAAGGTCACTCAGTTTCTTCGATACGGTACATCCTTATTGATCACATCCCCCCATTGGACCGGGGAGGAGACAGGAGCAAGGTACTGCTTAAACGCGAAGCTCAGTGGATTTACAAACTGGGAACTATCCATCCAGGGGGACTAAACACTACTCCAGATTTTAAAAATCTGGTTTGACCCTACAAGGCAGTGCTACATACCTGGGGTATAACCCAGGGTCATTGTGGCTACGTTTAGCTTCCGGCCACATTGCTCAAATGAGGTTTGTTGGCTGGTCGCTCACGACACTCCCTAATGGGGGTAATTGCCCTCAACGGGGTAGTGGAAGCCTGGGCCCTGAGGTATAATTACCTACCCATGCACCCTTAACCTTGGAGGAGGAAGCCATCGAATTACCTCTAAAATCAAGGAAGTAACAGGATGGACAATCTTTATGTGTCTATACTTGGCTATCTTTAATAGACCAAGTTGTATTTAATCTGCAAACATGATTAAGATGAATGTATACAATGTCTATACTTATACATCACCCTTTAGAGCTTTATAAGTGATTGCAGACGGACACACATACATTCCTTTCCATAGAAGCTAGCTAATCTGCTAGACATCTTATTGTCAAACTGGGAGCCGATCCTTAGCGGGCTTAGTAGTATATAACTATAAATGTAGCATATAATTGTCTGGATACACATATATAACATTTATGTGAAGTGAACTAATTTATTTCTTTACACTATTAGTTCCAATATGGGGAGATTGTAGACACACAATCAGGAGAAGTGCCAAATTTACTTTACTAGTTATTTATAAGTTATTTAAAAGTCATTTAACATTACAACATGTGATAACAAGTACAGCAAAAAAAAAAAAAAAAATCCCAATTTTTGTTAATCCTTGTATATATCCTTGCACACATATAATGCTATTTTAAACAACACTTCAGTGTGATTAAGTATAGTTAACACACTGTGTCACCATATAAGTTGTCAGTGGGTTGCACGTTATAACAGATCGTAGTATGGTGATACAATCAATGCCTGTTTACTATCACCATGCCTACAGTAACTATGGTGATGTATGTACACAATAGCACTAAGAATAGCTGATCGTTAATAGCACTTTTGGCCATCTAATGGAATATTCTAACTACTTTTATAAGTAGTCCTTAGTTCGTGTCACTTTTTGATTTAATACACACTAAGTTGATTAAATAAATGTGGAATTGTAATATTTACATTTAAATAACATGTAGCCGCGATACCGGAAGTGGGATTATAGCACTTCCGGTAGGCTTTAGCACAGTGGAACGCAAGATGCGTTCCACACTCGATGTTTGGCGCACTTTGGAGCAACACCTGTTTGGTGAGTGGTTTGTTAAAGCACTATAAATTGTTTGAGTTTGGCTTGTTGTTTTATGCTGATGAAGGGGTTGTGAACCCCGAAAACGTTACAATAAAGTAAAATCGTGGAAGACCTGAGAGTGCATCTACTTTTGTCCTTATATGCTATTTATATTTGCACCCAGGCTGTTGCCTCTTGGTGGGCTGACCTGGAAACTGCTTGGATATATATATATATATATATATATATATATATATATATATATATATATATATATATATATATATATACACACACACATTTAGATTTAGATTTAAAACAGTGGTGGAGCAACTAGTGAACTGGTGAAAAAACTGAACTGTTCTAGTGATTATATTTATGTTTGATGAATTTCCTCAAAAGTGACCTCAAGCATTTATTTCTATGTTTGTGCCCTTTATTTGCATAGTCAAAAAATAAGAAGTATCACAATGCATAATAGATATTAACCAGTAGTTGGAAAGAGAGAGACTAACACTAGGCACATACAATATTAACAAATATGTAATAGCAATACTGAGCTAAAAAGAAGCTGCACCCAGATGCTAAATCACCATAGAACAGGCTAACAATGTTATTGAGCTGGATGTTAATTCCTGAGATTGCACTCTCTGTGTGTATTTAGTCTACCTAAGGGAAAAAAAGAGAAACAAACGTGGACTCCTTGCTCAGTGTGCATAGAGGAATACGGCTTCACCTCACTGACAAGGCCTAATGAAGGCAAAATGATCAGCTGGGGTTGCTGTGTTCCTTGTTCAGAGAGCAATTGCCTAGTATTTTGGTGCTGGACTGACTATAATAGGCGGGGACAGACTGATATACCACAAGAAAGTTCTACTTTGTGAAAAGCATTACTGGGCTAAAAAGAAGCTGCACCCAGGTGGTAAACCACCATAGAACAGGCTAAAAATGTTATTGAGCTGTTTGTTTGGTCCTGTGAGTGCTCTTCTCTCTGTGTGTATTTAGTCTCCCTAAGGGAAAAAGGGGCAACCAAATGTGGACTCCTTGCTCAGTGTGCTTAGAGCAATATGGCTATACCTCAGTGACGAGGCCCAATGAAGGCTAAAACGATCAAATGGGGCTGCTGTGTTCCTTGTTCAGAGAGGAATTGCCTGGTATTTTGGTGCTGGACTCACCATAATAGGCGGGATCAGACTGATATACTACAGAAACGTTCTACTCTGTGAAAAGCATTACTGGGCTAAAAAGAAGCTGCACTAAGGTGGTAAATCACCATAGAACAGGCTAACAATGTTATTGAGACGGTTGTTTGTTCCTGTGAGTACGCTTCTCTCTGTGTGTATATACAAATATGTAGCTATCCAGTATCATTCTTAAAAGCAACGTCATTTTATTTTCCAGTTAGCTATTTAGCCTTTTTAGGTTAGAGCTAGAGATGGGTTGATCTCTTGGATTGAAAGCAATGCGTTGCAACCCTTGTAGTATTTAAATAGTTCACATCAGTATATCACCAATACAATGTCATCTGTGAAATTCCTGGCTTGGCTGGAATATTTTGTCAATATTATTGTTAGAGCAGTATTCCCAACAAAAAATCCCAAATAGAGACTAAGGGGCCGATTTATTAAAGTGCGAGCGGACATGATACGATGTAGCATACGCTGTCTGGTGAACTGCTTGTGCAATGCCGCCCCCTGCAGATTTGCAACCAAACGGCCGCTAGCAGGGGGTGTCAATCAGCCAGATCATATAGGATCGGGTGGATTGAAGACCACAGCCTCAGAGCAGACAGATCAGTTATGGAGCAGCGGTTAGACCGCTGCTTCATAACTGCTGTTTCCAGTGAGCCTGAAGGCTCGCTCGGAAACAGGGGCATCAAGCTCTATTGGGAGCTTGATAATTCAGCCCCAATAAGTTAAATTAATGCATGGAGCCAAAGAGATCATATGGGAAAGATATGGAATGATGGAAATGAGTAGAATTGGCATTTCAATCAGAAAAGTTAGAACAGGAGGAGATTGCTAGTCCTAGCAGTGCCACAGGCCATCATCTTTAGTATAACTTTTTGGCTGCCAAGTCCTTGAATTGCCCCTTGAGTTTTAAATGTCAGGATAAAAAAAGAATTTGTTAATATACTGAAAACCCATCTTCTATGAATAAAGTTTTAGTTGTTTGGCAAAGATCCCTATTAGCACTGTGTGTGAATAAGAATACTACTAGACAATCAAATAAGCAGTTAGTGCAAAACAGAACCCAATATTATAAAATGTCACTAAAAAAAAAATTATAATGAAAATGAAAGCGGGAACATTTTCCCATTTTGTTCATACAGATATTCATCTATGTAGAACTAACATGTTAATGTAAATGTGAAGTTATATGATTTATGAAAGTGTTTTAATGCTTTTATATGATTTGGGTTTTTTTCAGATTGACATTTTGGAATTATTTTCAGAAGGTCCTCTTCCCTCTGGCAAGTAATCTGCTCCTTCAAGTCTGGTCTGCATACTCCAGTCCTGTCCCCAAAAACCTTAAACAATTAGTAACTTTAATTTCTTTGTGTACCCTACTCTCCTTATCCGGTGCTTTTTTATTTTTCATATGGCTATACAACTCTTTACAGTATACTTTTTATCCATCAGCCATATTATCCACAGCCTCTGCCATTGTTACATTGATTACCCTGGTCTTATTGCATCCAATTCGTTGCATACTAACCATAATTATCCCGACAATAGGGACCAAACAAGGCCGAAAACTACTTTTATCATCTTGCTTTATGGCTGTGGCATTTAACATTATTCCAAATATTGTCACAAATACAAGAACTATTTTTCAAATGATCAGATGCATTTCAAGGCACTCAGCCAATAGGATTATAAATTCAACATATTATTTTGAAGTGGTTACCGAAGATGTAAGCAAAGTGTTTATCACACAAGTTATAAATTCAGCGAGGGAAATTAACTTTGGGAAGGTGAATATTTTTGCTCAAAGTGAAACCTCTTTAGTAGAGAGACAATTATTAAAAACTACTGAGAAGATCAAACATGAGTTTTTATCCATTGAGTTACTACTTAAGGATGGAATATTGACAACTAATAGGGTTTTGGCTATTTTCTTTATTGCATTTCTACTTTTTAATGGATCCTGGTATTTAAAAAAGTATTTAACTGACATTAAGTTTGACAACTCATATATCACAAATAAGCTAGAGAAAGTGGTTCTAGAAAAAAAAGCTTCTGATATATTAACTTTTTCTACCAAATATCTAATAAGATCAACTGGACTCAAACTCTCCAAAAGAGAACTCTGGATATGCCTGTTTCGCATTGTGATCCTTTCTTTGTTCTTGTTACCTACGGCATTGATAATAGCATCAGACCACATCACCTTTCAGTTTGCAATGGCTGTAGGAAACTGGATTGATACTCTACCAGACATACCTTTAACATTGCAAATAAATTATCGAGTAAGTACAGGAAATCTTTTTTTTTTGTGCAATCCATTTTCTCCAGTTAAGATTTGATTAGAAAAAGAGTAGTTGAGATCTTTGGGGAAATTTGCCATTTAGGGGCCTATTTATTAATGTGCGAGCGGAAATGATCCGATATTGCAGATCATGTCCACTGCACATTGAAAAATGCCTACAGCATACGCTCTCTGCATTTATCATTTCACCAGCAGTTCTGGTGAACTGCTGGTGCAATACTGTCCCTGCAGATTTGTGGCCAAGCGGCTGCTAGCTGGGTGTCAATCAACCCAATCAAATTAGATCGGGTTGATTTCTGTCCGCCGCCTCAAAGCAGGCGGACAGGTTATGGAGCAGCGGTCTTTAGACCGCTGCTTCATAACTTCTGTTTCCAGCGAGCCTGAAGGCTCGCCAGAAACACGGGGCATCAAGCTCCATACAGAGCTTGATAAATATGCCCCTTACTGTTAAAGTTGATGCCAGTAATAGATATATTAGTATAAGCATTACAGAAATTGGGCATTTGTAATTTGGATGAATGTCAAAATATAGTCCATAATAATACTACTACACATATTGTAGCTACCCAATTAATTGCATTTCAAAGTTACAATATTTATTTATTTATAAAATATTTTACAAGGAAGGATACATTGAGATTTCTCTCATTTTCAAGTATGTCCTGGGTCCACAAAACATTGAATTTATACAATAGGGTACAATAAAATACAAAAAAAAAATAATAATAATATACAATGTATGCAAAATTTAACATATATCAGGTAGGAAATATATAATCAACCATGACAGGTGCATTCTGTTTTGAGATATGTAGAGAGGAATCTCTTAAAGGATTTTAGGCTTGGGGAAGGTTTGAAAGTGTACGGGAGGTCGTTCCATAACTGTGGTGCTCTGCAGGAAAAGGAGGATTGAGCTGCTTTCTTTTTGTATGAGGCAAGCTAAATAATGTGCTGGTACTGGATCGGAGGTTATAGGAGGTAGGAATAGCCGGGGAGAGCAGTCTGCTCAGGTAGGGTGGGAGCTTCCCAGAAAGGCTCTTAAACACAAACACAAGGCAGGAAAGATGGAGGGTGCGTCTGGATTCCAGCGACAGTCAGTTTAGTTATTTTAGCATGTCACAATGGTGGGTCCTGTAATTACATTGTAGCACAAAGTGGCAGAATAAGTTATACAATGTATTAAGTTTATTAAGGTGAGTTTGCGGTGCAGGTGCATATACTACATCCCCATAATCAATGATTGGCATCAGCATTTGCTGTACAATCTTTTCCTTTACTGTAGGGCTGAGGCGGGATTTATTTCTGTACAGGGCACCTAGTTTTGGATAAAGTTTAGATGCAAGTTTTTCTATGTGGAGGCCAAAAGATAGATTTGGGTCAGTGTGCAATTTGATTTTGTTTTGATGCATAGATGGGAATTTTGTATTTTGTGTAATTTAGGTCCTATTCCAAAGATCATTGTGACAGTTTTGTCAGTGTTTAGGAAGAGTTTGTTTTTTGAGATCCACTTTTCTACCTCTGTGAACTGGTCTTGGAGCACTGCTTCAAGCTGCGGTAGATCGGGTTTGCTTGCATAGATTACTGTGTCATCTGCGTACATGTGTACAGTTGAGGATTTGCAGACATTAGGCAGATCATTTATAAATAATCTGAATAGTAGGGGGCCGAGAATGGAACCTTGGGGAACACCACATGCGACTGGGAGAAAGAGGGAGTCACTGTCAGAAATGGAGACATATTGTGATCGATCCGATACATATGATCGAAACCAGGTTAGTGGACTATCACCATACCTTAGCTTTTTAGTTTGAGCAGCAGAATGTTGTGGTCTACTGTGTCAAAGGCCTTTGCAAAATCAAGGAAAATAGCTTCAGTTAGGTCTAGTTGTTCCATGCCAGTTTGGATATCATTGCACACTTTTAGGAGGGCAGTTGTAGTGGAGTGATTCGGGCGAAAACCTGATTGAACAGGGGTCAGATAGTTAGATTGTTGGTAATACTCACATAATTGCGTATGGACACATTTTTATAAGATTTTTTACAATACTGGGAGCAATGATATTGGGCGATAGTTAGAAACCAAAGTTATCTCACCACTTTTATGGATAGGCACTACTCTTGCAGTTTTCCAAAGTTTGGGTATGTATCCAGACACCAAGGATTTGTTAATTATGGTTGTGACAAGTTCAGCAATTGCCGGCGCACTGACCTTCAACAGCATTGCTGGGATTTGATCAGGTCCAGACTGGTTTTTCATTTTTAGATTATTAAGATGTTTCTTAATGACATTGATGGGTACAGGTCTAAAATTGAGCTTCTCTATATTGAGTCTTTGCAGATTTAGTGAGGCCTGATCCAAATTTGTAGTTTCAGGATGTGTTTCATTTATTAGTTTGTCAATCAGGATGGTGGAGCATCTGACAAAATAATTGTTAAAAGCATTTGCTACTTCTAAGGGAAGTTGCAATGCTTGGTTTTCCACTTTCACAGTGGAGGGTTGGGAGTGGATTGGTGGAGTTTGTAAGTTATTTATGACTTTCCAAAACTTTCTAGGGTTTGATATGTTATTGTTCAGATTTTCACAGAAATATTGGGTCTTGGCCAATTTTGTTTGTTTAGTGCATATATTTCGCCATTGTCTATATACACAGTGATCGTTCATAGAGCCAGTATGCTTGAACTTTGACCACAATGCATCCCGAAACTGGTACATTTGAATGGTACAATATCATGATCATGTTAATATTCTCTCATGGGGGTAGACTTAATAAAGGGTTAGCAGACATAATTCGCTGAAGCGAATCATGTCTGCTCAACCTCGCTAAATGCTGCTAGCATACTCTGTCAGCATTTAACATTGCACAAGCATTTCTGGTGAAATGCTTGTGCAATGCCTGTCAGGGTGCCAGGAATAAGACTGAAACAAGAAGTGCAAAAGTAATCACACCTTTAGTAATAACAAATAAATAATAAAAAGTCCACAAGTCAAATAACAAGCCAGGAGTCAAAGCCAGAGCTGGTAGTCAGACGAGCCGAGTCAGGAGCCAAAGCAAGTAGTCAGACAAGCCAAATCAGGAACCAGGAGGGACGTCAGACAGCCAGGAAAACACAGGATCTCACAAACAGGTCTGATACAATGCAAAGGCAAAGCATACATAACAGAGGCCCTTTAAATCATAAGAGATGACTTTACAATTCTGAAACTGCAACCTGTCTCACATGGATGATGTACAACAGTCTAGCCATAAGAGGGCACACACTCTGCACCAGATTCAGCAAGAAAAGGTAAGCAAAATGGCTGCCAGCAGCACATGGCAAACAAAGCAGGGAAAAAACCCTGACAGTACCCTCCCCTCAACAACCCCTCCCCACGGGAGGACAAAAGGCTTATTGGGGAAACGGTCATGAAAGGCAAGGAGGAAGGCGGGAGCATGAACATCAGAGGTGGGAACCCATGAACGCTACTCAGGACTGTAGCCCCTCCAGTGAACCAAATACTGTACAGAGCCCCTGGACATACGAGAGTCAATAATGATGCTGACCTCATATTCTTCATGGTTGTCAACAGAGATAGGATGGGGATGAGGCAACACAGTGGTAAACCGATTACAAACCAATGGTTTCAAGAGGGAGACATGAAAAACATTGGAGATGCGCATTGCAGGAGGAAGGTCAAGAGTGCCACAGGATTGACCTATTGGAGTATTTGAAAAGGACCAACATAATGAGGAGCAAGTTTATTGGAAGGCACATTAAGGTTCAAGTTTCGAGAGGACAGCCAAACACTCTCACCAACCTGGTAGGAAGGTGCAGGCAGACGCCTACGATCAGCCTGAAACTTTTGGCGCTGCATAGAACGATGAAGACAATCCTGAATCTGCACCCACGTGGAACGGAGTTGCCTGGAGATGTTCCTCCAAAGCCAGAATACCCTGAGACATGAATGAATCGGGCAACAAGAATGGTTGAAACCCATAATTCGCCATGAACGGGGATAACAGGGAGGAAGCATTAATAGCACTATTATGAGCGAACTCTGCCCAAGGTAACAGTTTAGACCAATTATTGTGGTGATCTGAGACATAGCAATGGAGAAACTGTTCAAGAGCTTGATTAGACGGTTCCACAGCCCCATTGGTTTGAGGGGGATATGCCGAGGAGAAGGAAAGCTGGATCCCCATTTGAGCACAAAAGAAACGCCAAAATCTGGAGACAAACTCAATACCCCGGTCCGAGACTATCTCTCTGGGTAACCCATGTAAATGGAAAACCTCCCAGGCAAAAATTGAAGCAAGCTCCTGAGCGGTAGGCAGCTTCTTCAAGGTAATGCAATGTGACATTTTAGAAAAACGGTCAACCACCATTAGGATAACAGTATTGCCATTGGAAACATGGAGCTCAATAATGAAGTCCATGGAAAGGTGTGTTGTAGGACACTCACTATTAGCAATAGGTTGAAGACCCACAGGAAGACATTGAGAAGTCTTATTATATGCACAAACTGAGCAGGAGGCAACATACGCAGCAACATCAGAACAAAGACCTGGCCACCAGAATTGTTGAGTGACAGACCAAATCATTTGTTTTTTGCCCAGGTGACCTGCGGCTTTAGGATAGTGGTAAGTGTGCATGAGTTTAGTTTGAAGATTCTCAGGAACAAAGCACTTACCACTAGGTTTCTCAGGAGGTGCATTGGTTTGTGCAGGCAGGATCTCCTCCCCCAAGGGAGAAGTCAAATTAGTACGTATGATAGCCAAAATATGATCAGGAGGTATAACTAGAATAGGTACAGACTCCTCCTTGAATAGAGGTGAAAATTGTCGAGAGAAGGTATCAGCCCTAACATTCTTACTACCAGACAGGAAGGAGACCACATAATTAAACAGAGACAAAAATAGCGCCCATCTGGCCTGTCGGGGCGACAAACTTTTTGCTTCGGATAGATAAGTCAAATTCTTGTGGTCAGTAAGAATGAGCACTGGTACGCTAGTGCCCTCGAGACGGTGCCTCCATTCCTTAAGTGCCAAAAATGATGGCTAGTAATTCCCTGTCACCAATTTCATAATTGCATACCGCCGGAGACAATTTATTAGAGAAGAAACTGCATGTATGCAAGGAACCATCAGGTGTAGGATGTTGAGACAAGAGGGCACCTACTCCAGTCTCAGATGCATCAACCTCAAGAATGAAAGGCAGGACAGGGTTAGGATAAGCCAGAAGTTGAGCGGCAGCAAAGGCAGTCTTAAGACTCTCAAAAGCCTTTTAAGCAGTAGGTGACCAATGGAGTGGATCATTCTCCTTACGGGTCATGTCAGTGATAGGTTTGACCAAGTAAGAAAAGTTTTTAATAAACTTCCTATAGTAATTGGCAAAGCCCAAAAAACGTTGAATAGAGTGAAGACCAAATGGGTGAGGCCACTGCAGAACTGCAGACAACTTGTCAGGATCCATAGAGAACCCTGCAACGGAGATCACATAACTTAGGAAGGTTACTTGAGTCTGATGGAACTCACATTTCTCGAGTTTACAAAACATGCCGTTCTCATGTAATCTCTGAAGTACCTGTGTAACCTCAGAATTATGACCCTCAAGAGTGAGTGAGTGTATGAGGATATCATCTAAGTGCACCACAACACACTGTTGCAACATATCTCGTAGAATATCATTAATAAATTCCTGGAAAACAGCAGGAGCATTACATAGACCAAAGGGCATTACAAGATACTCATAATCCCCGCTCCTGGTGTTAAGTGTTGTTTTCCATTCGTGGCCCTCCTTAATCCTAATGAGATTATATGCTCCTCTCAAATCAAGTTTAGAAAAGACTGTAGCTCCCTTGAGGAGGTCAAAGAGTTCCGTAATGAGCTGAATAGGGTAAGCATTCTTAATGGTATGACGATTAAGACCCCTATAATCGATGCATGGTGTTAACTCGCCACCCTTTTTCTTCACAAAAAAGAGGCCAGACCCTGCAGGTGAGCAGGATTTGTAGATGATCCCCTGCGATGGAGCATCGGCAACATACTACTCCATAGCACAATTCTCCGTCACAGACAGAGGGTAAACCCGGCCGCGAGGAGGAATGGTTCTGGGTTCAAGGTCTATGGCACAATCATAAGACTGTTGAGGAGGCAATGTACCAGCATACACCTTGTCAAAAACATCTAGGAACTCTCAGTACTCCGCTGGCAATTGAAATACCGAAGAAGTACACAAGACTTTGACTGGTTTCCAAAGACAAGTTGCAGGGACCATGACAAAATTTCGGACCTCTGCCAGTCGAGACTGGGATTTTGCTTTTGGAGCCAGGGATAACCCAGAACAACCGGAAAATGCAGAGAGTTTATCACCTGGAACTGGAGGGTTTCAAAATGGAGAGCCCCAACAGCCATGTATAACGGAGCGGTTTTGTGAGTAACGTGTGCTGGCTGAAGGGGCCTGCCATCAATGGCCTCAATAGCAAGCAGAATGTACCGAGGCAATACAGGAATGGAGTGCTTTGATACAAAAGCACTGTCAATGAAAAACGCCTGCAGCACTGGAGTCAACAAGAGCCTGGGTTACTATGGAGGAGTCCATACAGGAAAGGACAACCGGTTCCAGGGATGAGAATAAACCACCCAAGGTCTGCCCCAGACAGGACCTTAGGTGCGAGCGTTTCCCAGCCGTGTAGGACAAGACTTTAAAAGGTGGCCCTGTAACCCACAATAGAGGCAGAGCCCCTCCCTCCTCCAAAAGGCCCTCTCTGCCAAGAAATGCATGAATCCCAACTGCATCGGCTCAGCAGTACCTGTTGACTCGGGACCAGGAGGCATGGGTGGGAATGAACACGTAGGAGACAATGTAACAGGAGGCTTCTGCGCAAGTGCTCCTTGAAAGAGGGCCTCTCACTTAGTCTGATGTCAATTAGGATTAAAAAAGACACCAATGTCTTGAGATCCTCTGGTAAATCTCTGGCAGCAACTTTGTCTTTAATCACATCAGAGAGCCCAACAAAGGCTTCATTGTTCCAACCTACCTCTGCGGTAAGCGTATGGAACTCAATGGCATTCTGAGCAACAGATCTCGTACCTTGCTGAATGGACATGAGTCATTTAGCAGCAGAGGAGGAGTGAGCCGGAACATCAAAACCCTTCGAAAGGAGGCCACAAATTCAGGGTAATTTGAAATCACAGGTTTATTAGTCTCCCACAAGGGATTAGCCTAGGCAAGAGCTGTGTCAGAGAGTAACGAAATGAGAAATCCCACCTTAGCTCTGTCAGAGGGAAACACCTGAGGTAACATTTCAAAGTAAATGCCAACCTGGTTCAAAAAACCTCTACACTGAATAGGATCACCTCCATATCACTGAGGTAGAGGTGCAGAACCGAACATGCTCCTGGCAGGACTAGGTGCAGCAGCGAAAACAGGAGCAGTAATAACTTGTGGGACACTCTGGTCCAAATGTGCAGTGCGAGTCATCAGGGTTTGTAGGGCTAGTGAAAATTGATCCAAGCGGTGATCCTGTTCATCCATCCTGGAAATGATGGTAGATAAAGGTGGATTATTAGCACCATCAGGATTCATGGCACTTGCATAATGTCAGGGTGCCAGGAATCAGACTGAGACGAGAAGTGCAAAAATAATCACACCTTTATTAATAACAAATAAATAATAAAAAGTCCACAAGTCAAATAACAGGCCAGGAGTCAAAGCCAGAGCTGGTAGTCTGCTGTGTCAGACGAGCCGTGTCAGGAGCCAAAGCGAGTAGTCAGACGAGACGAGTCAGGAACCAGGAGGGCCGTCAGACAGCCAGGAAAACACAGAAACTCACAAACAGGTCTGAGACAATGCAAGGGCAAAGCATACTGAACAGAGGCCCTTTAAATAATAAGAGATGACATCACAATTCTGAGACTGCAACCTGTCTCACACGAATGATGTACAACAGTCTGGCCATAAAAGGGCGTGCAGGAAATGAGTAGCATCACACACTCTGCTCCAGATTCAGCAAGAAAAGGTAAGCAAAATGGCTGCCAGCAGCACACGGCAAACAAAGCAGGAAAAAAAAACCTGACAATGCCACCCTGCACATTTGTGGCCAATTGGCCGCTAGCAGGGGGTGTCAATTATCCGCCATGTCTTACGACCGCTGCTTCTTAATGTAAGTTTCTGTCGAGATGGAAATTTCAGGCGGAGACAGCTGCTTTTTAAATATGGCCCATAGACTTCAATGTAGTGGGAACAGTGGAGAAACACCCAACAAGTTGCACAAACCCAGCCGCATTTAAGGAAATGCGCTAACCCCACATGAACTATTAATATTTCTCATTCCAATATTCTTTACATAGAAGAATATGTTCTATTTATTCATAACTACATATTTATATATATATATATATATATATATGTATATATATATATATATATATATATATATACATCCAAAAGAAGGAGAGCACTCACTGGACTTTGTTCCAATAAAATATAGCTTTTATTTCAGCCTTTAAAATTCTATAAAGTTTCGGCTACAGGTCGGGTCCCTTTGTCAAATGGCACTGAAAGAACACCCAGTATATCCCAACACCATATCCTTATCCCTTATGTACCCCATAGCACATTAATCTTAACAATACTTATCCATAGCTAATACAGCTGCTTGCTACCGCTTACCTCCACATCACTGTCACGCAATTGTGACATCATCAAGACACGCCACGTCCCGATTCATCCGATTACACTGGTGTGGGAGGTGTCAGTCAAAACAGCTTATTGTCAAAACAAAGGAGAGGGATCTGCAATCGTATCATTACATCAAAGCAAAAGATCGCCTCTATATACAATGTGACTTTTAAGTTTATGCAGTTATGCAAATTCAATCATACGGACATGTTAAAAAATAACAGGATATTATTAGGCACACAAGGCTCTAAAGGCTAGAGGCAGTATCATAACACCGTGGTTTAAAAACAAAGCTAATACTGATCCTACATTCAAATATTTACATACTATATTATTTGCATCCTTATTCTCTCATAATGTGCATATTATATATTATACAAATGGAGTATGATAGAATCATATTGTAATCATATTGTAGAGGGTCATGCTGCTTCACCATACTAAACGTCACCCGATATTATAAATAGAAAAGGAATCTTCTGTTATAAAGTTGGAGCACACATTACTCCTCCCCCATATCTGGGTGTGTATGACTGATGAGGGATGCTATTTGTATTGTCAATATTTTTAACATTTTTAGCACAGTCCCTTATCTTCAGAGACTAATGATGAAAAAGCCACAGTCCATCTATGTATGCAAACCATAATGGCTGTCCTCCAATAATGAGTCCAGAAGGGAATTTTTGCAGATAAAATGGTTTAAAACATGTATTTTCTTTTTATTTTCTTTATTATTTTTATGAAATATCTGAGTTGATATGCAAAATAAATTAATACATAAAAAAAGTTTAAATGCCCATTTTCATTGAAAAGTCCACAAATTCAAGATGCTGTTTGTTATATTATCTATCTAGTTTACAAAATGTGTAAATTATCTCATAACTAAACAAGGTAAAATACAATCAACTGAAATAAACTGGAATAAATCTATGCTGAGTCATTAATATATAAGAGCTCCATATTTTGCAATAGAAATTATTACTCTGTGTGTGTTATATGGATCAGTACATCTATATGGTATCACTGATTACATTTCTAACTTCCATTATAACTATTAAGTATGATCGCCTTTAATTTCTCATGTATGTTTTCCAATAAGACATCATAGCTTGACACATCTCTAATTTCCCAGTTTTATAATACAATAGTAGTATCTCTCCAATACAAGGGATGTATATATCTTAGTTGTCAATAGTGTGGATCATACTAGTCTTTCAATTTGATGCTAATCGCTGTTTAGCCACATCGCTAATAATTTGGCAAAGTTCACACTTTATACAACAATATATCCTTACTAACAAATTGTAGAAGAAGACCTGAGGTACAAATTGTAGGTATCAGGAAAGAATCTTATTTATGTTAGATAAAACTTGTCCCCATATATGTAACATAGCCCCTTTTTCTAATTATCCCTGTAATATTTTTTCTAATTATCCCCTGTAATATATATCAGATGCTGCTGGAAAAAAAATATTAAATTCTACGTGATGTCCGATACCACCTAACCAGTAGCTTTGTGTTTGTTTCTTGCGCAGTGTGTATAGCTGCTCATTTTCTGGAATATTTATTTCCAAGTTTGTTGTGGAAAGCTGCTTTGTAGTTCCTTTACCTAAGCCAACACATAGTTAGGTGGGTCTGTTGACGTAGCAGACTTCAGCATTGTATTTATAGACAAGATAAGACTTCTGGGAGTGTTGGTCGTCGTCTGGCACAATTTTTCCAAAGTAGTTAATGGTCTAATGAGCTTATATATTTCTTTATTTGTGCTTATATAATGGCCAACTTGATGATACCTGAACCAAGGGAGAAAAAAACCCTCATCTAAATGATCTAAATCTTTTTTAGTTTTCAGGTTACCTGAGGATAGTTAAAACATGTATTTTTCATCAAGATTTTTTGTTAGCTTGAGAATGTTTACGATTTTGATCAGAATGCAGTCTGAGAAAAAACAGGGAGTCTTTACCTCACCGTCAAAAAGCTGAAGAAGTTGGCTTAATTAAATAACATATTTTTTAAAATATAGGTGATTTCCCTGTTGAAAAAAAGGAGTAAGTGTTAGCCCAATAAGGACTGGTAGCTTCATTCTTGCAGGCATTGCGGACTTTATTACGTCTAGGCCGATAACTATTTAAAATATTAAACAACCTGAAATAATCACAATAATATAAAAGTAGACTTTATATATTCTTAATTATGGTAACAACTGATCATCAGTTTTCTGGCTGAAAAATTCAAAGTTTTTAAATATTCCCATCTACCATCAGATTTAAATAACTGCTACCTGACGACTCATTAGTGGAATGAGACTCATCAATTCTAAACATTTCTTTAAAACTAAAGTGAAAAAATGGCAGGCACTACTCGGGGGTGAAATTCATACAGCAGTTTATTAATTTAAGCCACACATAAACAAGAACAGGCTTAAAATAACTCCAGCAACATACGGACAGAAGGGTAGACACAGAGGGACAGACTGCCTGACGCGTTTCACGCCCCCTAGTGGCGCTTAATCATAGGCTAAGTTAGTAACAGCAAGACACCCCTTATATACACACAAGGGAATTAACCCTGCCCCCACCAACAATTAGTTTTAAAACATACTGATGTATTCTATAATGTATTTAAAGCTGAGGCAATTGAGTTATAAAAGAGAGACATAATATACCACCCTGCAGTATTGTTATAAATCCATTACTAGTATAAATGTTAAAGTAATAGATAGATACTCCAATCAGGCTTACAATGAGACAGAAAAGCGCAAAAAGGGATACAGAAAAGGCACAAGAAGAGAAGGGGAAAATTAAAAGACTAAATAAATAAGTTAATATCCAAAATTTTATCAACCTAGTCAAAAAAGCCAATACTCCTATATTAAAACACATATACTGAATAAACAAAAAAGTACAAATTCAATAAGTAAATTATTCTAATGGTCTTCCAATTCATAATAAAAATAATAAATGTATATATAATACACAAATTAAATTAGAAAGGAGTCCGTGTATCAATGTATATGTGTAAATAGAGTATATAGAAAAAACCTAAGTATCAATAAAGAAATTGATGTCACATTCCTTATTCATGCCATTAGGTATCCTAGTGTGTAATTTTAGGATCCAGTAAAGTTCTTTTCTATCTAGGATTTTATTTTTGTTACCACCCCTTGGGGGGAGGGTGACTCTATCAATGACTTGTATTGACATGTCTGCAATATGACTAAAGTGATAATAATTGAAATGGTTAGCTACTGCAGAGTCTACAAAATAATTTTTAGCATCCCTAATATGTTCACCATGTCTTGTTCTTATCTCACGTGACGTTTTCCCTACGTATTGGCTTTTACATAAGTTACAGGTAAGTAGGTAGACCACGTAAGAGGTTCTACAATTAGCATAAAAGTCTATTTGGTAAGTTTTATTGTCATAAGAGGAACTAAAACTATTACCTACTATTATATTCATGCAAGTCGTGCATTGTCTACCACCACATTTAAAATTACCCTTCTTTGAAAGCCAGCAAGTGGGATTTCGGTGGTTTTTGGTTGTAACCATACTGGGAGATAGAAATCTAGATAGAGTTTTAGGCTTTCTTGAAACAAAACGGCAGTTGCCAATCAGGGGTTTTAAGATTGGATCACCCATTAGTAAATGGAGATGTTTTTTAAGTATACCAACTATACTCATGTATTGTGGTGAATACTCAGTAGAGAATACCACAGAGTCCCCTGACACATGTTTTTCAGAGCCATGTCTCTTATTTAGCCTATAATTATTAGTTTTAACATGCTGTCTGCATATTTCTAGGTCATCGGTGTTGTATCCTCTGTTGATGAGTCTGTTTTTTAACTCCAAAGATTGTTCATCATAAATATTATCAGACTTCGTATTCCTACGCGGTCTGATAAATTGACCTTTGGAATAGCTTTAATTAAATGAGATGGATGTTGAGAAGCGGCATGCAGGATTGTATTTCCAGCAGTGCTCTTCCTATATGTTTTTGTCATGATCATGTCCCCAGCGGTGTACAGTGTAAGATCAAGAAAATGTATCTCTTTAGTATTCATTTCGCCAGTAAATTTCAAACCCAATTCATTAGTGCTGAAATAGAGTAGCATACTATTTAAAAGATCTGGATCTTTCTGTTGTTATATCACGCATTGAACTGTTTCTATGCTCACGTACAGTTTTGAAAATAGCTTGCATAGCGTATACAATTAACTCAGCAGATTTACCGTGACTTTAATAAAAACCGGACAGTATTATAATCAGCTATACCGTATTAGGGGGTTGAGAACTAAATTACTTTATCCAGCATGGCAGAGAAAAATATAGACACAGAGGGAGTTAGTATTTTGTCTGAGGACAATGAGTTTAACGAGAACATCGATGCCACCGTACATGATACACAATATATGTTTGATATGGGCACAAGAAGTGAATTCTTTGATAAAGTTTTCACAAAAGAGGATATTGAACCTTACAATAATGAGTTAAAATGAGTTAAAAAAGAACTTCAGGCTGCTACAACAGTACCTTACAACAGATTTGCGACTAATGTGGGACATAGTTGCCTTTAATAGATATCTAGGAGCACAAAGGATCCCACGGGGTTTAAGGATAAAGAAATATCCATCCTTTGAATTTGATGAACAAATAGATCAGGATGATTGGAACACAGCCCTCACAGAGTGCTCATTTAAACTTATCAACATCCTTATAAGCGTAAAAGAGAAAAAAAGAATGAAAATCAAAGAATCTGTTAACACCATTAATGATGACATCCAACCATTGCAAGGTAGTCCTAGATATTTGACTCATAAAAAGAAAATGGATGAGGTATTAAGAAAATGTGACCAGGATCAAGCCACCAGAAAGGGAAACAAATTTAACAGAGATAAGAATAAAGTTTATAACTGGATGATTATTCGCAAACAACATCCTTCAAATAGAAATAAAAACAAGTTTGGAAAAAAGAAACAACAACCCATACAACAAAGTGCCTCCAATATAGAACCAAAGTCAATTCTTAAAAAGAAGGACACTAAAAGGGTTGCCTTTAGTACTTCAGAGGGTGAATCCTCTGATTCTGAAGCAAACACTACTGCCAGTTCATTCTCTTCAGTTTCATCTCTTTGCTCTTCCTCACCCTCTTCTTCTCCCTCCTCTTCTCCTCCCTCCTGTGTTTTTTTACAGAAACCCCTGAAGGAGGCTGCGAACCTGGAAGTGCGCCCAAAGACAAGGAGCTTAAAGGAAAAAGGAAAAGAAGGCGAAGAAGATGGAGAAAAGGAAGGGGGAAAACGAAACAAGAAACAGAAAAAGAGACACTAGTAAATTAAATGGAGCATGTATCCTCTAATGATATAAGCATTTTTAACATATCACAATATAGTTTATCAAAAGAGGAACATGCTATTCTATCAAAGGGTTTAGGCTTTGCCCCCACCAACAAGTTTTCTAGTTTCAGTACCCTACTTGATATTAATAAATTTGTCCGCAAATTAGCTTTGAAACGCTTTTTTGCTTTAACTAATGGAGATGTGGGTAATGAATGTGAAGTGGCTGAGACTACTGAGTCTGGCAGTGCTCATGTTGTATGTCCTGTACACTTACCTTTTCAAGATGCTTGTGCTGTTGCTACACTTGAATCCCTTTATAATCCTGGTGTTGATCATAATGGTGATGAACCAAAAAATGCCCTGAAACACCCTGTGAAGAATAGTTCATCCTTCTACCCTATTAATTTTAGGGGCCCTATAGTAAATGCATACCAAAAGGCAGTCCAAGAGGACATATTTAAACTTGAACAGGATGTGTATACCGGGAATTTTGGAAATGCTGCCACTTCTAATGCTGCCACCCCTAATCTGAATCGAGCAGAGCGTTTAGCACTTAAGCATCTAAGAGAAAATAAAGATATTGTTATAAGGAATTCGGATAAGGGTGGCAGCATAGTTGTGATGGACAAGGTTTTTTACCTTCAAGAAGCTGACAGGCAACTGTCAGACCCTACTGTTTATCGCAGGCTTCCTGGCAATCCAACCTCCATGTTCAAAAAGGAACTAACTAGACTGATTGAGGATGGTGTTATTTTGGGAGTTTTCTCTGCTAAAGATCTGGAGTCACTAATACCTAATCATCCTATTACTCCTATATTCCATCATGTACCAAAGATACATAAGAATGCCACATGTCCACCTGGTAGGCCGATTGTGGCAGGGATTGGTTCTCTTTTTGAGCCACTTGGAGAATGGATGGATAGTATCCTTCAGCCTATTGCTATGACACAATCAAGCTATTTGAAGGATACTTCCCATCTCCTTGCAACATTGGATACTATCAGGTGGGAGGAGGATTTTTGTTGGATAACTGCAGACATCATGTCTCTTTATACCAGGCAGTTGATTTTTTCTTGGAACGACAGGGCAAGTTAGATGATACAGTAAGACTATATATAGGTGATGTTCTGAGATTTCTATTAACACACAACTTTTTTTCTTTTGACGGAGAGTTCTACCTGCAGATAAGGGGGACGGCCATGGGGGCAAAATTTGCCCCGGCATTTGCCAATATTTTTGTTGCCTGGTGGGAGCTAATGTACGTTTACTCCCCCACCAACCCCTGGTCTGGACAGATAGAGCTCTTCGTCAGATATATAGATGACCTGCTCCTAGTGGTGCGCAGTGATAGGGATCCAGATCTTTTAAATAGTATGCTACTCTATTTCAGCACTAATGAATTGGGTTTGAAATTTACTGGCGAAATGAATACTAAAGAGATACATTTTCTTGATCTTACACTGTACACCGCTGGGGACATGATCATGACAAAAACATATAGGAAGAGCACTGCTGGAAATACAATCCTGCATGCCGCTTCTCAACATCCATCTCATTTAATTAAAGCTATTCCAAAGGGTCAATTTATCAGACTGTGTAGGAATACGAAGTCTGATAATATTTATGATGAACAATCTTTGGAGTTAAAAAACAGACTCATCAACAGAGGATACAACCCCGATGACCTAGAAATATGCAGACAGCATGTTAAAACTTATAATTATAGGCTAAATAAGAGACATGGCTCTGAAAAACATGTGTCAGGGGACTCTGTGGTATTCTCTACTGAGTATTCACCACAATACATGAGAATAGTTGGTATACTTAAAAAACATCTCCATTTACTAATGGGTGATCCAATCTTAAAACCCCTGATTGGCAACTGCCGTTTTGTTTCAAGAAAGCCTAAAACTCTATCTAGATTTCTATCTCCCAGTATGGTTACAACCAAAAACCACCGAAATCCCACTTGCTGGCTTTCAAAGAAGGGTAATTTTAAATGTGGTGGTAGACAATGCACGACTTGCATGAATATAATAGTAGGTAATAGTTTTAGTTCCTCTTATGACGATAAAACTTACCAAATAGACTTTTATGCTAATTGTAGAACCTCTTACGTGGTCTACCTACTTACCTGTAACTTATGTAAAAGCCAATACGTAGGGAAAACGTCACGTGAGATAAGAACAAGACATGGTGAACATATTAGGGATGCTAAAAATTATTTTGTAGACTCTGCAGTAGCTAACCATTTCAATTATCATCACTTTAGTCACATTGCAGACATGTCAATACAAGTCATTGATAGAGTCACCCTCCCCCCAAGGGGTGGTAACAAAAATAAAATCCTAGATAGAAAAGAACTTTACTGGATCCTAAAATTACACACTAGGATACCTAATGGCATGAATAAGGAATGTGACATCAATTTCTTTATTGATACTTAGGTTTTTTCTATATACTCTATTTACACATATACATTGATACACGGACTCCTTTCTAATTTAATTTGTGTATTATATATACATTTATTATTTTTATTATGAATTGGAAGACCATTAGAATAATTTACTTATTGAATTTGTACTTTTTTGTTTATTCAGTATATGTGTTTTAATATAGGAGTATTGGCTTTTTTGACTAGGTTGATAACATTTTGGATATTAACTTATTTAGTTAGTCTTTTAATTTTCCCCTTCTCTTCTTGTGCCTTTTCTGTATCCCTTTTTGCGCTTTTCTGTCTCATTGTGAGCCTGATTGGAGTATCTATCTATTACTTTAACATTTATACTAGTAATGGATTTATAACAATACTGCAGGGTGATATATTATGTCTCTCTTTTATAACTCAATTGCCTCAGCTTTAAATACATTATAGAATACATCATTATGTTTTAAAACTAATTGTTGGTGGGGGCAGGGTTAATTCCCTTGTGTGTATATAAGGGGTGTCTTGCTGTTACTAACTTAGCCTATGATTAAGCGCCACTAGGGGGCGCGAAACGCGTCAGGCAGTCTGTCCCTCTGTGTCTACCCTTCTGTCCGTATGTTGCTGGAGTTATTTTAAGCCTGTTCTTGTTTATGTGTGGCTTAAATTAATAAACTGCTGTTTGAATTTCACCCCCGAGTAGTGCCTGCCATTTTTTCACTTTGGATTACATACCTTGGGCCTGATCTCCCTGGCTACGGCACTCCGGACTAGCTGATCCATTATTGGAGGATCCTGTGACCCTGTGGTCTACTCGTAGTTCCGGTTCCGGATTAGTGCAGCCGCACGCCGAACTTCCCTTCTAACATTTCTTTAAAACTCTCTAACATAGCAGACAAACCCTACATTTGCTACAAATAATTATTCATTTAGGTAGCACGTTTATAATGCTTAGCAGTGGCCAAAAACTTTTGCCAAACAATCAATTTCTGTGACCCGAGAATGTCCTTATTTTGGCACTAGGTGGAACTATATGATTTAGTAAGTTATGGATCATTTTACTTTGCATATTAAAACATGAAGCTTTAAATTTAAACAGCATAGGTTTGCTAGGATTAGTCATGCAGCTTAGAGTGTAGAAATAAAACACAGCTTGCTTTGAGATAAATGAAGAAACAATTTTAGGAAGTTGAAAATATGTTCTCAATAGCTATAATAATAAACCAGACAGATTAGATTTTCTCTTTTAATCTGATTACTGGTTTTTAAATAGTTGTGTTTTATGGTTTAAAGCTGAAACCATTAGTAAATAACTTACCTGTAAGCATATGGTATATCTGAGTCGTCAGTTTCCAGTCTGCCATAACTTACATAAACACAGAACTGATCACCAGCACATAATTACCAAAGAATGCAATATTTACGCTTTAAGGTCAAGATTGACTAAAACACTCCCTGGTGGTATGAGACTTTTTTTTTACCTAGACTCAGATTAAAGGAACAGTAAACATCTTATAATTAGAAGACATTTATGTTATGATGCTATAGAATAAAATATCAGACAAATATTGCTGTTTTAAAACTGATTAAAATCATTTTTATTGCAATTTTTTTTTCAATTGCCAAACCCCACTCACTATTTACCATACTTGGAGGAACCAATCAGGGCTTAAGTCTGCAGACAACAAGGCTAGCCATGGACATAATGTTAAAAGACATGTAGTAGGGTGAACCTTGAAAAGTCAACACAGTGCTTTTCAAGTTCTGAGAAGTAGAAATTGCTCAATTGTCAGAGCTAAATTACATGAAAGGGGGCAAAATAAAGAATGACAAGTTATTTCATTTAAAATCTCAAGGTGTTTACTGTCCCTTTAAGATAAGCTTAATAAAGTATGTAGCTTTAATAACAAGGCATATTATGGTACTGGAGACACAGATGAGAAAATGTAAATGTAGATGGTGTTTTAAAAAACCTAGCAATTCACTTAATTTGCTTAATATTTTAAAAATATTTCTTAAAGACAGATTATAATTGTTGATAAACACAGTTTTATTTATTTTGCAGAGCATAATTGTTATTTATTCATTTAAAAACATCTCCATTTATTCATGCAAGGAATTAATGCAGAGCTCACTGTTTGCAGGATGGTCCCAGTTTGGGAGCTCTGTCCTGCTGTCCTTTTTGCCCACTAGGGACTGTCTGACTAGCAAGTGGCTCAGCTACACCCACATCAGAACATGATTCCGCCTATATTACATCTGAACCTCACCCGTGACCCACACTCATTTGTCCTGACCCTTAAACCACTCAGACTACTCCCATGAGGTACACTGATGTTTTCCCCAGCCTCCCAGTCCCAAATACTAGCCAGGAGATCATGGAAACGTATTTACTTAAGTTTTATTCAGGCAATTTTAAGAGACCTTTGATGTCTTTAAAGCTTATACAATAGAAAGTATTGATTTTGTTGGTCCATTGAAAGGTATTACTATCTATTAAAAGGAAGATTATCTGTGAGGAAATTTTGGCAATAACCTCTTTTCTGCTTTAAACATTCCAGGACAAGAGGAATCGACTGCCCTTATTTCCAAAAAATTAAAAACCTAGACACACATACTTTTAACTTAATTTATTGCTTAAGTAAATATAAAAAAATATTTCTTGAAATATACAACTTTCATACCCTGCCTGCTAATCAGCATAGTCTACCAAAATCAGTCTGTGCGCTAATCCCTTGCATAATAGACTTCTTTGTGGGCGCACTATAACATTTATGCTGGATATACTTTGAACGCTAGGCTGAGGGTGCACTAAGCAAGTAGTGGAGTTCTTCATATTATTCTGTGCTATACTATTAATTATAATGGTTTACTTCTAGACTCAAAAAGTGCTACATTTTATGTCAGGATTTTGGATTGAGTTCAAGTACAACACTTAACTCATCACTTGTATTATAAGCGCAATGTGCACTATCCTTTAAAATTATAAGGTGCATCAAAGAAAGTTTCAGCTTCGCTAAGATGCTGGTTATTAATAGCAAATTGTACTTTATTATTAGTGAGAGACCCATCGTGAGATAACGCACCATGTGCTCTCAAATGCACTTCACTTGTAATCCAGCACTTGAGGTTGAGTGGACTATTAAGATTCCCTTTACCAGAACTTTTTCTATGACTGATTAACTAAAATGATATTTTCCACCCCTTTATTTGTATAATGTTTGTTGTCATATGCATTTTTTTAATAAACCCATGTTACTTTGTATTGTTACTCAACTGCAAATTTAATTACTAACTTATTTTGATTTTTTTTCTAAACATAGCTTTAATACCTAAACTGACCCTTTGCAAAATGAATATTATGCATAGTATTTCAAGATATCATCATAAGTTTTTACAAATATAATAGTTTAGACCACAATGCAACTAACAACATTTCCATTTCAGAATGCTATGCCACAGAGAACCATTGTGTGCTAAGGTGTAAAATACCTCAGTAATAACTACAAGGATTGAACATGATTTTGTTTGGTCCTAAATCAAGATAAGTGCCTGTTATTTTCATGAGCCTCTACTAACCTAATATTCTCTTGGTGTCATTTATTTTTTGTACACAGGGTACGTTAAAGATTTGTGGAGTACTGAAATCTAGTATTTCACATAACAAGGAATACCCATGGCACATGACCATTGTTTCATCCAACTGTAAAACACAAGCAAGTTCTCCAAATAATTCTATAATTATCACAGTTGGATTAATCTACTCACTGATGTATGCCATGATTTTTTTGGAGGCTTATGCGCAACGCTTGCAAAGGAAAATATCAGCTTCATTTTATGAGAGAAGAGAAGATGAGAGAGTTTCATATCTTTTTGAAAAAATATTGAAAAAACATTCTGCAAATGTGAGCCGTACCCAAGAAACATAACATTTTTAACAACAATAAACTTTTGTAGAGCATATATGTCTTAAGTAATGGATTTACTGTATAGATTTGAATCAAATAATTCTAATTTAAATCAATAAAGAACTTGTAAAAGAACTTTGATCAACAAAGAAAAACAAGTCTGGAATATATATCTTAGCACTGTTGCCCTCAAATGTCTTAAACCTCTGCACAATTCTTCTAAACAAAACAGCTTGTGAACAGTTACCACCAGTTGTAAAATAATCATCATATTTGTTGTATTGGAACAACCTTTGTTGAAAGGTGTTTTTTTGTATCTAATTTTGCTTTACAGTGAAGATGCCTCTTTAAAAAAATTATTATTTTATGTTAAGTCCTAAAACAGATTGTTGCTTGTATCCATCATTCTTGTTATTTTAATGTATTTTGCTCTTTTATTTAATTTTCACCTAGATTACGAGTTTTGCGTTAACAGGGGTGCGGTGCTAACGAGCAGTTTTCCCTCACCGCTCACTTGCAGACAGCGCTGGTATTACGGGTTTTTACAAACCCGGCGTTAACGGCAAAAAAGTGATTGAAGAGCAAAATTTAGCTCCACATCTCACCTCAATACCAGCGCTGCTTACGGTAGCGGTGAGCAGGTAAAACGTGCTCGTGCACGATTTCCCCATAGGAATCAAAGGGAGAAAGCCGACTGAAAAAAAACCTAACACCTGACAAAAAAGCAGCGTTCAGCTTCTAACGCAGCCCCATTGATTCCTATGGGGAAAATACTTTATGTCTACACCTAAAACCTAACATGAACCCCAAGTCTAAGCACCCCTAATCTTACACTTATTAACCCCTAATCTGCCGCCTCTGACATCGCCGACAACTACATTTTATTATTAACCCCTAATCTGCCACTCCGGACACCGCTGCCACCTACATTATACTTATGAACCCCTAATCTGATGCCCCCAACATCGCTGAACCCTACATTATATTTATTAACCCCTAATCTGCTGCCCCCAATGTTGCCACAACCTAACTACATTTATTAACCCCTAATCTGCCGTCCACAACGTCGTCACCACTATATTAAATGTATTAACCCCTAAACCTAAGTCTAACCTTAAACCTAACCCCCCTAACTGAAATATAATTTTAAAACATTTAAATAAAATTTCTATCATTAACTAAATTATTCCTATTTAAAACTAAATACTTACCTATAAAATAAACCCTAAGATAGCTACAATATAACTAATAGTTACATGGTATCTATCTTAGGGTTTATTTTGTTTTACAGGTAACTTTGTATTTATTTTAACTAGGTACAATAGTTATTAAATAGTTATTAACTATTTAATAACTACCTAGTTAAAATAAACACACATTTACCTGTAAAATAAAACCTAACCTATGTTACAATTACACCTAACACTACACTATAATAAAATTCATTACCTAAACTAAATGCAATTAATTACAATTTAAATAAATTATCTAAAGTACAAAAAACCCCCACTAAATTACAGAAAATAATAAAATAATTACAAGAATTTTAAACTAATTACACCTACTCTAATCCCCCTAACAAAATAAAAAAGCCCCTCAAAATAAAAACGCTCTACCATACACTAAATTACAAATAGCTCTTAAAAGTGCCTTTTGCGGGACATTGAACCAAAGCAATCAGCTCTTTTACCTGTAAAAAAATGTAGAAATACCCCCCCAACATTAAAACCCACCACCCACGCAACCAACCCTATTCTAAAACCAACCCAATCCCCCCTTAAAAAAAAACTAACCCCTTGAAGATCACCCTACCTTGAGAAGTCTTCACCCAACCGGGCCGAAGTCCACCACAAAGCTGGCAGAAGTGGTCCTCCAGACAGACAGAAGTGGTCCTCCAGACGGGCAGGTCTTCATCCAGGCGGCATCTTCTATCTTCATACATCTGGCGTGGAGCGGTTCCATCTTCAAGACATTCGACGCGGAGCATCCACTTCAAAAGACGGCCGACTGAAGAATGAAGGTTCCTTTAAATGACGTCATCCAATAAGATTGAGCTTGCATTCTATTGGCTGATCCAATCAGCCAACAGAATGCCAGCTCAATCCGATTGGCTGATTGGATCATCCAATAGGAATGAACTTCAATCCTATTGGCTGATTGCATCAGCCAATAGGATTTTTTCTACCTTAACTCCGATTGGCTGATAGAATTCTATCAGCCAATCAGAATTGAAGGGACGCCATCTTGAATGACGTTATTTAAAGGAACCTTCATTCTTCAGTCTGCCGTCGTTTGAAGAGGATGCTCCACGTCGGATGTCTTGAAGATGGAGCCGCTCCTTGCCGGATGGATAAAGATAGAAGATGCCGCCTGGATGAAGACTTCTGCCCGTCTGGAGGACCTCTTCTGCCCATCTGGAGGATCACTTCTGCCCGTCTGGAGGACCACTTCTGCCGGCTTCGTGGAGGACTTCGGCCCGGTTGGATGAAGACTTCTCAAGGTAGGGTGATCTTCAAGAGGTTAGTGTTAGGTTTTTTAAGGGGGGATTGGGTGGGTTTTAGAGTAGGTTTGGTTGTGTGGGTGGTGGGTTTTAATGTTGGGGGGTATTTGTACATTTTTTTACAGGTAAAACAGCTGATTACTTTGGGGCAATGCCCCGCAAAAGGCCCTTTTAAGGGCTATTTGTAATTTAGTGTAGGGTAGGGCTTTTTTATATTTTGGGGAGCTTTTTTATTTTGTTAGGGGGATTAGGGTAGGTGTAATTAGTTTAAAATTCTTGTAATTATTTTATTATTTTCTGTAATTTAGTGTTTGTTTTTTGTCGTACTTTAAATAATTTATTTAAATTGTAATTAATTGTATTTAGTTTAGGTAATTAATTTAATTATAGTGTAGTGTTAGGTGTAATTGTAACATAGGTTAGGTTTTATTTTACAGGTAAATTTGTCTTTATTTTAACTAGGTAGTTATTAAATAGTTAATAACTATTTAATAACTATTCTACCTAGTTAAAATAAATACAAAGTTGCCTGTAAAATAAAAATAAACCCTAAGATAGATACAATGAAAATATTAGTTATATTGTTGCTATCTTACGCCTAGATTACAAGTTTTGTTGGTAAAAACCTGCGGTGCTAACAAGCCTTTTTTTTCCAGCTTTAAACAACGCTGGTATTACAGGTTTTCTGAATGGCTGCGTTAGCCTCAGAAAAGTGAGCGTTAAGCAAATTTAGCGCCACTTCTACCTTTAATACCAGCGTTGCTTACGGTAGTGGTAAGCTGGCAAAAAGCTGGCTCTTGCACGATTTCCCCATAGGAAACAATGGGGCTGAGCTGGCTGAAAAGAAACCTAACACCTGCAAAAAAGCAGCGTTCAGCTCCTAACGCAGCCCCATTGTTTCCTATGGGAAAACCCATTCTAAGTCTACACCTAACACCCTAACATGAACCCCGAGTCTAAACACCCCTAACCTTACACTTATTAACCTCTAATCTTCCACCCCCAACATCGTCGCCACCTGCATTATACTATTAACCCCTAATCTGCCGCTCCGGACACCGCCGGCACCTACATTATCCCTATGAACCCCTAATCTGCTGCCCCTAACATCGCCGACACCTATAATATATTTATTAACCCCTAATCTGCCGTCCCCAATGTCGCTGCTACTATATTAAATGTATTAACCCCTAAACCTAAGTCTAACCCTAACACCCCCTAACTTAAATCTATTTTTAATAAATCTAAATAAAATTTCTATAATTAAAAAATTATTCCTATATAAAACTAAATACTTACCTATAAAATAAACCCTAATATAGCTACAATATGACTAATAGTTACATTGTAGCTATTTTATGATTTATATTTATTTTACAGTCAACTTTGTATTTATTTTAACTAGGTACAATAGCTATTAAATAGTTAATAACTATTTAATAGCTACCTAGTCAAAATAATTACAAAATTACCTGTAAAATAAATCCTAATCTAAGTTACAAATACACCTAACACTACACTATCAATAAATTAATTAAATAAATTAACTACAATTATCTAAACTAAAATACAATTAAATAAACTAAACTATAGTACAAAAAACCCACTAAATTACAAAAAATAAAAAAATATTACAAGAAGTTTAATCTAATTACACCTAATCTAAGCCCCCTAATAAAATAATAAAGCCCCCCCAAAATAATAAAATTCCCTATCCTAAACTAAATTACAAAGTAATCAGCTCTTTTACCAGCCCTTAAAAGGGCTTCTTGCAGGGCATTGCCCCAAAGTGATCAGCTCTTTTACCTGTAAAAAAACAAATACTATACCCCCCCAACATTACAACCCACCACCCACACACCCCTACTCTAAAAGCCACCTGATCCCCCCTTAAAAAAACTAACACGGGGGGCGGAGCTGGCCGCAGCAAAGATGGCTGCGTAACTCCATAGCTCTTCAAATCAGCTCCAAAAACCTATCTGAAAAGACCCTACCAATTGCAGATAAATGCTGTGATTATAGCGGTAAAAGATGCCCTAAATACAGGGAACAGAGGGACCTAAGCAGATCTGATACGGTCATATAAAGACCGGTACAGCAACTAACTACGTCTAACACCGAGGCCTCAGATGCATGCTGCACATACCCGGCGCTGAGAACAGCAGGAGAAAACGGAAGACAGCACATCATCAGAAACCGGACAGACCGGAGAGCGGTGAGATTGAGCGCTTAAATTTATACATAGACTCTGACCCCAACACCTGCCTGTGGGAACGGTACAAGCCACGCCTCAGATAACGAGCCGCCATTTTACCAGCAGATCAGACGGACCCGGTAACAACCCAAGCAGGCTACATAGTCCAGGTACAGCAGCCCTGGTAACCGTAGGTAAACTGCCTACACACGCTGATAGTAGATTTAAACACAGGGCTTCCCTAATTAAAATAAAAGGCCGCAACAGACAGCATAAGCACACCGCGCTCAAGAGCAACCCCGCCAGGCACACTCAGTTAGCTCCTCTGTATAATCCTGGGGAAGACTGATTCTCACTTTATAAACAGTGGCACAGCGTAACAAGCTTACCCTAGACAATAGGGGGCTACAGTTTATCCATATCAGAAGGACAGGCTAGGGCCTGCAGTACACCTTTTAGAAGACATTTTATTTAGCAGAGCCAGACAGTCTGTATATATCTATAGCCCAAAACAAGGGCACTGACTGCTCACATACAGTGGGGCTATTAAAGAGGCAATTAAGTAGTTACTAACAAAGGACACTGAGGCACCATGTATGCCAAGCGCTCCACAAAACCCCACAAATTGTTGAAATCAACTAGCCATAAAGATAATCTGGTAGAACAGTTTTTCTCGACACCAAAAAGTGGCTAAGGTATGTAAAATATTTAATACAACTCAGGGTACAAGGTTTAAAAATACAATATTGTAAATACAATTTAAAAGCAATTTAAAATGGCATGGATCCACGCTAATTACAATGAGGATAAGTATGTGAAATATATAGGCACTTATAACAATATACACAAGATAATTGTGCAAAAACAGCAATATCACAGGTGTGCTGCAAAGTGACTTGGTGCAATACTCCAATGTGCTAAAAAATGGGGTGGTTACAATCAGTAAAATTAAAAAAAAATTAAAAAAAATGTGTCCAGTGTATAAAAATGTTTCAAGAAAAAAAACATAATTTATGTAAGAACTTACCTGATAAATTCATTTCTTTCATATTAGCAAGAGTCCATGAGCTAGTGACGTATGGGATATACATTCCTACCAGGAGGGGCAAAGTTTCCCAAACCTCAAAATGCCTATAAATACACCCCTCACCACACCCACAATTCAGTTTAACGAATAGCCAAGAAGTGGGGTGATAAAAAAGTGCGAAAGCATATAAAATAAGGAATTGGAATAATTGTGCTTTATACAAAATCATAACCACCACAAAAAAAGGGCGGGCCTCATGGACTCTTGCTAATATGAAAGAAATGAATTTATCAGGTAAGTTCTTACATAAATTATGTTTTCTTTCATGTAATTAGCAAGAGTCCATGAGCTAGTGACGTATGGGATAATGACTACCCAAGAAGTGGATCTTTCCACACAAGAGTCACTAGAGAGGGAGGGATAAAACAAAGACAGCCAATTCCTGCTGAAAATAATCCACACCCAAAATAAAGTTTAACGAAAAACATAAGCAGAAGATTCAAACTGAAACCGCTGCCTGAAGTACTTTTCTACCAAAAACTGCTTCAGAAGAAGAAAATACATCAAAATGGTAGAATTTAGTAAAAGTATGCAAAGAGGACCAAGTCGCTGCTTTGCAGATCTGGTCAACCGAAGCTTCATTCCTAAACGCCCAGGAAGTAGAAACTGACCTAGTAGAATGAGCTGTAATTCTCTGAGGCGGAGTTTTACCCGACTCAACATAGGCAAGATGAATTAAAGATTTCAACCAAGATGCCAAAGAAATGGCAGAAGCTTTCTGGCCTTTTCTAGAACCGGAAAAGATAACAAATAGACTAGAAGTCTTACGAAAAGATTTCGTAGCTTCAACATAATACTTCAAAGCTCTAACAACATCCAAAGAATGCAACGATTTCTCCTTAGAATTCTTAGGATTAGGACATAATGAAGGAACCACAATTTCTCTACTAATGTTGTTGGAATTCACAACTTTAGGTAAAAATTCAAAAGAAGTTCGCAACACCGCCTTATCCTGATGAAAAATCAGAAAAGGAGACTCACAAGAAAGAGCAGATAATTCAGAAACTCTTCTGGCAGAAGAGATGGCCAAAAGGAACAAAACTTTCCAAGAAAGTAATTTAATGTCCAATGAATGCATAGGTTCAAACGGAGGAGCTTGAAGAGCTCCCAGAACCAAATTCAAACTCCAAGGAGGAGAAATTGACTTAATGACAGGTTTTATACGAGCCAAAGCTTGTACAAAACAATGAATATCAGGAAGAATAGCAATCTTTCTGTGAAAAAGAACAGAAAGAGCAGAGATTTGTCCTTTCAAAGAACTTGCGGACAAACCTTTATCTAAACCATCCTGAAGGAACAGTAAAATTCTCGGTATTCTAAAAGAATGCCAGGAAAAATGATGAGAAAGACACCAAGAAATATAAGTCTTCCAGACTCTATAATATATCTCTCTAGATACAGATTTACGAGCCTGTAACATAGTATTAATCACAGAGTCAGAGAAACCTCTTTGACCAAGAATCAAGCGTTCAATCTCCATACCTTTAAATTTAAGGATTTCAGATCCTGATGGAAAAAAGGACCTTGTGACAGAAGGTCTGGTCTTAACGGAAGAGTCCACGGTTGGCAAGAGGCCATCCGGACAAGATCCGCATACCAAAACCTGTGAGGCCATGCTGGAGCTACCAGCAGAACAAACGAGCATTCCTTCAGAATCTTGGAGATTACTCTTGGAAGAAGAACTAGAGGCAGAAAGATATAGGCAGGATGATACTTCCAAGGAAGTGATAATGCATCCACTGCCTCCGCCTGAGGATCCCGGGATCTGGACAGATACCTGGGAAGTTTCTTGTTTAGATGGGACACCATCAGATCTATTTCTGGAAGTTCCCACATTTGAACAATCTGAAGAAATACCTCTGGGTGAAGAGACCATTCGCCCGGATGCAACGTTTGGCGACTGAGATAATCCGCTTCCCAATTGTCTACACCTGGGATATGAACCGCAGAGATTAGACAGGAGCTGGATTCCGCCCAAACCAAAATTCGAGATACTTCTTTCATAGCCAGAGGACTGTGAGTCCCTCCTTGATGATTGATGTATGCCACAGTTGTGACATTGTCTGTCTGAAAACAAATGAACGATTCTCTCTTCAGAAGAGGCCAAAACTGAAGAGCTCTGAAAATTGCACGGAGTTCCAAAATATTGATCGGTAATCTCACCTCCTGAGATTCCCAAACTCCTTGTGCCGTCAGAGATCCCCACACAGCTCCCCAACCTGTGAGACTTGCATCTGTTAAAATTACAGTCCAGGTCGGAAGCACAAAAGAAGCCCCCTGAATTAAACGATGGTGATCTGTCCACCATGTTAGAGAGTGTCGAACAATCGGTTTTAAAGATATTAATTGAGATATCTTCGTGTAATCCTTGCACCATTGCTTCAGCATACAGAGCTGAAGAGGTCGCATGTGAAAACGAGCAAAGGGGATCGCGTCCGATGCAGCAGTCATAAGACCTAGAATTTCCATGCATAAGGCTACCGAAGGGAATGATTTTGACTGAAGGTTTCGACAAGCTGTAATCAACTTTAGACGTCTCTTGTCTGTTAAAGACAGAGTCATGGACACTGAATCCATCTGGAAACCCAGAAAGGTTACCCTTGTCTGAGGAATCAAAGAACTTTTTGGTAAATTGATCCTCCAACTATGATCTTGAAGAAACAACACAAGTCGATTCGTATGAGATTCTGCTAAATGTAAAGACTGAGCAAGTACCAAGATATCGTCCAAATAAGGAAATACCACAATACCCTGTTCTCTGATTACAGACAGCAGGGCACCGAGAACCTTTGTAAAAATTCTTGGAGCTGTAGCTAGGCCAAACGGCAGAGCCACAAACTGGTAATGCTTGTCCAGAAACGAGAATCTCAGGAACTGATAATGATCTGGATGAATCAGAATATGCAGATATGCATCCTGTAAATCTATTGTGGACATATAATTCCCTTGCTGAACAAAAGGTAAGATAGTCCTTACAGTTACCATCTTGAACGTTGGTATCCTTACATAACGATTCAATATTTTTAGATCCAGAACTGGTCTGAAAGAATTCTCTTTCTTTGGTACAATGAAGAGATTTGAATAAAACCCCATCCCCTGTTCCGGAACTGGAACTGGCATAATTACTCCAGTCAACTCTAGATCTGAAACACATTTCAGAAATGCTTGAGCTTTTACTGGATTTACTGGGATACGGGAAAGAAAAAATCTCTTTGCAGGAGGTCTCAACTTGAAACCAATTCTGTACCCTTCTGAAACAATGCTCTGAATCCAAAGATTGTGAACAGAATTGATCCAAATTTCCTTGAAAAAACGTAACCTGCCCCCTACCAGCTGAGCTGGAATGAGGGCCGCACCTTCATGTGGACTTAGAAGCAGGCTTTGCCTTTCTAGCTGGCTTGGATTTATTCCAAACTGGAGATGGTCTCCAAACTGAAACTGCTCCTGAGGATGAAGGATCAGGCTTTTGTTCTTTGTTGAAACGAAAGGAACGAAAACGATTATTAGCCCTGTTTTTACCTTTAGATTTTTTATCCTGTGGTAAAAAAGTTCCTTTCCCACCAGTAACAGTTGAAATAATGGAATCCAACTGAGAACCAAATAATTTGTTACCCTGGAAAGAAATGGAAAGTAAAGTTGATTTAGAAGCCATATCAGCATTCCAAGTTTTAAGCCATAAAGCTCTTCTAGCTAAAATAGCTAGAGACATAAACCTGACATCAACTCTGATAATATCAAAAATGGCATCACAGATAAAATTATTAGCATGTTGAAGAAGAATAATAATATCATGAGAATCACGATGTGTTACTTGTTGCGCTAAAGTTTCCAACCAAAAAGTTGAAGCTGCAGCAACATCAGCCAAAGATATAGCAGGTCTAAGAAGATTACCTGAACACAGATAAGCTTTTCTTAGAAAGGACTCAATTTTCCTATCTAGAGGATCCTTAAACGAAGTACCATCTGACGTAGGAATAGTAGTACGTTTAGCAAGGGTAGAAATAGCCCCATCAACTTTAGGGATCTTGTCCCAAAATTCTAATCTGTCAGACGGCACAGGATATAATTGCTTAAAACGTTTAGAAGGAGTAAATGAATTACCCAAATTATCCCATTCTTTGGAAATTACTGCAGAAATAGCATCAGGGACAGGAAAAACTTCTGGAATAACTACAGGAGATTTAAAAACCTTATTTAAACGTTTAGATTTAGTATCAAGAGGACCAGAATCCTCTATTTCTAAAGCAATTTGGACTTCTTTAAGTAAAGAACGAATAAATTCCATTTTAAATAAATATGAAGATTTATCAGCATCAACCTCTGAGACAGAATCCTCTGAACCAGAGGAATCATCAGAATCAGAATGATGATGTTCAGTTAAAAATTCATCTGTAGGGAGAGAAGTTTTAAAAGATTTTTTACGTTTACTAGAAGGAGAAATAACAGACATAGCCTTCTTTATGGATTCAGAAACAAAATCTCTTATATTATCAGGAACATTCTGCACCTTAGATGTTGAAGGAACTGCAACAGGCAATGGTACTTTACTAAAGGAAATATTATCTGCTTTAACAAGTTTGTCATGACAATCAATACAAACAACAGCTGGAGAAATAGCTACCAAAAGTTTACAGCAGATACACTTAGCTTTGGTAGATTCAGCACTTGACAGCGATTTTCCTGTAGTATCTTCTGACTCAGATGCAACGTGAGACATCTTGCAATATGTAAGAGAAAAAACAACATATATATATAAAGCAAAATTGATCAAATTCCTTAAATGACAGTTTCAGGAATGGGAAAAAATGCCAAAGAACAAGCTTCTAGCAACCAGAAGCAATAAAAAATGAGACTTAAATAATGTGGAGACAAAAGTGACGCCCATATTTTTTTGCGCCAAATAAGACGCCCACATTATTTGGCGCCTAAATGCTTTTTGGCGCCAAAAATGACGCCACATCCGGAACGCCGACATTTTTGGCGCAAAATAACGTCAAAAAATGACGCAACTTCCGGCGACACGTATGACGCCGGAAACGGAAATAGAATTTTTGCGCCAAAAAAAGTCCGCGCCAAGAATGACGCAATAAAATTAAGCATTTTCAGCCCCCGCGAGCCTAACAGCCCACAGGGAAAAAGTCAAATTTTAAGGTAAGAAAAATGTTAAAATGCATTATCCCAAATATGAAACTGACTGTCTGAAAATAAGGAAAGTTGAACATTCTGAGTCAAGGCAAATAAATGTTTGAATACATATATTTAGAACTTTATAAACAAAGTGCCCAACCATAGCTAGGAGTGTCACAGAAAATAAGACTTACTTACCCCAGGACACTCATCTACATATAGTAGATAGCCAAACCAGTACTGAAACGAGAATCAGCAGAGGTAATGGTATATATAAGAGTATATCGTCGATCTGAAAAGGGAGGTAAGAGATGAATCTCTACGACCGATAACAGAGAACCTATGAAATAGACCCCTTAGAAGGAGATCACTGCATTCAAATAGGCAATACTCTCCTCACATCCCTCTGACATTCACTGCACGCTGAGAGGAAAACCGGGCTCCAACTTGCTGCGGAGCGCATATCAACGTAGAATCTAGCACAAACTTACTTCACCACCTCCATCGGAGGCAAAGTTTGTAAAACTGAATTGTGGGTGTGGTGAGGGGTGTATTTATAGGCATTTTGAGGTTTGGGAAACTTTGCCCCTCCTGGTAGGAATGTATATCCCATACGTCACTAGCTCATGGACTCTTGCTAATTACATGAAAGAAATGTGTGTCAAGAAAAAACAGTCAATGTTGAATAAAAGTCAGTGTTGAAAGAATCACAACAGAAGTCCACAATGAATCCGCTGGGGTGCTCCTATAGGTATTTATCCAAAGGTATTGGTGAATAAGCAAGTGTTTGTTCAATAATGTCCAATAAAAAATAAAACAATGGTTATTGGTGGTGGTGCTACCAGCCTGGGTAGGCTGGTACGGTGAAGAAAGGTGCACAATAAGAAGAGGCACAATAAAAACAATTCCAAAAAAATAAAGTAAAGACAATTCCAATGGTAGAGACAAATCCAAAAATAAAAATAAAAATAGATCCAAAAATAAAAATAAAAATAAAAATAAAAATAAGGGACCAAAACCTGTGAAGAGAAAGAAAAAATGCAATGTGTAGAAAAATCACAATATGTTCCTCCAATTAAAATAAGGCTTACCAGTGTTGTCTACGCGTTTCGGCCTTCTCTGGGCCTTTATCAAGACTGGTGTTTGCTACATACTGAAGGCCTTTTATAGGGGTTGTTTGATTACAACCGGAAGTGATTTGATTTAGCCATTTCCGGTTTGGCAAATTTTTATATAGTCTGAATTGTTAAAAAAATGAGTCATAAGGTCTGTTTTCTTATTAGAATTAATAAATAGGTGGTGTTTTGTTGTTATCACTTTTTAGGGAGTCTCTGTTTATCGTCTATTTTGTTTCTGTGTCTCCTCCATATTTTTATGATGTCACTTCCGGTAGCCGCATTTTCTTACGGGCTTGTATAATATATATTATTATATTAGTTTCAGTCATTTGTCTTTGCTGTCTGTTATGCTGACTCATCCATAATAAATAGCTGCATATTGAATGAGGTTATGTCGGTTATTTCATATATGTTTCTTTTCCGTTTTTACAGTGTTCTGATTGGTCGTGACGTCAGAGCTGTAATCATTAGGCTGAGCGTAAAGTAAATTACTGACGTCTAGTTTCGTGTGTCCTTAGAATGATCTATAAAGTAATTCAGTATGTGTCAATCATAGTGTGAGTATGAATATTGTACTTGGTGGATATTATACTGAATATGTCGCTAAAACGTTACAACATCTTCTATCATCACTGTGTGATCAGTGTGGTATATAACTTGAAAGATTTATTTATGATCAGAGAGCTGGTGTGTAAATAGTGCACAGATTATCTCCAAAGAGAGTTGAAACAGAAGAATAATACAGATTGTTAGTGATCCTGTAGTGCTTTCAGTGTTGTGTACTGTGTGTAATTTCTGGACACTATTAGGGGTTGCTTATTGGTATTATTATCATTACACGTGCGATAATGATACGGTGCAATAATTTGATAGAGGATATAAATAATACGTAGAATATCTCCAGAGAGAATTGGAGTAAAAGAGGAATACTACAGATTATTAATAATCCTGTAGTAATTACAATATTATGTACTGTGTATAATTTCTAAACACAGTTAAGGATTGTTTTTTATTTATATATATTTTAATATTATTCACTCTTATTGATATTTATGATTATCCTTGCGATAATAGTATGGTGCAATAATTTGATAAGAAATTGTATATGATCTTATAAAAATCATATTTGATAAACGAGAAGGGAATGTTTATTATTTGGATTATTGAAGTGTTCAGGTCATTATATGTAGTTGGTTAATGTCATATAATGACATACTTAAAGTTAATTGTAAATTGAGACTGTAATAGACAAAAATAAAAGATAAAAAATATATAGTATATATGCTTATAGATCAGTTGCTCAGTTGTATTTTATACGGCTTGGGATCTAGTTTAAAGTGCAGTATTCTAAACATGGTAAATATCAATTGATCACCTTTAAGGGGGTGTATTCAAGGGATGAGTGTCCTATGTGTTTAATCTCAGAGATATGTTGAAATAGATGGATTGTTAGATGCCTGCGTCTTGGCGTAATGGAATAATAGGTAAGTGTTAAAGTATTTGCTAGATATAAAGAATACAAATTTTCTCTTTATTTTTTTTTTAAAAAAAATTTAAAATATTTCTAGCCTATTTTCAGGGACTGAGGATAAAATGAGATAACTGGAAGGAGGCCTAATTTCTAATGCTTGGCCCATTGGCCTTCAATTAGTTGGAAAACTTTGTTAGATTGAGTTGGATATCGATTCTATAGGACTTGTTGTTAGTTTGTCTCTTATATCAGTACTGGATCTTAATAAAAAAGAGTGATGTAACTCTTTTGTTAATTGATTCTAGATAGAGACCGGTGCCTTAGAGGAGGAGGTATGGATGTAAAGATTATGGCAGGTTTTTTGTAGTTTCTTCTACTTTTTGGTCATATGGACTTATCTGTTTCTTTCTGTGTGAGGAGAGGTATTTCTAAAATAGAAGATCCAAATTGAGGACAAATACCTAGAGAGGAGAGGATCATTAGTGAAGATATAAAATTATTATGTCATGTTGAATAAGTGGGAGAGGTCTTCCTTGTTATTTAGCCCTTTAGGGTGCAGACAGTCCAAGTTGAAGATCCACTTTGATTCGGCGGTCAGCAGTTTCTTCGTATAATTGCCGCCTCTCCAGTCCTTTCGTACCTTCTGTATGCCCATGTATGTTAAATCCTTTATATTTCCCTTGTGTTTACTTGTAAAGTGTCTATATAAAGCGGTATCTATGTTTAATTTTTCGATGAGTCGTATGTGTTCACGTATCCTTTCTTTCAGGGTCCTTGACGTCTGGCCCACATATTGTGGACCACACGAACACTGCAACATGTAGATCACTCCACTATCTTGGCATCTAATCAACTCATTTACTTTATATTTTTCTTTCGTATTGAAGCTGTTAAATGTGGTGGATTTGATGCCGCTTTTACATGCTTTACAAGACACGCAGGGGAAGAAGCCTTTCACCTCTTTTCCGAATGTATCTTTGATACCCAGGTTTTTCTTTCTTTCTATACTGGGAGCGAGTCTACTCTGTAGGTTCTTAGTTTTCCTGTAGACAAATTTGGGTCTTACTGGTAGTTTTTCACCAATCAGGTCATCTTCTTTCAGAATTGACCAGTGTTTCTGAAATATTTTCTCGATGATGCTCTTATTTTCACTGTATTCAGTAATCATTAATATATTGAAAGAGTCATCTTCTGTTCACAATGTTTTTTCTTTATATTTTAAAAGATCATTTCTGTTGATGTTATTGACTTCTTCATTTTTCTGTTCCAACAGGCTCTCCTGGTATCCTCTCTCTAGGAACTTAGCTTTAATGATGTTAGCTTGTTGATTCCATTTTTCTTCTGTTGAACAGTTCTTTTTGATCCTTACCAGTTGTCCCTTCGGGATGATCTCCTTCCAGTTCTTGTGATGGCAGCTCATGCTATGGATATAGGTATTACTGTCTACTGCTTTGAAATGAGAAGAAGTTTCAATCTTGCCATCTATGACCTCTATTTTTAAATCTAGAAAGATGAGTTCAGTATTGCTCCATGAGTGAGTAAATTTCAGACTGTTGGTGCTTCTGTTCATGACTTCGATGGTGTAGTTCAGATCCTCCTGAGTCCCTTTCCAGATGATAATGATGTCATCTATATAACAGCGGTAGAGTACCAGGTCCGTGCTTGCTGGGCATGACTCCCAGAAGATGTTTTCTCACTTGCCCATAAATAGGTTCGCGTAACTAGGCGCGAACCTGGTCCCCATCGCTGTACCGCAAATCTGTTGGTAGTAATTTCCATCATCATGGAAGTAATTATGGGTCAAGATGTACTGGATTCCATCCAAAATTAAGTCTTTCTGAACCTCAGGGACTTCTGGATCTTTATCAAGGAAGAACTTCACTGCTTCCAGTCCTTCCTCATGGGGGATACATGTGTATAGTGACATCACATCACATGTTGCTAAAATATAGCCTTCTTCCCATGTAATTCCCTGCAAGAGATTTAATATCTGAGTGGAGTCTTTGAGGTATGAGGGTAACTCTTTTACATATCTCTGGAGATTTAGGTCGATGTATTCAGACAGGTTACTGCTCAAAGAACCGATACCTGAAATGATCGGCCTTCCTGGTGGTCTCTGTAAGGATTTATGAATCTTTGGCAGATGGTATAGTACCGGTGTAATAGGATAACTGATATTCTAACAATCCATCTATTTCAACATATCTCTGAGATTAAACACATAGGACACTCCTCCCTTGAATACATCCCCTTAAAGGTGATCAATTGATATTTACCATGTTTAGAATACTGCACTTTAAACTAGATCCCAAGCCGTATAAAATACAACTGAGCAACTGATCTATAAGCATATATACTATATATTTTTTATCTTTTATTTTTGTCTATTACAGTCTCAATTTGCAATTAACTTTAAGTATGTCATTATATGACATTAACAAACTACATATAACGACCTGAACACTTCAATAATCCAAATAATAAACATTTCCTTCTCGTTTATCAAATATGATTTTTATAAGATCATATACAATTTCTTATCAAATTATTGCACCATACTATTATCGCAAGGATAATCATAAATATCAATAAGAGTGAATAATATTAAAATATATATAAATAAAAAACAATCCTTAACTGTGTTTAGAAATTATACACAGTACATAATATTGTAATTACTACAGGATTATTAATAATCTGTAGTATTCCTCTTTTACTCCAACTCTCTCTGGAGATATTCTACGTATTATTTATATCCTCTATCAAATTATTGCACCGTATCATTATCGCACGTGTAATGATAATAATACCAATAAGCAACCCCTAATAGTGTCCAGAAATTACACACAGTACACAACACTGAAAGCACTACAGGATCACTAACAATCTGTATTATTCTTCTGTTTCAACTCTCTTTGGAGATAATCTGTGCACTATTTACACACCAGCTCTCTGATCATAAATAAATCTTTCAAGTTATATACCACACTGATCACACAGTGATGATAGAAGACGTTGTAACGTTTTAGCGACATATTCAGTATAATATCCACCAAGTACAATATTCATACTCACACTATGATTGACACATACTGAATTACTATATAGATCATTCTAAGGACACACGAAACTAGACGTCAGTAATTTACTTTACGCTCAGCCTAATGATTACAGCTCTGACGTCACGACCAATCAGAACACTGTAAAAACGGAAAAGAAACATATATGAAATAACCGACATAACCTCATTCAATATGCAGCTATTTATTATGGATGAGTCAGCATAACAGACAGCAAAGACAACTGACTGAAACTAATATAATAATATATATTATACAAGCCCGTAAGAAAAATCCGCTACCGGAAGTGACATCATAAAAATATGGAGGATACACAGAAACAAAATAGACGATAAACAGAGACTCCCTAAAAAGTGATAACAACAAAACACCACCTATTTATTAATTCTAATAAGAAAACAGACCTTATGACTTAGGGGCTATGTGTTAGACACATAGACAACAGAGAGATAGCCTTGCATTTACTTTCCCACTGGTGACAGATACACTAACTACATGGGACAGCCTGACCAGATCTCAGAGGAACATATCTACAATCCCCTCACCATTGACCCCCTTATGCCACAATAGCAACTACCCCCCACTTAGACATCTGTGGGCGAGGGGCTCATACTCCATCTCAGCAGGCTTACCTATATGCACGGTTATAGACCAGGGGGCTATTCTACCAAAATATCTTTAGCAGAAAAAAATATAACATACTTTAAAAGATGGTTCGAATATCTCCAACTATCACACTTCCAGGCCCACCACAAAGATAAGCCTAACCTGACTCGGAACCTCAGTCCCTTATATAATGTTATTAACCCCAATCTACCTCCCCCAACATCGCCGCCACCTACATAATGTTATTAACCCCTAATCTGCCGCCCTTAACATCGCCGCCACATACATTACAGTTATTAACCCCTAATCTTCCACCTCGAATGTCGCCGGCACTATACTAAAGTTATTAACCCCTAAATCTCTGGCCTCCAACATCACTAACACTAAATAAATATATTAACCCCTAAACCGAACCCTAACCTTAGCGACACCCTAACCCTAAGCATAACCCTAACCCTAACATAACACCCCCTAACTTAAATATAATTAAAATCAACCTAAATAAAACTTTCAATTATTAACTAAATAATACCTATTTAAAACCAAATACAAACATACCTGTAAAATAAAACCTAAGCTAGCAAGAAAATAATTAATAGTTGTATTGTAGCTATCTTAGGTTTTATTTTTATTTTACAGGTAAGTTTCTATTTATTTTAACTAGGTAGACTAGTTAGTAAATAGCGAATAACTATTTAATAACTACCTAGCTAAAATAAATACAAAGTTACATGTAAAATAAAACCTAACCTGCCTTACACTAAAAGTAATAAAATAAATTAAATTAAATTAATAAAATAATAAAAGTAATCAAATACAATTATCTAAATTACCAAAAAAATAAACACTAAATTGCACAAAATAAAAAACAAAATTATCAAAAAAAAAACCCGAATTACTCCTAATCTAATAGCCCTATCAAAATAAAAAAGCCCCCCCAAAATAAAAAAAACCCTAGCCTACACTAAACTGCCAATGACCCTTAAAAGGGCCTTTTGCGGTGCATTGCCCCAAAGAAATCAGCTCTTTTACCTGTAAAAAAAAATACAAACAACCCCCCAACAGTAAAACCCACCACCCACACAACCAAATCCCTCAAATAAAAACCTATCTAAATAAACCTAAGCTAACCATTGCCCTGAAAAGGGCATTTGGATGAGCATTGCCCTTAAAAGGGCATTTAGTTTTTTTACTGCCCAAACCCTAAACTAAAAATAAAACCCACCCAATAAACCCTTAAACAAACCTAACACTAACTCCTGACGATCCACTTACAGTTTTCGAAGACCGGACATCCATCCTCATCCAGGCGGCAAAAATCTTCATCCAAGCAGGCAGAAGTCCTCATTGAAGCCGACAGAATTCTTCATCCAAGCAGGCCAAATTTCTCATCAAAGCCAGCAGAAGTCTTCATCCAAGCGGGCAAAAGTCTTCATCCAGACGGCATCTTCTATCTTCATCCATCCGGCGCGGAGCAGGTCCATCTTCAAGACCTTCGGTATGGAGCATCCTCTTCTTCTGACGGTCAACGTAGAATAAAGTTCCCTCTAAGATACCGTCATCCAAGATGGCATCCCTTACATTCCAATTGGCTGATAGAATTCTATCAGCCAATAGGAATTAAAGGGGAAAAATCATATTGGCTGTTGCAATCAGCCAACAAGATTGAGCTTTAATCCTTTTGGCTAATCCAATCAGCCAATAGAATGTGAGCTCAATCCTATTGGCTGATTGGATCAGCCAATAGGATGAAAGCTCAATCCTATTGGCTGATTGCAACAGTCAATATGATTTTTTCCCCTTTAATTCCTATTGGCTGATAAAATTCTATCAGCCAATCGGAATGTACGGGACGCCATCTTGGATGACGTACCTTAAAGGGAAGCTTCATTCTACACTGACCATCGGAAGAAGAGGATGCTCCGCACGGATGTCTTAAAGATGGACCCGCTCCACGCCGGATGGATGAAGATAGAAGATGCCGTCAAGATGAAGACTTCTGCCTGCTTGGATGAAGACTTCTGCGGGCTTTGATGTGGACTTCGGCCCGCTTTGATGAAGACTTCTGCCGGCTTGAATGAGGACTTCTGCCAACTTGGATGAGGACTTCTGCTGCTTGGATGAGGATGGATGTCCGGTCTCTGAAAACCGGATTGTCGGAGGTTAGTGTTAGGTTTTTTTAAGGGTTTATTGGGTGGATTTTATTTTTAGATTAGGGTTTGGGCAATGTAAAAGAGCTAAATGCCCTTTTAATGGTAATGCCCATCCAAATGCCCTTTTTAGGGCAATGGTTTTTATTTGGGGGGTTTGGTTGCGTGGGTGTTGGGTTTTACTGTTGGGGGGTGTTTGTATTTTTTTTTTACAGGTAAAAGAGCTGATTTATTTGGTGCAATGCCCAGCAACAGGCCCTTTTAAGGGTCATTGGCAGTTTAGTGTAGACTAGGGTTTTTTATTTTGGGGGGGCTTTTTATTTTGATAGGGCTATTAGATTAGGAGTAATTCATTTTTATTTTTGATAATTTTGTTTTTTATTTTGTGTAATTTAGTGTTTATTTTTTTGTAATTTAGATAATTGTATTTGATAAAATTAATTAATTTCATTTTATTGTAATGTTAGGTTTTAGTGTGACACAGGTTAGGTTTTATTTTACAGGTAACTTTGTATTTATTTTAATTAGGTAGCTAGTAAATAGTTAATAACTATTTAATAACTAGTCTACCTAGTTAAAATAAATACAAACTTACTTGCGAAATAAAACCTAAGATAGCTACAATATTATAACTATTAGTTATTTTGTAGCTAGCTTAGGTTTTATTTTATAGGTAAGTATTTCGTTTTACATAGGAATTATTTAGGTAATAATTGTAAGTTTTATTTAGATTTATTTTAATTATATTTAAGTTAGGGGTGTTAGGGTTAGGGTTATGCTTAGGGTTACGTTAAGGTTATGCTTAGGGTTACGTTAGGGTTAGGGTTAGGTTTAGGGGTTAATATATTTATGTAGCAATGTGGGAGGCCAGAGGTTTAGGGGTTAATAACCTTTAAATAGTGTTTGCGATGTGAGAGGGTGGCGGTTTAGGGGTTAATATGTTTATTATAGTGGAGACGCTGTCGGAAAGTGGCGGAATAGGGGTTAATACATTTTCTAAGTGGCTGCGATGTACGGAGCAGCAGATTAGGGTTAATAATTTTATTTTAGTGTTTGTGATGCGGGATTGCCTCAGTTTAGGGGTTAATAGGTAGTTTATGGGTGTTAGTGTACTTTGTGACAGTTTAGTTATGAGTTTTATGGTACAGCTTTGTAACATAAAACTCATAACTACTGACTTTAGATGGCGGTACGGATCTTGTCATTTTAGGCTGTACTGCTCACTTTTTGGCCTCACAGCAAAACTTGTAATTACCGGCGCTATGGAAGACCCATTGAAAAAGGACTTTTCTTAAAGTGCGGTACTGACGTTGCGTGACGGCCAAAAAAGGTGTGTGGTACAACTATTCTGACAAGACTTGTAATAGCGGCGTTAGTGAAAAAGCATCGTTATGAAGCATAATGATGCCTTTTCACTCATAACGCAAAACTTGTAATCTAGCTGAATGTTTGTAATGCTTCCATGCGGGCCTGTCACCCATGCTGTTCAGGGGTTAACTGCCTGGGTTTCTGGAAACTGACCGCAAGCATACCCTATCTTCAGACCCAAAGCCCCACAAGATACAGTACCTAACACACCTTTACAACTAGAGACTGGATGCAACGAAATCAGCACAGAATTTACAAAGCCCCAAACATTAATAATAAAAATACTTGTAACAAGTGACTGACCCTGTAGCAGAGACACCACGTGGGGCATTACTTTACTTGAAATAGTAAATAACAGAGAGAGGCTCCTAAACCCAAAGTCTCATTACATCAAGATCAGAGATATACTTGTTAAAAGCCCTCAGATGACTCTGTAATCCACTCTCTATTTAATATAGGCAGGCTCCTAGTTCATAAGGGGTAATTTTGCAGAACATATCCATCACAAGAGACTTTATTGTGGAACACCAAGCATTCATTAAATGAACTTTCCTACTGGAGTACCAGACAGCACCAGCAGTCTCACTCACTAACCAGCTACGCCAGTTATTTTATAGCCACTGGCCTCAAAAAACAGCAGTCACACAATCACAGCCCCAGGACACAGAGGCGTCATGAACACCAAGCATTCAGCAAAACCTCATAAAATACTAAAGACACCCAGCCGAAAAGATAATCTGGTGGATCAGTTTTTCTCCCCTTCAGGCTCCAGGACCCCAGCAAGCGATGAGACCAGAGGGTCACCTTCACAAAAGATGACCACCCCGCAAAAAAATATGGATAGATCAGAAGAAAGCACCTCAGTACCAAACGCTATTCTCTCTACGTTGGCATCCAAACAGGACATAGCGGACATTATTCGCTCATGCATACGTGAAGAGATAGCTGAAATCAAACAAGACCTGCACTCTATGGGCAATAGAGTGGAAGCGTTAGAAGAATTCTCTGATCATTTACAGGAAGAAATCAATGCGGTCCAAGACACCACGAACCATCACACAACAATTATAGCTGACCTACACGATAAAATTGAGGATCTTGAAAACCTCAGAATCCGAGGCATCCCTGAATCCATGTTGCCTAAGGATTTTCCAACTTATCTTCCAGCACTCTTTGCCCACCTCAAAAATATCCCTCCCTCCACCGATATCCCCTGGGTAAGGGCACACAGAGTCCTCAGGCCAAAACCCCCAGATACGGCACCTCCAAGAGATATAATTATGAAATTTAAAGACTTTGGGGTGAAAGAAGAGCTATTGAACCTCTCACGCAAGCACCAGCCCGTGAAGTTTAGGGGAACGGTTCTCCAATTTTATCAAGACCTGTCGCAACGAACACTTCAAAGGAGAAGGGATCTTGCCCCCCTGACAGCACTCCTCCGCCAAAAGAAAATTCTATACAGATGGGGATTCCCTTTCCACCTCTACGTCCTACATGGCAACAGGAAGCTGAACTGCAAGTCTCAAGAAGATGTTAACGATTTCTGTTCAGCATTAGAAATAGATCCACCGGAGAGCCTATCAACTGAAGATCAGGCTGAACCTCCCAAGAAAAAACGTTAAGAACGGCTGCTGGAGAATGGCAAAAGATCATTCCTAGATCCAAGCACCAGGCACTGGCACGTCCTAGAGGCATTTCGCCCCAATCTGTAACTTAGGGACTGTTTCCTGACCCAGATTACAACAATGAGCATTCTGGGGAGCCGCCACAAAGACAATACCCAAAACAAACGAACTGTGCTTTGGTAATGTATTAAGTTCTCTGTACACACATAGGTATTGTTTTAACATTATTGCTTGCAATACAATGCTAATAAATAGTCACTAGTATGTATAAGAGCTACCACTGACACCCTACGCTACCGAAGCCCTCCCCATAACAGCTCTTAGCGGTGCATTGATAATAAAAAAAAAAAAAAAAAGCGCTGCACCTGTTCCCATACCAGCCCTTAGTTGGGAATGTTAAAAATGATAAAAGCTCCGTCGAAAATATAGTTTCTAGGGCTGGGCTGTTGTGGGCAAATGTTAGATTAAAAGTTAAGTAATATAAAAAAGGAGCTGGTCTACAACCCCCCTCGTTTTAGCAAAGTCATATGACCTTACACATTCTAAGATGTTGTACATTAAGAAATAATATATGCTACTTGTTTTTTTCTTATGTTGTTTTTCTCATTATTATGTTTTGGTTCATGTTCTTAAAGTTGATGCTATGTAATAGAGGACTGGGTGCGGTGAGACATTCAAAATACTATACACAAATAGTGACTTCCTTGCGAGCCTATACTGACACTTTCACACATTACCTGACCGATTCATTCACACGGACAAACTATGGCCACTAACAATAGAATAATTACCCTGATTAGTCAGAATACTAGGGGACTGAACTCAGTGCAGAAACGCTCACTAGCTATGAGAGACCTCCATCGGAAGGGAGGTAATATCCTTTTTTTACAGGAGACACACTATTTAAAGTCAAAGGAGCCTAAATACCATGGGGGATATTATACACAACACTTTCATAGCTCATCTGACCGTAAGCGCAGTGGAGTAAGCATCCTGATAGGCAGGGATATCTCTTTCACTCCTATCCAAACATATACGGACGTGGAGGGTAGATACCTGTGCGTAACCGGCTTGCTATTTGGCACCCCGTGACATTAGTTAACCTATACGCACCCAACACCAAGCAATTTCCGTTCCTTAGAAGGGCTTTCTCACAGATACTGGACCACACAATAGGAGCGCTTTACCTGGGAGGGGACTTCAATATGCCCATCCAGCCGCACTTAGACACCACAAACCCTAAACCCACAATATCACAATACGCAATTAAACAAATCTGGAAAATAATGTATTAGCAGACATTATTTGACATATGGAGATTCAAACATCCCGAGAAGAGGGACTATACCTTCTTTTCCTCCCCACACCGCATATATAGCAGAATAGATTACCAACTCACTAACCAAAAAGGACTAACGTCCTCTCAGCGAAACTCTCACACACTGTCTGGTCAGATCACTCTGCAGTGCTCGCAAGACTTGATTGGCCATCTGCACCCAAACGCACATTTCAGTGGAAATTAGAGGAAAACTTAATAAATTGCGCGGACCTCAATAGTAAAATAGAGAAATTACTCCCAGAATATTTTCAACTTAATTCTCTTCCTGAAGCAGACCCACTGATAGTATGGGAGGCCCACAAATGCTTTATGAGAGGAGAATACATAAAACACCAAGCATATGTTAAAAAGCAAACACGGTTACTATATAGATCATCCACAGAACTCCTGGCTAAACTAGAATATGAACACAAGAAACACCCCACATCCTCACAAATCTTAGCAGAGCTAGTACAAGCTAGGAAAGTTGTACACGACCAACAGATAACAGAAGCTAACACCTTAGCTCTCAAAGTCAAGCAAAAATTTTATTTCGAGAGCAACAGAGCAGGGAAACTACTTGCACGCTCGCTTAAACTTAAAAAATTAAAAACCTTTATTCACGAAGTAAGAACCCCGACGAATGAGAAAATACACACTACACCAGAAATCCTCTCCCACTTCCTAACATACTACGCCAGACTTTATGGTCTCCCGAAAAACAATTGCCCGGTAGATTTAGCAAACTCTATTACTTCATACTTAGCAGACACCTCACTACCCCAACTAACTAGCTCGCAAGCTGCTGAACTTGAGGTCCCCTTCTCAACATCGGAGATCCTCATGGCCCTTAAGCAACTACCCACCGGCAAAAGCCCAGGACCAGACGGGTTCACCGTCTCGTATTACAAAAAGTATGCACCCATCTTACTGCCACACCTGACATCCATATTCAATGCCGTAGATCAAAATCATTCATTTCTCTCTTCAATGCTAGAGGCCCACGTCACAGTTATACCCAAACCGGGAAAATCAGCAGATACCCCTTCTAATTTTCGCCCCATCTCATTATTGAACGTAGACATCAAGCTATATGCGAAACTCATTGCCACTAGAATCAATAGATTTTTACCCCAACTAATTCACCTAAATCAGATGGGCTTTGTACCCTATAGAGAAGCGAGGGATAACACCATTAAAGTGCTGAATTTACTTGAATATTCCAACACCTACAATATTCCTACAATTTTTCTGGCTGTTGACGCCGAAAAGGCGTTCGACAGACTGGATTGGACGTTTTTGAAACTCACTCTAGCTAGGTTTGGGATAGGTGAGAAACTTATAGAGAAAATCTTCGCCCTCTATCAAGCACCAACAGCCAGTATCAAATTAAATGACTCTCTGTCAGAACCCTTTGCAATATCCAATGGAACAAGGCAGGGATGTCCTCTTTCCCCCTTGTTGTTTGTCCTAGCCATGGAGGTGTTAACCTCTAGAGTTAGAGAAAATATAGGCATACAGGGAATTCAAATAAATAATACACAATATAAGCAAACATTATACGCAGATGACATCCTTTTCTCACTCACCACCCCTCTCCAGTCCCTTTCGGCGCTATTGCCGGAAATTGAGGCATACAGTATGCACTCTAATTATAAAATAAATATGTCAAAATCAGAATTCCTGGGCATAAGAATCACAGACCAAGAAATCAACCGGATCACGGCACAATACCACTTTACGTTTAAAAGCACCTCCATAAAATACCTAGGGATACATATAACCAACACAAGAGAATCTCTGTATCAACTGAATTACTACCACCTATTAGAATCTGTTGGATCAGATTTAAAAACTTGGCAGGGAAAATGCCTTTCATGGTTGGGCAGGATACAGGCTTTTAAGATGAGTATATTGCCCAGATTCTTATACCTATTTCAGACGGTGCCTGTTCAGCCCCCACCGCAATATATAAACGTCACACAAATGGTAGTTAATACATTTATCTGGGCTCACAAACATCCCAGAATAGCAAAATCAATACTCTATAGAGATAGAGACAAAGGGGGTCTTGGAGTACCGAATCTCCTTTTATGCCACCAAGCAGCCCAGTTGACTAGAATAATAGACTGGTGCAAAAATGTAGGAAATAAAGAATGGGTGAAACTAGAACACGAACTAGCAGGCTCACAGAGTCTGGGGGCCTTATGCTGGACACATAAACAACACAGACAGTGTCCTATATTTGCCTCCTCGTTGGTGACAGATACGTTAGGCACATGGGACAGTCAGGTCCCAAAGACACATATCTACAATCCCCTCGCCATTGACCCCCCTTTGCCAAAATGGCGACTATCCACCACTAGGACACATGTGGGCAGAAGGATCCTATTCCATCGATGCAGGCTTGCCGGTATGCTCAGTGATAGATAAGGGGGTTATACTGCCTAAAACATCCTTAATGGACAAAAATATAACGTATTTCAATAGATGGTTTGAATACCTCCAATTATCACACTTCCTCTCCCATCACAAAGATAAGCCCAATCTGACTAGAGGTCTTTCCCCCATTGAACAATTATACCACTCCCCAACAGTAATAAAAGGAACACTATCTAAGACATATAAGATTTTAACAGCAGTGCATTCCAAACACTTGCCTTCTTACACTAAGACATGGGAAGCAGAGATGGGCACCACAATCCCCACAGAAACCTGGAACACCATCTTTCAACAAATAGGCAAAGCACCCTCATCAATGGGGATCACTGAAACAAATATGGAACTGTTGGGGAGATGGTACTTATACCCAAGCAGATTGGCAAGAATGTTTCAACATTCAGATCCCCTCTGCTGGAGAAACTGCAAACAGAGGGGCACGTTATACCATATATGGTGGGAATGCCCTATACTCCAGCCCTTTTGGCGGGACGTACATGAAGAAATACAGAAAGTCCTCTCACAAAAGATCCCCTTTGACCCCCTAACGTTGTTATTAAATAAACCCCCCAAGATCAAGTGTAAATATAAATCCACCCTACTATACATCATGCTTAGCAGCGCAAAACAACTGATCCCAAGACTATGGAAACAGAGCAAAACCCCGTCCAAACAGGACTGGTCCCAGAATGTTACATACCTCCTGTCCCTGGAAAGATACTACTATACTATTACCGATAGAATGGATTTTTACTGTGCGCTGACCGTATACTGGGAAACATATACTTACTCCACTACAAACACCATATTAGACTTGACACCCCTAACAGGACACTGACATATTGACATGACTAGTATCTCAGACACCCAATCACAAACAGAACAATATAACCCACAGCTCCCGGGAAACACGTAGAGCATTGGCCAAGACTGACATAATGTACTTCAACATTTTGACACTACTCGAAAAGGAAACACCCGCGCACCCAGCCTCATTTGTAGAAGTAAGGTTTAGAGATCTTGTTTTACAATAACGAATGTAGCATTGACTAGCAAGCAGCATGGTTTAACTGTTTTTAAAAGTTGAATGTTTTGTTCTTAAAATAAAAAAAAAAAAGAAAACTCCTACAAGCTTTCACCAGATGGAGAGACTTATCCAACTGCAGAGGACATGAACTTGGGACTCTTTAATAACGAAACTACGATAAAAACGTCCCTATCTAGAACTATTCCCGGACCTCATGAGCTCCATGTTATTGTTGTTTTTAATTTTGTGCAGACTGTGATTCTCTCTATACATCTCTGAAATAGATATCATATCTTTTTTTTTTTTTCCCAATAAAGCTTGTTTGAAAAAAAAAATAAAAAAAAAAATAAAGGGTCCCAACAAAAGAAAGTATGTAGGGGCAGGAGAGGGGGCAACAAAACAAAATTGTTACCCATAGAGGAAGAAATTTCCAAACAAGCAGAATTAGTTTTAAATAATGTTGTTAATTTGTCAAGTAGGGAACTAACAGAAGCAGAATATCAGGTACTCAGCAAAAGTCTGTGCTTTTCTCCAATGTGTGGATTTAATTTATTCTCTACTGTCCTGGATATCAACAAATTTGTGAGGAATCTCACTTTAAAGAAACATTTTTTTTTTACATGAGAGAAAGAGTGTCTGAAAATGAACAAAGTGTACATTTGGATTTTAAACACTTTACTGCCATTCGTGATTTAAAATCTCTTTTAGGTGAAAGTGAGGGCAGGGACATTTTAAGAATAGGTCCCACTAAAAAATGATTGATGTCTCAAAAATTAAAACCAAAAATATTTTTTACCCTGTACAATTTAGGGGAAAATCACTTAAGATCTTTCAGTCAGTTGTTGAAACAAAATGTAGACAACTGGATAAAAAAAAAGAAGAGAGATATTAAGAGAAAATATTGAGTAAACATAAAAATAGAGATAATCTTACACCTGATGAGAGGATGGCTTTGAGATATCGTCATGAAGATAAGAATCTAATAATAAGGAAATCAGATAAGGGAGGAACATAGTAGTGCTTAATAGGACTGATTACGTTTCAGAAGCAATAAGACAACTTTCTGATAAAGAAGTATATATGTGCCTTCCTACTGACCCTACTGTTAGGTATCAAACCCTCTTAAAGGATCTCTTGGATAAATTTGTGCACAAAAGAGTACTTATTTGGGAGAGTCTATTCTAGTGGAGAATCCGGTGGTACCAATTTTCCACTATTTGACAAAATTGCATAAAGATGATAAATGTCCTCCTGGGAGACCAATCATCATTGGAATAGATTCTCTTAATGAGAGACTGTAAGATTTGGTGGACCTCTATTTGTATATATATATATATATATATATATATATATATATATATATATATATATATATATATATATATATATTGATGACCTGATAATGGTGTGGAATGGAGGAGAACAAACAGTAGGGAATTTCCACGAGTATATTAATTCTAATAATATTAACTTGAGATTTAGGGGCATATTTATCAAGCTCCGTCCGCTGCTCTATAACTTGTCCACCTGCTCTGAGGCCGCCGACAGAAATCAACACGATCAAATATGATCGGGTTGATTGACACCCCCTACTAGCGGCTGATTGGCCGCAAATCTGCAGGGGGCAGCATTGCACCAGCAGTTCACAAGAACTACTGGTGCAATGATAAATGCCGACAGCGTATGCTTTCTGCATTTATCGATGTGCAGCGGACATGATACGCTACTTCGTATCATGTCCGCTCGCACATTGATAAATATGCCCCTTACTCTAGAACAAGATACAAGTAAACAATCATAATAAAGGGTTGGAAATTGAGCTCTTTAGAAAGGACACAGCAGGTAACACTTATTTGAGACATGATTCTTGTCATCTTAAACATTTATTGAAATTGATCCCTAAGGGACAAATAAGAGTTAAAGGGACAGTCAAGCCAAAAAAAAAAAAAAAAAAACCCGTTCAGGATTTAAATAGGGCATATAATTTTAAACAACTTTCCAATTTATTTTTATCACCATTTTTCTCTTGGTATTCTTAGTTGAAAGCTAAACCTAGGAGGTTCATATGCTAATTTCTTAGACCTTGAAGGCCGCCTCTAATCTAAATGCAATTTGACAGTTTTTCACCACTAGAGGGCATTAGTTAATGTGTTTCATATAGATAACATTGAGCTCATGCACATGAATTTACTGTGGAGTGAGCACAGATTGGCTAAAATGCAAATCTGTCAAAAGAACTGAAATAAGGAGGCAGTCTGCAGAGGCTTAGATACAAGGTAATTACAGAGGTAAAACGTTTATTATTATAACTGTGTTGGTTATGCAAAACTGGGGAATGGGTAATTAAGGGATTATCTATCTTTTAAAACAACAAAAATTCTGGTGTTGACTGTCTCTTTAAGAGAAAATGTACACAAGAGGATATCTGTGGCAAACACTTTATAGATTCTAGTAATAGGTTGAAAGAAAGGTTACATACAAGTGACATTGGATCTCAATTTACGTAAAATTGATGGTCTGTCAGTTAAATCACTTTTTTTTTTTTTTTTTTTAAATTATTTTTTTATTGAAGTCAAAAACCAATACAGAGTGTAGGGTATGTCTCAAAACATTCACAAGACAATATATACAGAACAAAATTAGGAGACAATGTATTCTAGTATCTCAAATATTTCCATATAATGTAGGCTATCACACAAAGAGACTTCAGTTTTGTTTTAGAGTATAACAAATGTAATGCAAGCAAAAATGGTCCTCTCCTAGCTATATACAATAAGAAGTAAGGTGGCTATTCAGATAGGTGAGAGACTAGGGAGGAGGTAACTCTATAGTTATATGGGGAAAAGGGATGCAGCGGGCAAGAGCCGCTCGAAATATAATAAGGGTGGGGGTGGGGGGGGCGGAGCCAGTTAGTATGTCCTCACCATGGACAAATTTAGGTGGAACAAGAGTATTATTATTTAAAATAAACAAAGTCACACTCACCTAAACCTTTGTAATCCTATAGAAGGGGCCTGGAAACATATAATATATTATCAATTGGAGGGGGGTCGCAAGAATAGTTGGGGTCTGGGAAATCTCTGAGTGAGCCCCTCTCCTAGGGGAGTGCCACCTATAGGCGATGTGGGAAAAAGGAGAAGGGATATGACCCGCAGGCATTTGTACCAGCGGGAAAGGGAGGAGAGAGGCTAAGTCAAAATAGCTATTATGTACTAGTAATATGAGCCAGAGCATAGATAAATTAGGGATGACAGTCGGACAGCCACAGAGAATGATAGCCAGTAACCAGTAATATAGATATAACACAACATTTAGGCAAAAGAAAGGTCATGTATACCCATATAAACAACAACAACTATTGAACACAATATAGAAAACCAGGATATACTAGGGAGAGTCTAGAATACATATATACGGTCGAGGCTAACTAGAGCAAAGCTAATAATATCTCCACCATGGCCGCTGGCAGAGACACAACATCCGCACATTCAATAAAGTCATCTTACTAGCTGCTGATATGAAATATAGGTGCCTTAAATATTTTGAGCCTTCACCTACTACAAATAATCCAATCTAGCAAACATAGACAGTAGGAGTATTATTGGGAGATTTCCCTGCATATATGAAATAGATAGGAATAAATGGCTCTAGCCTAATTTTTTTTTACATAAAATGTACTACCATAAATTGGACAGTATTTTACCCATACATATCTATGAACCCCTCATGTCTAGAGAGAAATATGGAAATAGTAGGCAATTACTACTAAACATAGGAGGAATATGCAGGGCAGAAGACAGGAGCATATATTTTCTAGTCTACGCCCTACTAGATTGCCCTAGAAGCTCTATGTGGGCTTCTGCTCTTATGGTATGACTAGAAGATGTAACCCTATATAGAGCATAAATTTTGTCATAGTGATCCATATCTGTAATAAACTGGAGACAGTGTGGATAAACAGTTTACGCTGTGCTGTGTAAATGAAAACATCCCTAAAACATTTTGCAGGCTCATATAGCATAGTATCTGTGACTAAAATGAATATAGGAGCTTAAGACTAAAACACCTCTGAGTAGACCAGCTATAAATCAGAAGCTAAAAATCACTAGATTTGAAGTACAGCAAGGGCATACTCAACAGGGGGAAGAGGAGTTGTGTCCCTATACACAGTAGATGTGTGAGATGTATGGTTTAGATAATACAATTACATAAACATAGTAGGCAATTCAAACTGTAATAGATATAGATGAAGATAGCTCTCACGTTATCATAATGAACAAACAGAACACACACATATACCAATAAACAAGTGCCCAATCATATAACTCTTAGTAAAACATTTTGCAAACTACAGGGAGTATCATGGGACAGGGAAGAGACGTCACACTGAAATATAGACTTATTTAGGTTAAAATTGGTAACACAAATACAGGATGTATCATAACAACATGTTACAGCCTTACAGTCCAGTTTAACCTAAGCAGAATCCCAGAAGTTTCTGCAAACACTTAAAGAGATTTAACCAATACCATGTCTAATCATATGCTGCAGACTGTAATCTAAAGTCCAGAAGTTGTTGTTATGAGGGCTGGATTGCAGATCCGAAGAGACAAGCCTAATCTTTGCGTAAGAGAAGGGGAGAGGGAGCAGTCCTATGCTTCTCTCTGCCGGAATAGTGGAGGACTCTGGCACTCGTACACACTGGCTAGCCATTCCTTTCTGATGCAAAGCCAGAGTCCTTCCATCTGCTGCAGACACCGCAGATACCGTAGAGTCTAAGAGTCCCGGAGGTGGCTGCAAAATAAAGCGGTCATCTGCAGTGTCAGGATGAGCGTCGGTTAGCGGTACCGGCATGGGCAGTCCCAGTATATCCTGAGTGAGCGGGGACTCATCTGTAAAGGATCGCTTCAGAGCCAAATCTCTGCCCTGCGCCGAGGATGTAGGATTAGCTGAGCCCAGCAATACAGCCCTCTCCAAGGGGTAGCTCAGGCATATTGGCTTGTCTACTAGCAGCTGAACTGTAGGTCTCAGATGGGGAGACATAACCATAGGTAGTAGGTCGGCTTGTGTGCGCAGAGTATCAAGGCTCAGCACTAACTTATCCTCTGGGACTGCATGCAAAATAGATGAGTAATCTATATCCAACTTTTGTTCTAGGGTACTGTAGAGGGGATTCAGTGTAGGAACGTCAGGTGGAGCCCATGAACTTTCCTGTAGTGGGAGTTCAAATGAAGCGTAGTTCTCTTCGCCTATTACCGAGCCAGATCTCACCTCCACAGACTTCGGCAATGGTGTGAGGGCAGACAATAGTGCCCTTAGATCCTCTTTCATGTCGCGAAAATGCCGCTCCAGAGATTGTATGGTATATTGTTCCCATATTTCTAGAGCCTCCATGTCGGCAAAATAGGGAAAATGCAGTCGCTTATGTAGTTGCTCCACGTGGCGTTGTCTAGCGTATGGTGTCAGTGATAAATACTCAATATGATGTATTCTGAGTGTTCACAGAGTTAGGCTGAGGAGTAGTTACCTTCTGTAGTAGCGTAATTAAAGTTTGAGTCTTTTATACTGAGATTAAACCATATAAGTATGTCAAAAGAGCTCAGAGCTGTCTAAAAACACGTCTTGTTGCCTCCATGGTTGGCTCCGCCCCCAGTTAAATCACTTTTAAAGTACAAAAAAGAATCATAGTCGAAATGAGAAGTGTAAAAACTTTGTATAAAAAAGAATGTCTTATTAGAACAGCAATAGCCTAACCCACTGGTTGCATTTCTCACAGGGTGCAGCCCAATAATAGAAAGAAACAATACACAGGTTGTGGGTGGCGCCAAAGGCAGTCTATTCATAAAATATAATGAAATATTCAAGATTCGGCTGTATATAGCAGGACATTTTTTTTTTTATTGTAAACATGAACAATTAAATATGCATATTAAAATTTTATTTATTTTACTGTAATACGAATATTTTATTGTTTATGTTCAATGCCTCCTATTTTTTTACATGAAGATCCGTTCTTAAGCAAATTTTAAAAGATGGTTGTAATTTTGGATCAAAAAGGGTTAAAACCGGGGCGGAGCTTGATGTCGAAGCGGCAGGACGTGTTGTGGAGGAGCTCCTCACTTTATTATATATTTTACGTGCTAATTCACTGAGTTTATGTATTATAACAGTATTGGAGGGAGAGCTAACCTCTATAGCCTATTCCTGACCTATGTTCTTCGATGAAAAATTTTTGTAGCCACCGTCAAATTCTGCACTATCTGTGAGGCCTACGGAGTTAGCCCAGATAATGGTGTCCATTGAAGTTTGTGACGCCGCATACTATTCCTTCCAGAGGTCTGAGCTATAGGCTTATACTTAGGGGACTACTACTTTTATGACTAACCAAGGCTACCCTGCACTAATATTGTCATCATTTATAATGGAGGAATCGCACATGTGCTGTACAAACTCTTTGCACAATTTGAATGGGCAGTGCTCCGAAGCATTGACTATCCGACACAGATCAAAAAGCCCGGGGAGATTCAAAACCCTGACTTTGTGAAAATACCTCCAAAAGTGATGCTGCTCACGACCCAACAAAGACGGGTCAATACCAAGTCATCACGGCTGGATCAGATCTCGTGGGATACGGCGGATCCTCAGGAACAGGTCGCTGACCATTTTATCCCAACAGAAGACCTGGTGTCTAAACTGGGCAGTCCAGTATACTTGACCGGTATGATGAGGTCGGCATCGAGGGGCCCTAGCTGTGCAACTACGGAATTCCGGCTACCAATCTGGATTACCCTTATGGAAGTGACCGATAGGTGTTCATCTAGTACATCAAATTGTGTCGCATCGGCTATACAGCTACAGAAGATTTACTTCCGAGAGGCTGAAGAGCTAGACCAACCCATTTCATTGAAACCATATGCCGCTTTTTCGGGGCAAGCTTTTTGGAGTACTGGCGTGGGATAGGTTAATATGTCTCACTTGGGAGTAACTGCATCTCAATATTCTTGTGGTTAATCACTCGGATTCATTTTATATATTACCGCTAACTGGACTGGAACTATTTATGATGGCAGTAATGCCTGATGTCCTAGATTTTTGACTCTCCATCTTGAGACTTATGCTGTCATTCTCAGCACTTTGCCTAAATGCCATATGGATTTACGTTTGCTCATAGGCTGTTAGTTGCTAGCTCAATATTTTAATTTCATGATTTTAGTCTGCATGCTAATGCTTAGATGTGATGCTTTTTATTCAAGTCTATAATTGGGAGGTATGTGTTTCATGATGGTTCACTGCCCTGATATGAAAGTAATATCTTTATATCCAGCTAACATACACTGTTTTTCTGTTGATCTGGTTATATATATTGTAGGGTGGACTCCATGCATGCCTGTAGTACAGTTGCTTTATTAGCCTCTCACAGGCTTACACTGAAATATCTATGCACGTCATACTAGCTATGGGCATGTTTATAAAGTTATAGTCCTGCAGTGAAATATTTTTTATATTGGCCTAATGTTTATTCAGTTTTATACACTATATTCTGCAGAAGGGTCAACGATGCAACTAGTCCCAATATAAGATGTTACTTTTAAAAATGTACCAAGTGTATATCCACAACTTGTAGATATGCTAGACTTATATTCAGATTTATTATGATCTATTGATAAATCTACTTACCTTGGTTGCAATGAGCTAGAGACCCATACTAGCATTTAACTTATAGCCAGATTTGGTTCAGTGTGTTGAGATTGAATATGTATTTTATTTTACTTATCAGACCTAGTATTGAAAGTAGCAAAATGTTAGTTTCTAAAATTTATTAGCTCACATATAACTAATTGAGCGGCAGTCATATGGGACCTATTGTTTTCTTAACGGAGGTAATTAGATATGGGTATTGTAAAATGTTGGTTAATGGGGTGGGGTGTTTATTGTTGTATTAGAAACTACGTTTGTTGGTGGGAATTATAGCTTTACAAAATGTTTAGAAATATGACGAATGTTTAACATACTTTTAGATAGGCCACTCCAGTAATTGATAATGGGGATTGACCTTTGGATATCATCGGCCTCCCCCTTTTGGGCAGTTTGCCTATTCCATAACATTAGTATGTAACCCATATCAACCCTGAATTACCCCCATGTTTTATAACACCTTTGGCCCAGGAATTATAGATACTCAAGACCCTTATTTCCACTATTTGAATATTACTTGAATATGGCTGATATTCTGTGGAACTCTATATAATTATATGTCTGTTCTGAATAGTTAAATATTGGTTATATGTTAGTTAAGGTCATATGGTGTTTGTAAAATAGTGTCGGTTTATTGTGTGCACCAGTTTACTGTCTCTATTGGCTGCGCCTGTTGGAAAATTGCAGGCGCTGCAGAGATTACATGCTATAGGCCCTCTGTATTATGATCAGCTCCGTTTCCCCCAATATATAGCTTACTAGTTAAGCCTAGGGGCACAGACCCCATATAAAAATCCCTAAAACTATATCTAAGTGTGATTATCCATAGAAGTTCTTGATATACTCCCCCTTACCCTTTCAAACTGAAATGAGGTATTGTCTTTATAGGTTCTTTTTCCCAAATTATGGCATCTATATAAGTAAAGTAAACAATGTTGAAGAGATATTGTATTATACTATAGGTTGTTTAGATGCGAATATTGCTATATTTAATTTTGTGACTATACTAAATGTGTGCCTGAATCTTTTATTTGGTTGCTAATAGATGACTCATGGTTGCTAAAATTTTTGTACACGACTTTTGGGTATGAAGGAATGTATTTTACATGTAATATGTTTGCAATAACCTCAATAAAAAAATAAATAAAAAAAAAGGGTTAAAACCATTGGAAATGTAATAGCACCATCAAAACTTGAAGTCAACCATACTTGGTTGACAAAAAAGAAAGGATGTGACAAATGCAGGGCTAGGAGGTGTAAGACATGTCAGTTTGTAAAGGAAGGAGAAACATTTGTCTCCTCAGCCACAGGCAAAGATTATAACGTTAAGAATCGCATAAACTGTAATATAACACGTAATCTACCTCCTAACCTGCAAAGCCTGTGGGAAGCAATACACAGGGCATACTAAGAGATCTATGAAAGATTTAAGATCAATAGAGGTACCTGACACTAAGACACCAGTAGGCAGACATTTTAGGGATCTTCATGGATCAGACACTAATTTGATTCAAATTGAGGGTATTGATTTCGTACCCAAACCCATAAGAGGGAGGAACAGAGAAAAACTGCTTGACCAGAGTGAGGTCTATTGGATTTTTCACTTAAACACCAGATCACCACTAGGTCTAAACTCTCATATGGATACTAATCTCTTTTGTTAATATCAATATTAATGTTAGATAGCTATTTATGCTAAATAAGAATATTTCCTAATTATGTCAGGGATAGTATTATATAGATTCACAGTTATTGCCATGAGTTGTCAGCATTGCATTTAAGGTGTAATCTTTAATCATATGGAAATGTATGCATATTATAATGTAATGTATCTGATGGATGTTTTCATATTGTAAATAAATATTGCTTATTTAGAATTCGTAACAAAAATTTATAGATTCACGGTTGTTACACATGTAGTAGATATGCACCTTTAAGGGAAGAAAGGGGTTAACGGAATAAAGAAACCTGATTTTTTCACTTGGATCCTATGATTTTAATCATCTGAAATAAATGTTTGAAGTTTTATACATACCAGCATTTGGTAAGGCTTGATTCTTACGTGCGGAGTACTTAAATCCTTGTTTGAATTTACCGCTGTGACGAAGGCAGTCATATACAGTATATATATATATATATATATATATATATATATATATATATATATATATATATATATATATATATATATATATAAAAGTAACAAAGAATGTCCTGGCACACGATATGCATAAAACGTACAGATTTCTTTATTGAAGATCCACAATAAAATCATAAACGCATCAGCAGAGCATCAGCATTTAAAACCTCTGCTACAGACAAACTAGGTAGTGAAGACAGCTGGGCTGCACTATAGACCAGCTGTCTTCACTACCTAGTTTGTCTGTAGTGGAGGTTTTAACTACTGATGCTCTGCTGATGCGTTTATGATTTTATTGTGGATCTTCAATAAAGCAATCTGTACATTTTATGCATATCGTGTGCCAGGACATTCTTTGTTACTTTTGTATTACTTAGCATTTTGGATGATCAACGCTGTCTATTGGGCACCCGTACTTGCATTCTGAACATATGACATCATCCTAGTCATCCCACGCTCCGTTGTGCTGTATGGAGAATCAGGAAGAGGGTATGGCAAAGCGCATCACTTGGTCCTGTTTACTATATATATATATATATATATATATATATATATATATATATATATATATATATACTGTATATATATATATATATATATATATATATAAAAAAATCTCACGAGTATCTGCACTCTCACTGCTAGGTAGTCAATGACCAGGGTGCTTAGTCAGGATTAAATTTCAATAGTAAAACATATAGGGGCCTAATTATCATTGTGCGAGCAGACATGATCCGATATTGCAGATCATGTCCGCTGCACATCGATAAATGCCGACAGCATACGCGCTCTGCATTTATCATTGCACCAGCAATTCTTGTGAACTGCTGGAGCAATGCCGCCTCCTGCAGATTCCCGGCCAATTGGCCTCTAGCAGGGGGTGTCAATCAACCTTATCGTATTCGATCGGGTTGATTTCTGGCTATGTCTGTCTGCCCCCTTAGAGCAGGCGGACAGGTTATGGTGTTGCGGTCTTTAGATAGTGCAAAAGAAAACAGTTGTGTAAACTAACTTTTCTGGAGTCCCAGAGGACCGGTACAGTTCATCTGGAGAATTGCATGTGCTTTAGGACAATGAATAAATAAATGGCTCTAAGGTAATCTCATCCGTCTTGTAATTCATAAATGTATATGTGCAAAACTCAAGTCTCAAATTATAAATACAGTCAGTGCTTACTTGTCTATCAGGGAGAGGTGGTACCCTTCAGAGGTTAATCAAAATTCCCATACATATGTGAATAGAAACACCGTACTTCATGAACTGGGACCAGGCAAACTCAACAGAAAAATTTATGACAAAACAGCTGTGCAGCTGTACTCACGGCCATCCGGTTCCAGTTCTCTCAGGTGGCAGCAAGCATCAGCTTTGATGCACTCTGTCCAGCAATCATGGGTGTTGTCCCCTTAAAGTGGTGTTCTGCTCCAGTAGTGATCCTTTCCCTGGTATGCATGTCCTCCCGAATACGTAGACTGTTTTTAAGAGTGCTATTTGCCTTTAGATAGAAAGCTCCACCTGATCATTCTCCTCTCCCTGATATTACGACAATGCCGAACAGCCGGTCTTTATACTCCTCACTCCCTTGTACAGATAAATCACCCCTGCGGTAACCCGTGCTCTCAACACGGCCAAAATGTATAAGAAAAAGAAAAAATGGAGCACCGAGTCCAGCAGGGGAAATAAAAGATAAATACTTTATTGAAAAAACATTTGTTCAGAGTCCAATGCCCCCCGGGGTAAAAACTGTGTTAGTAGGTAAAAAAGAGAGAAAATCAGGCTAACATGTTTCAGCTCCCACGCCTTAATCCTAGCCACATGATACCCTTTAGCCCCCCCCCCCTAAGTTTGAAAATTGCGACCCCGTAGTCATGGTGATAATTATAAATAATTAACATCATTTTGAACAATTTGTCAAATAATTAAATACATACATAAATCCATACATGAGATAACAAAATTATTTGATTCAGCTCCCTAATAAATTAATCGTTAGAAAAGTTACATGCATACATAAATCTGTGAGTGTGGATCTAAATCATTTTGAACAAGTTGTCAAATAATTAAGTACATACATAAATCCATACATGAGATAATAAAATTATTTGATTCAGCTCCCTAATAAATTAATTTGTGAGTGTGGAGCTAAATCAGTTTGTACTCTTATGTGTAGGTGTAATGTATACCTGATGTGTGTACAACCTGTGTGTGAATAACTTGACTTTGCATTATTACCCATGGGATTCCAGTCACCTATTATGTATCCACTACAATTGTAGCACTCTAAACATCATGCTTATTTGAAATTTATACTAGGAGTATAAACATAGGAGGCGCCTCTAAAAATATAACAAAGTCAGAATTTGACGTAATGAAATATAAGATCTAAAGTGAACCTGTGTAAAAAACTTCTGTTAGATCGGTGAAAAAACCATAAGTGATCAATATCTACTTGAATGGAGACCAAAAATTATATAATATAATATTTCTAGGCATAAAAAACCACAGATATGTTATTAATCAAATTGATGCAAAAAATTAATGCAAAGAACATAAATGTCCCTTCAGATAGAGAGAACAAACAGATTGAAACATAAATCTGAAAAGGAAAAAACAACAGTGTTCATAAATATCTTTTGTGATTCTTTGTGTTCAGTGAATCTGCAAACATTTCTGTGTTTGGGGCTGCTTCTCTTGAAACTGGTGGTGAACCAGATATCTATAAAACAAAAAAGGAAAGAGAGCGCCTCATAGTGCAAATATCTCTAAACCAAAAAGTGATAGAGTGTAGAAGTGTCCGGTGAAATGGTACTCACAAGTGAAGTGGCACTTTTAATCACAAAAGTGCAGACAGGCAGGCTGACATTCAACAGCAGTCAGTACACTGGCAAATGCAGTGGTAAGGTGTGGTGCTGAATCTCGCTTGTCCGGGGACCATCAGAGGAGACCCTGGTGATTATTGGAGCCGTGCTCCACAGCGTGTATCTAAATCCTCGTAGACCAGGTAATTTATCTGATAATTTATGTGATGAAACGGCCAGGAGCTAGCGGCTGAGAAACGCGTTATTAGCTCAAATAAATTGTTTTTAACTTTATTATTGGACGGTTCCGAATTCCTTTTCTCACCTACTAACTTTGAGACGCTACTGGGGCATTGTTCTCTAGCATCCATTTAGCCCTGCAGCATGGATCTATCCACACCAGGATAACTTTTGCAGTTCCTTACAGTGGGACTAACCAGAGTTCTACCGCGAAACCATTTGCCACTTCTGGGTCCACAATCGGCACCTGGTCTACAAGGATTTAGATACACACTGTGGAGCATGGCTCCAATCATCACCAGGGTCTCCTCTGATGGTCCCCGGACAATCGAGATTCAGCACCACACCTTACCACTTCATTTGCCAGCGTACTGACTGTTGAATGTCAGCCTGCCTGTCTGCACTTTTTTGATTAAAAGTGCCACTTCACTTGTGAGTAGCATTTCACCGGACACCTCTACACTCTATCACTTTTTGGTTTAGAGATATTTGCACTATGAGGCGCTCTCTTTCCTTCTTTGTTTTATAGATATCATGCTTATTTGTTTATGTGATTAAACCGGAGGTAGAGTTGGAGATACTGTGGCAGTTAATATGTAATTAGCTTAGCCATGATGTGTGTATGGGGTTGAAGTTAGTGTGATCCCAATGTCATATTCAGTAAGCAAAATATATGTGTGTATTTAAGAATAAACAGAACATATTCTGCTATGTGAAGAGCATTGGAATGTGAAATATTCATATTTTCATGTTGGGTTAGCGCACTTGAGAAAATGTGATCGGGTGAGAGTGAGAGTGCATTGAAGTCTATAGGGGATACGTTAATGCAGTTCTAATATTTGAAGTTCGGCTTTTTGTCAGGTTAGCGCGCAAGCAAAAACTTTTACTTTCAATTTGTAATACGCGTGCAACCCACGTGCGTAAAAAGCCAAAGTCTAGCGGGGTTAACACATGAGCAGGAGCACAAACTACAGCTCCACTCGTAATCCAGCTCAAAGTGTATGTGCGTGTATTTATGCGCGTGTGTGTGCGATTAGAGGGTATTTCTTTTTTGTATTGTAAAATAAAAAAAATTCACAATCCAGTGAACATATTAAAAGGAACAAAACATGATAATAAACAATTTGTCAAGGATATACATTGCAAGTTGTACTACAAGTAATAATTAGAAAAGTACATAGCAGTATTAAACCAGATTTGAGAAACAGTTTAAGTAGCTCTTAATTATTTGATGTCACAAAATCAAAAAAATTTTTGTGTTGATAATTGGAAATAACAGCATGAATCAGAACACAATGTTTTTTTAATTATTGCCCCCACAAAGAACAATTTATTTATTTTACTAGTTTTTTTTTTAAATACAATGAATATAATTTTCTTTAATTAAAATATAATTTAATTCAAGTTTGGAATGAGCCACGGATGATGTACTAAAGCCATAGCTTTCATCAATTGATCATTTTGTATGGGAATTACAATTTAATAACTTTAATTTAAATTAATATGTCAACTTTACCTCAAGCTTAAACTCAAATGCTGGACATTTCCATAAATGAGGACCATAGAGATTTCATGGGAAGCATTTCAGTCTTTATGCTAGAAAGAAGAGGTATCAACGGCACTACTAGCCTGATGTGGCTTAAGTATTTCTAATTCCCAATTTAACCCCTGATTGTCCTTAATGTATGTGGGGATAATTCCCTTACAAATATGTGGACTACAAAAGGTGCTATGTAGTTTTCAACATGTGAAACTTTTGGTAGAGAAAGGCTCTAACTCGACAGACTACATATATAGCACTCTTAGGGGTTAATATAGGGTATAATTATAAATGGTATGAAAGACTTTGTTCCTTAAGGCAAAATAGAGTTGCTGATGGTCTAGTGAGTTTGCGTGTTCAACGTTAAAACATAACTTTTATTGTGTCAAAATTAGTATAAAATACTGGAAATAAATTTAAAAACACACTTAGCTGCTAAAGAATCAGTGGTTAACCTGTTCTCTTTAAATAGATTCTAGCCAGGTAGGTCATTGGTTGTACTGGTAGACTTCTTAAGTAAAATTGTATCAAGTTAATTTAAACTGATGCAGACTCATAACAAGAAGTCATGTAGAATAATTGTGTGTATATATATGTAATAGACAAAGCAGAGTAAGATATTCTGTAGTCTTAAATAGTAATAATCTTAATAAGATATCACTTTGTTATACACAACAGTTACTGTATGTTACAAATTGACCGTTTGTCAATACAGCTCTGATTCTTTTAAATCAACTCAATACTGTCTACTGGTGGGTAGTATACTTTGTATGTTAATATGGGGTGATAAGAGTACCATATATGCTGACCACACCGCTCGGTTTGTAGCCGGTGGAGTAGATGCAATCCTACCCGGTAATCTTTAAATCATATGCCAGTATTGTGTATTTAATTCCCAGTTTGCAAGATAAAGTTTATCTGTGTCGAGTAACTTCTTTCCCCTGTAAGTAATTCCTAAACAAACTAGCTAGAGATAGGGATTTGAATAGGTGCACATACAGTAAACTTAAAATAAGTCTTTATTATTGATGTATTAAAAGCAATATATTGCATGCGGAACAATCCCTCCTATTACCATAGTTTCATTAAATAGGACACAAATCAACTGACACTGTTCTATACAAGCATTTTAAAGAAATTCAGGGAATAGAAATCACTTTAGATTTTGGGGTATTAAGAAAGTTCATCTTGACAAATGAGGTGTCAATATAGGAAGTGAGTTATTTAGACAAGAAGTAGAATGTATATATAATTTTAAAACATTACACCCCTTAGGGCTCAATATGGAGTTTGATTTGAAATTATTGTTCTAATTTTTTTTTTTGTTTTTGTTTTGATTAGTTATTTATAATAAGATACTTCACAGGCACTTTACAAAAAAGAAAATTCTAGATAATCTGTTCATTTAATTAATGGGACCCCAGTTATATTTCTTTAAATAGAATCTTAAACTTTAAGAATGACTTTCTTAGCAATATATGAGTATTTAACTTTATTATCGGGAGTTAGGTTATAATATTGATTTGCATATTTCACACTTTTCTATATAATAATAGCCGTATAGCACTTTATATCTACTAGATTAATTGGTACACAATCCCAAAGTTGTTTTTTACTTGTCATCCCTTTTCTATGTCATTCACTTGTATGTGTTATCTATTTCTTTCAATTTATTGTTGTTTATAAAATATTTTATAATGTTTTAAAATATCTTGACAATGTGTCATGTATTGTTCCTTTATATTCATTAAGTGAGAATGTAAAAGATAACTTTGAAACTAATGAATTCAAGCTTGATTGGCTTAAAGATATGTCAATTACATATCAGATTAAAGATGGAACTGTTTTCTAATTGGCTGAACATGAAAAAAGAATGGCTTATAAACATATACAAAAAGTATTATTATAGGACATTCTAATTATTATTATTATCCTTTATTTGTATAGCGCCGCCAAATTCCGTAGCGCTGGGTACAATGATAGGGGTATACAATGACAAAGATTTTTTGTTAAAATACAAAACATAACAAAACTTACTGCTCCGGAGGGCTCACAGTCTACAAGTTTAGGGTGCAGAGACATAAGGTTGGGGTAGCTTGTTACATCGGTTGTAGTTGCAGCAGTGAGTCAGGCAGTTCATGTATTAGTTTGGTGCAGATGAGGGATGGGGGAGAGATGGTACGCCTCTCTGAATAGGTGGGTTTTCAAGGAACGTCTGAAGCTATACAAGATGGGAGTCTTATGGAGTGGGGTAAAGAGTTCTAGAGGACAGGAGCAGCACGTGCAAAGTCTTGGAGGCGGGAGTTGGGCATAGAGATAACAGGAGTGGAGAGACGTAGGTCAGAGGTTGATCGAAGAGGATGGGAAGGGGAATATTTCACGATGAGAGAGGAAAAATAGTTGGGAGCTAGACTAGTTAGTGCTTTGTAAGTTAGGGTTAATATTTTAAATTGTATTCTGGAGTGTATAGGGAGCCAGTGTAGAGACTGGCAGAGCGGAGCAGCAGATGTAGATCAGGGATTTAGGTGGATGAGTGTAGCAGAAGCATTCAAAATAGATTGGAGGGAGGAAAGGCAGTGTTTTGGAAGAACATTTAGGATTAGATTGCAATAATCAATACGTGACAAAAATTTTTGTAGTTTTTTTGAGTAAGGAAGGGACGAATTCTGGAAATGTTGCATAGGTGGAAACGGCAGGATTTGGTAAGTGCTTGTATATGTGAGTTGAATGTGAGCTCTAAATCTAGTGTGACCCCAAGACAGCTGACCTGGGGTGAGGTGTTGAGAGTAGAGTCTCCAACCGTCATAGAAATGTCAGGTGTTGGATGTCTCGAAGAGGGGGGAATAAAAAGCAGCTCAGTTTTGGGCAGATTGAGTTGGAGGTAGTGTGAAGACATCCAAGAGTAAATTGCTGAGAGGCAGTTGGAAATCTGGTTGAGTAAAGAGGGAGAGATATCAGGAGAGGAAAGATAGATTTGGGTATCATCAGCATATAAGAGTACTGGAATCCAAAGGAGGCTATACGTTTTCTAAGGGAGGATGTATAGAGAGAGAAAAGCAAGGGGCCCAAGACAGAGCCTTTGCGGTACTCCAACTGAGAGAGGCATATGATTGCAAGAAATGTTGTTAAAGGAAACTGAAAAAAAAAGCGATTTGAGAGATATGAGGCAAACCAAGAGAGGGCTGTGTCTTGGATTCCAAATGAATGTAGTATTTTTAGGAGGAGAGGATGGTCGACTGTGTCAAAAGCAGCGGATAGGTCAAGAAGAATTAGTAAGGAGTAGTGTCCTTTTGCTTAAGCTGATAACAGGTCATTTGTTACTTTAGCAAGAGCAGTTTCTGTTGAGTGTTTAGGGCGGAAACCAGATTGTAGTGGATCAAGTAAGGAGTTAGTTGTGAGAAATTGAGTTAGCCGATTATAGACTAGTCGTTCCTATAATTTTGAAGCAGAGGGAAGTAAGGAGACTAGTTGATAGAAGGCGTGGAGGAGTCAAGCGAGGGCTTTTTTAGGTTGGTATCATTTACACATGCTTGAATCTATCCAGAAATGTGCCAGCGGTGAGAGATTGGTTAAAGAGATGAGATAGGGTAGGGGTTAGTGAAGCAGAGAGAGAGGGAAGAAGTTGTGATAGAATAGGGTCAAGTGGGCAGGTTGTGAGATGAGCCAAGGATAGGAGTACAGAGACTTTTTCCTCTGATACAGGAGGGAAGTAGTATAGAGTTTTGTTAGTAGAAAGGGTGGATAGGATTGCTGTGTTTGAAGGATGTGAGGTGCAGATATCTTTTCTAATGGTGTCAATTTTATTTCTGAAGTGATCAGCAATAATCTGAGCAGTGAGGTTGGTAGTGGGCGGGGATACAGGTGGACATAGAAGGGAGTTAAAGGTTGAGAACAGCTTTCTGGGGTTGGATGCATGAGATGACACAAAGGAGGAGAAATAGACTCGTTTGGCCAGGCTTAGCGCAGAGTTGTAGGACTTAAGGATGAATTTATAATGCCGGAAATCAGCACAGGTGCATGATTTCCTCCACTGCCGTTCAGCAGCCCGTGAACGTCGCTGAAGATATCTGTTTCGTTTGGTGTGCCAAGGTTGCCGTCATTTAAATTTCTGTATGGTAGCAGTTTTTGGGGGCTTGCAAAGATGTAGAAGGTAGAATAAGAGAGAAAGTTAGTAGATGGTGGTAAGAGAGAGGAAAGGGGAATTTAAGGAAGTTGGAAATGGCACATAGATTAGTGAAGATCTGGTCTAAGGAGTTGCCTTCATGGTGGGTTGGAGATGTTGTAAACTGGGACAGGCCAAAAGAGTTGGTAAGGGATAGAAGTTTAGCGGCAGCAGGCATGTTAGGATTATCGAGGGGTATGTTGAAGTCCCCTAAGATGAGAGAAGGGACATTACAAGAGAGAAAATGTACAAGTCAGGCTTCAAAGTGGTCCAGAAATTGTGATCCTAGATCAGGCAGCTGATAACACGAAGAGCTAGAGGGGAGAAGATGCAGATAGCATGAACTTTAAAAGATGAGAAGGAAAGCGGGGGGTGAAGGAATGCAGTGAAAGGTTTTGTGTGGAGACAGGAAAATTCCTACTCCCCCTCCTTGTTTGTCTCCTGGCCGGGGAGTGTGACTGAAGTGCAGGCCACCATAGGACAGAGAGGCTACAGCAGTTGTGTTAGAGGAAGAAAGCCAAGTTTCAGAGAGGGCTAACAAGTTAAGTGAACTTAAAATAAATAGGTGGTGAATAGATGTAAGCTTATTGCATACAGAGCATGCATTCCAAAGGGCACAAGAGAATTGGGGTGTACTAATACACAGTGAGCATCTTAATAAAGGACACCCAGGCCAAAACTCATAGATAAGATTTCACTGTATGGGAACATCGGCAGAGTGACCCAACTGGAGAGCTTTTACAAGTTGGGAGGTATTTGCTGAGGAGTCAATTGTATCCGCCTAATTGAAGCACAATACACAGGAATCACAGTCATAGCTGGTCAGTAGCATACGTGATTAGCAAGATTAACTGTGGATTAAAAGGCATAGCGGAGTCCTATACCATTGGGAGATACATACAACCACTGACGTGAAACTGTCAGCACCCAGCCAATAGAGTACTCGAATCAAGTCATGTGACCCGGAGGCACGCTTGGGCAAACAGAAGTTTCAGATATTTATCCACTGCAGTATGATTTTAGGCATCTTTGTACCGGTATATCATACATAATTTGTAACATATTTTATATGTGAATCATTGCCATTTGATTTGACACAGCTAATATAAGCTCTTTTTATGTTCCCATTGAGGTAATTTTATCGAATTCCAGCAGATGTTTCTTCTTTCAATTTATATCTAGTAAGTGTTACTTAATGACTATATTGTTTCTTTTATTTGATTACACTGTTGCTTTTTATTTTATTGCACAACTGCCTTTTCTTTCGTTCTCATTCTGCTATTTATTTAGCACACTCCATATACTGTTGTACTATTTTGGCAAACATAGGAAAAGTGTTTTGGGGTGAGTAAAATCTAAAAGGATT